>NC_044032.1:10344524-10709266 GCF_901765095.1 Microcaecilia unicolor | reverse complement strand
TTTACGATTAATTTTTTACTTTGACATTGTTTAATGATATTATACTGAACTGTAGCCTACCCATGTTATTGTGTAAGCCACATTGAGCCTGCAACTAGTGGGAAAATGTGGGGTATAAATGTGTTAAATAAATAAATATCCCATATAATAAAACTCACCCTCAACGTTCTGAGGACACTGACGTCACTGTCAGGTCCTCCGGGCACTTCCTTCCGGTTCGAAGCCTTCGTGGTGGTGAAGCCACCGAAAACACTGTATTGGGGCCCTGCCCTTGAGTCAAACGTGACGACGTCGCGGAGCAATGTCAACAGATTGACGGTGGCGACGTGCCGCGGTCCGCAACAATGGCGGACGAAAGCCGACGGGGTGAATACGGAGGGGGGAGGTCCGGACGCAAACCGTGCTAGAGCCCATTTCATTGCCGCAAGAAACGGGCATGTTTTACTAGTAAATAAATAAATAGCATTGTTTGGGATTAGGATATCTCAGATTTGTTCAGTTTCACCTGCCTCCCCTTTCCATTTCCAGATTAACAACGTTCCTCATTGTCCACTCCATGGTTGTGTCCGCAGGAGCTGTATTTCTGGGATATTGTGGGACACGTACCAGTTCCTTAGTGGAATCTTTCTTTTCTGTGGCATTCCTCGGTATCTTATCTCTCTTAATCATCCCCTATAAATGAACTCGAATTCTTCGGTCACTTAATGACCATTGACTAAACATTCCTCACGTTCTACCTGCTCCTGCACATTTCATTTTACAGCAACTCTCTTCTGGAGCTCTCCGGCTACTGTTCATCTAGAATTCTCTCTTCCAAAACCTATTATGAGTGGAGGAGTAGCCTAGTGGTTAGTGCAGTGGACTCTGATTCTGGGGAACTGAGTTTGATTCCCACTGCAGCTCCTTGTGACTCTGGGCAAGTCACTTAACCCTCCATTGCCCCTGGTACAAAATAAGTACTTGAATATATGTAAACCACTTTGAATGTCCTTGCAAAAACCTCAGAAAGGTGGTATATCAAGCCACATTTCACTTTCCCTTATGACAACACAATATCAGAAGTGAGCGAAGCCATTGTGACATCACTGATGAGGTTGGCTCTTATTGGTGGAATGAGTGGAGGAGTAGCCTAGTGGTCAATGCAGTGGACTTTGATCCTGGGGAACTGAGTTCGATTCCCACTGGGCAAGTCACTTAACCCTCCATTGCCCCTGGTACAAAATAAGTACCTGAATATATGTAAACCACTTTGAATGTAGGCTGCAAAAACCACAGAAAGGCGGTATGTCAAGTCCCAGTTCCCTTTCCCTATTTGAGATTCTACATGGAATGTTGCAAGTGGAGGAGTAGCCTAGTGGTTAGTGCACTGGACGCTGATCCTGGGAAACTGGGTTCAATTCCCACTGCAGCTCCTTGTGACTCTGGGCAAGTCACTTAACCCTCCTTTGGCCCAGGTACTAAATAAATACCTGTACATACTATGGAAATCACTTTGAATGCAGTTGCAAAAAAAAACAAACCACAAAAACACAGAAAAGAAGCATATCAAGTCAAATTAACAAGATTGCATGTAGAACCCCAAAGAATAGCAAGATTCCAGAATCCCAAGGAGTGGTTAGTGCAGTGAACTTTGATCCTGGAGAAGTGGGTTCAGTTCCCCTCTGGTCAAGTCACTTAACCCTCCATTGCCCCAGGTACAAATACCTGTATATACTATGTAAACCGCTTTGAATGTAGTTGCAAAAACCACAGAAAGGCAGTAGATCAAGTCCCGTTCCCTCGCTCTTTCTTCACAACTGGTTTTGGCAAACATGCCTTGGCTATGATGATGCCTGCTTTAAACTGCCTTCTTCAACCTTCTGCCCCTATCTCTACTGTCCTATTTTTGAATGGAGTTCTTTTCCAACCTCCCTAAATTTTTATTTATTGGAATCTGCCTTGTCACGCTGTCAAGAAAGGGAGTATGTTAAGAAATAATAGACAACAAAGCAGCTCTGAGACTAACCTGACTCAGTGATGACAGTGGCATGATGGTATACTCCATGTTCATGGACATGGCCTTGTTCTTCCTCTCCATGGAGGTGCCCATCGCCTTCCTCCTCTTCCTCTCCATGATGGTGTCCACCGCCTTCCTCCTCTTCCTCTCCATGATGGTGTCCACCTCCTTCCTCCTCTTCCTCTCCATGATGGTGTCCACCTCCTTCCTCCTCTTCTTCTCCATGATGGTGACCACCTCCTTCCTCCTCTTCCTCTCCATGGAGATGGCTTTCCAGCTGTCCCTCCTTTGTACTGTTCCAGTCCTCCAGTACCTCTGTCTGTCCCTGGGATTGTCCCAGGCTCCCATACAGAATCTCAAAGAAGAGAAAGGAGAGGGCTATCGCCAGGAGCAACAGGGCAGCACAGATACGGCAACAGGTCTCTTTCTGCTTCTGGTGAATGATCTTTCGTGCTGAAGGGCTGTGAAGAGAAGAACAATCAGGTAAGAGCCTGCAACCATGGGACCCTGAGCTGGTCATAAGTAGAGACGTACACTGTGCACTGATGGATCCTGGATCCTTGCCTCATTACATTTTAGGTAGATGTTGTAATTTAATAAAGAATAAATAAATATGTATAGACCGTAGTCCTCAAGAGCCACCTGTCCATTCAGGTTTTCAGGATATCCACAATGAATATGCATGAGATGTCTTAGCATGCACTTTCTCCACTGCATGCAAATCTCTCATGCCTATTTATTGTGGGTATCCTGAAAACTTGACTGGCCAGGTGGTGCCTGAGGACTAGTCCGAAGATCACTGCCCTGGAGTCCTGCTCCTTTGGATCCTTCAGTGTCCTCTAGTGACTCTACTGAGTAGTAGAGGGTCGAGCAGGGACTGTCTGATACATGTTCAAGTGTACAGTGCTGTGTACGTCTAGTAGTGCTATAGAAATAATAAGTAGTAGTAGCAGTAGAGAAATAGTTTTTTTAAAATAACTTAGTTAGTACAATTATATTTAGGTGCTGTTTTTGGCTAGCTGAGGCTAACCTTTTTTTTCCTTTTGATATTTCACGTGGTATTGTAACGTACCTTCCTTTGATGTGGGCTTGTTGGTTTTCTTTTCTGCTGTGTTTTGATGGATATGCCTTCCTTGTTTCCATTTTTTTTGTACATTGATTGTTTGTACATTTATGAAACTTTCAATTAAAAAAAAAACCAAACCCTGGTGCAATTACATGCCCCTAATCACTTGCTAAATCCTTGCCCTTAAAAGCAACCAGGTCCACAGGGCATCCAGTACTGAGCTGATACATGTTCCTGCTGACTCAGGTGTCTGTTCCACTCACCAGGCTCACTGTGCCAGCGGTTGGCAGAGTCCAGCTGAGAGCTGGCAGTGACTCCGTCTGCCTGCAGGGCAGGGTGTGAGGAATGAGCAGCTTATTTGGCTAAGCAGAACATGAAAACAGGATGTAGTAGTTCTAGTTTCAGATGTGCTTTGGAATCGAAAACATGCAGTTTCTGAAAGAAAGAAACAAATCAATCCCTATCCCCCCCCCCCCTTTCTGGGTTATAGTTGAGGGGTGTTGGCCCCTGCACTGAAGATGAGAAAAAGCTGCTCTGAGCACTTCTACCTCCAAAATTGTTTCGCACTAGGCTTCACTGTGTCACACCCTAGTACAAATTGTATATGGACAATAACAGCAGTGCAGGTGGGTCCCCGCACTGTTTAGGATTCACTATATCGAACGGTAGAAGAAACAGGTACCTGAAGTAACACTTACCACAAAGACCCATAATAACATGGGAAGGATTTGATTTCAGTCTGGACGTGAAAGGTGATAGATGGAAGATTCAGTGGGGAGAGACATACTATCGATGTGCTAAAGGTGCCACTGTGCTGTTTGTCAGCACTGCAGAAGCAGCACAACTGACAGTGGTTTCCAAAGTGAATGGTGGAAGCATCTTGATGCAGTGGAGGTTTGTAATAACACAGTGTGGATAGATCCAGAAAAATGCTGTCGCTGAGACCAAGAGAGAGTGGAATAAAATACCAAAATTACCATCCTGGAAGCCCAGAGCAGACGTATTCCAAGTATTAAAAAAAGGCAGAACAAAGGCCAAACAACAACCAGCATGGTTAAAAAGTAAGGTGAAGGAAGCTATTAGAGCTAACAAAAAATCCTTCAGAAAATGGAGGAAGGATCCAACTGAAAATAATAGGAAACAACATAAGGAATGTCAAGTCAAATGCAAAGCGCTGATAGGGAAGGCAAAGAGAAACTTTGAAAAGAAGATTGTGTTGGAGGCAAAAACATATATAGGTGTATTAGGATCAAGAAGCTGATAAAAGAATCAGTTGGACTGCTAGATGGCCAAGGAGTAAAGGGAGGAATCAGGGAAGACAAGGCCATAGCAGAGAGATTAAATGAATTCTTTGCTTTGGTTCTCACAGAGAAAGATGTGGAAGAGACACCAGCACCAGAAATGGTAAATGCTGATGAGTCAGAGAAACTGAAACAAATCTATGTAAACCTGAAGATGTAATAAGGCAATTTGACAAATTGAAAAGTAGCAAATTGCCTGGACTGGATGGTATACATCCCAGAGTACTCATAGAATTGAAAAATGAACTTACAGAGCTATTGTTATAATGTATTATAATATGTAATTTATCTTTAAAATCTAGCATGGTACCAGAAGATTGGAGGGTGGCCAATATAATGCCAAAGTTTTAAAACGGATTCCAGAGGTGATCTGGGAAATTATAGACCAGTCAGTCTGATGTCAGTGGCAGGCAAAATGGTAGAGACTATTGTAATGAACAAAATGACAGAGCATATATGTAACATAAGAACATAAGCGTCGCCATACTGGGACAGACCGAATGTCCATCAAGTCCAGCATCCTGTTTCTAACAGTGGCCAATCCAGGTTACAAGTACCTGGCAAGATCCCAAAACAGTACAATACATTTTATGCTGCTTATCCTAGAAATAAGCAGTGGATTTTCCCCAAGTCCATTTTCATAATGGCTTATGGACTTTTCTTTTAGAAAGCTATCCAAACCATTTTTAAAACCCACTAAGCTAACTGCTTTTACCTCATTCTCTGGCAGCGAATTCCAGAGTTTAATTACACGTTGAGTAGAGAAATATTTTCTCCAGTTTGTTTTAAATGTACTACGTTGCGTGTCCCCTAGTCCTAGTATTTTTGGAAAAAGTAAACATGCGATCCACATCTACCCGTTTCCACTCCACTCATTATTTTATAGACCTCTATCATATCTCCCCTCAGCCGCCTTTTCTCCAAGCTGAAGAGCCCTAGACACTTTAGCCTTTCCCACATACCCGGATCTTTTCTTAATTAATATTTTTCCTTTATTCTCTTCTATGTTATGAGAATTGGAACTCCTAATTGTAGGGGACTTAACTAGAAATTATTCAGTCCATTTTCATTGCATAATACTAAGTTTCCTAAGATTGCATTGTACTTATTTGAAGTAGTTTTTCTGTACAAGTTTTGCTTGATTTGTCATTATTTGAAATTTCATAAATGAAAAATTGTTAAACACATCTTGAGGGGCATTTGCAATATGAAGTCTAAGTCGGACTTTGGACGTTTTGCGGTAAACATCCAAAATCCGAATACAAAACCGTAAAACATCTATCTTTTTTTTTTTTTTTTTCAAAAATACCATTTGTAACAAGATTTTGTGCTCTTTGTGTTTATCTTTTCAGGCCATTTTCGAAAAATAAAAAAAACATCCAAGTGAAAAACATATAAAATCAAGCCATTGAGATGCAGGAGGAGCCAGCATTTTTAGTACTCTGGCCCCTCTGACATCCCAGGAAATGATCCATCCTAAATACCAGACAACGAAACTCTTCCAGAACTACTACTACTACTACTTAACATTTCTAGAGCGCTACTAGGGTTACGCAGCGCTGTACAATTTAACAAAGAGAGACAGTCCCTGCTCAAAGAGCTTACAATCTAATAGATAAGAGTGAGACAAATATAGGACAATCAAGCCATTGTGACATCACTGATGAGGTTGGCTCTTAGGCATTGGTGGAATGAGGCATTATGACATCACAATCTCAGCTCTGGATACCAGAGACTGAAACTCTTCACACTAAGGGGGGAAGTGGGCCAAGTATAGGACAGTCGAGCCATTGTGACATCACTGATGAGGTTGGCTCTTAGGCATTGATGGAATGAGGCATTATGACATCACAATCTCAGCTCTGGATACCAGAGACTGAAACTCTTCACACTAAGGGGGGAAGTGGGCCAAGTATAGGACAGTCGAGCCATTGTGACATCACTGATGAGTTTGGCTCTTAGGCATTGGTGGAATGAGGCATTATGACATCACAATCTCAGCTCTGGTTAAATCACTGCTATATGTAATACTACTACTACTACTTAACATTTCTAGAGCGCTACTAGGGTTCCGCAGCGCTGTACAATTTAACAAAGAGAGACAGTCCCTGCTCAAAGGAGCTTACAATCTAATAGATAAGAGTGAGACAAATATAGGACAATCAAGCCATTGTGACATCACTGATGAGGTTGGCTCTTAGGCATTGGTGGAATGAGGCATTATGACATCACAATCTCAGCTCTGGATACCAGAGACTGAAACTCTTCACACTAAGGGGGGAAGTGGGCCAAGTATAGGACAGTCGAGCCATTGTGACATCACTGATGAGGTTGGCTCTTAGGCATTGGTGGAATGAGGCATTATGACATCACAATCTCAGCTCTGGTTAAATCACTGCTATATGTAATACTACTACTACTACTTAACATTTCTAGAGCGCTACTAGGGTTCCGCAGCGCTGTACAATTTAACAAAGAGAGACAGTCCCTGCTCAAAGGAGCTTACAATCTAATAGATAAGAGTGAGACAAATATAGGACAATCAAGCCATTGTGACATCACTGATGAGGTTGGCTCTTAGGCATTGGTGGAATGAGGCATTATGACATCACAATCTCAGCTCTGGATACCAGAGACTGAAACTCTTCACACTAAGGGGGGAAGTGGGCCAAGTATAGGACAGTCGAGCCATTGTGACATCACTGATGAGGTTGGCTCTTAGGCATTGGTGGAATGAGGCATTATGACATCACAATCTCAGCTCTGGTTAAATCACTGCTATATGTAATACTACTACTACTACTTAACATTTCTAGAGCGCTACTAGGGTTACGCAGCGCTGTACAATTTAACATGGAAGGATAGTCCCTGCTCAAGGAGCTTACAATCTAAAAGACAAGTGTGGAGCCCGTCTGATAGGGAATACTATATTTCACGAAAGGTTAGGTGCCGAACGCAGCATTGAAGAGGTGAGTTTTAAGCAGAGATTTGAAGATGGGTAGGGAGGGGGCTTGGCGTAGGGGTTGAGGAAGATTGTTCCAGGCATAGGGTGAGGCAAGGCAGAATGAGCGGAGCCTGGAGTTGGCAGTGGTGGAGAAGGGAACTGAAAGGAGGGATTTGTCCTGTGAGCGGAGGTTACGGGCGGGGACATAGGGGGAGATGAGGGTAGAGAGGTAGTGAGGAGCCGCAGACCGGGTGCATTTGTAGGTAAGGAGGAGAATCTTGAATTGTATGCGGTATCTGATCGGAAGCCAGTGAAGTGACTTGAGGAGACAAAACCGAACTCTCTATACCCGACTGCTTCAGTCACTCTGTCACTAACGAACGTTAACGCACTACCACCTTATTTCTCACGCCGGAAATGAACTGATTATCTAATCTACTCTACCATTTATGAACTTAACGCAATACCACTCTGTATTTCCCGTTCCGGAATGTAAGCCACATTGAGCCTGCAAAAAGGTGGGAAAATGTGGGATACAAATGCAACAGATAAATAAAGAAATAATAGGGCACCCTAGAGGGCACTGCAGTGGACTTCATAAAATGTTCCCAGGTACACATCTGACTATTGCTCCCTTATCTTGTCTGCTGAGCCCCCAAAACCCACTACCCCCAACTGTACACCACTACTACTACTATTTAGCATTTCTATAGCGCTACAAAGCGTACGCAGCGCTGCACAAACATAGAAGAAAGACAGTCCCTGCTCAAAGAGCTTACAATCTAATAGACAAAAAATAAAGTAAGCAAATCAAATCAATTAATGTGAACGGGAAGGAAGAGAGGAGGGTAGGTGGAGGCGAGTGGTTACGAGTCAAAAGCAATGTTAGAGGTGGGCTTTCAGTCTAGATTTAAAGGTGGCCAAGGATGGGGCAAGACGTAGGGGCTCAGGAAGTTTATTCCAGGCGTAGGGTGCAGCGAGACAGAAGGCGCGAAGTCTGGAGTTGGCAGTAGTGGAGAAGGGAAGAGATAAGAAGGATTTATCCATGGAGCGGAGTGCATGGGAAGGGGTGTAGGGAAGGACGAGTGTGGAGAGATACTGGGAATCAATGCCTTGGTCCCATTTTGATTTCCTTTTCAAAAAGCTCTAGAATGTAGTTTGATTAGAGGAAAAGGAAATGGGACTTGATATACTGCCTTTCGGAGGTTTTCGCAACTACATTCAAAGCGGTTTACATATATTCAGGTACTTATTTTGTACCGGGGCAATGGAGGGTTAAGTGACTTGCCCAGAGTCACAAGGAGCTGCAGTGGGAATTGAACCCAGTTCTCCAGGATCAAAGTCCACTGCACTAACCAATAGGCTACTCCTCCACTCCTAGCTGAGCAGCTGAAGCCTGTGTGCTCCAGTCCTGAGAACTGCAGCTGTGTGGCTTAAACCACTGACAAGATGTTGGCGGAAAGCAGAGCAAGCTTGCTGGGTCAGGTTGGGGCTGCATCCTTGAGAAAGTGTTTTGTTTGTCTTTTCTTAAAACCACAAACTCCTATTCTCAGTTCCCCATCACGTCTGCTGTTTATCCTACAGTTTATCACAAATGGGTGACGGTCAACAGCATCTGGGCCAGCGCTTCCCAAACCTATCCTGGGGACCCCACAGCTGGCTCGGTTTCCAGAATATTCACAATATCCATACCATAAAGTCAGAGTGTGCAGCCTGTCTCATGCATATTCACTGTACGCAGGGCTTTTTTTGAGGAGGTACTTGGGGGTCCTGAGTACCGGCACCTATTTTGCTAGAAAAAAATGCACTGACTGTACGTATTCTGAAACCCAGGCCAGCTGTGGGATCCCCAGGACAGGCTTGGGAGGCTCCAGTTAGGCCTTGAGTTGGCTCCTTACATAGTAACATAGTAGATGACGGCAGAAAAAGACCTGCACGGACCATCCAGTCTGCCCAACAAGATAACTCATATTTGCTGCTTTTTGTGTATACCCTACTTTGATTTGTACCTGTGCTCTTCAGGCCACAGACCGTATAAGTCTGCCCAGCACTATCCCTGCCTCCCAACCACCGGCTCTGGCACAGACCGTACAAGTCTGCCCAGCACTATCCCCGCCTCCCAACCACCAGCCCCACCTCCGAACCACCGGCTCTGGCACAGGCACAGACTGTATAAGTCTGCCCAGCACTATCCCTGCCTCCCAACCACCGGCTCTGGCACAGACCGTACAAGTCTGCCCAGCACTATCCCCGCCTCCCAACCACCAGCCCCGCCTCCCAACCACCAGTCCTGCTTCCCACCACCGGCTCTGGCACAGACCGTACAAGTCTGCCCAGCACTATCCCCGCCTCCCAACCACCAGCCCCGCCTCCCAACCACCAGTCCTGCTTCCCACCACCGGCTCTGGCACAGACCGTACAAGTCTGTCCAGCACTATCCCTGCCTCCCAACCACCAGCCCCGCCTCTCAACCACCGGCTCTGGCACAGACCGTATAAGTCTGCCCAGCACTATCCCCGCCTCCCAACCACCAGCCCCGCCTCTCAACCACTGGCTCTGGCACAGACCATATAAGTCTGCCCAGCACTATCCCTGCCTCCCAACCACCAGCCCCGCCTCTCAACCACCGGCTCTGGCACAGACCGTATAAGTCTGCCCAGCACTATCCCCGCCTCCCAACCACCAGCCCCGCCTCCCAACCACCGGCTCTGGCACAGACCGTATAAGTCTGCCCCGCACTATCCCCGCCTCCCAACCACCAGCCCCACCTCCCAACCACCGGCTCTGGCACAGGCACAGACCGTATAAGTCTGCCCAGCACTATCCCCGCCTCCCAACCACCGGCTCTGGCACAGACCGTATAAGTCCTTCCTGCATGTGATGAGTCTCCTCCTGATCTACCAGAAACTCAAACGGGGGTTGTTTGCTTTCAGATCCATGGGGGAGGCGGGCTGCAATTTGAGTAATGCCAGTCAGCTGCTTCATTTATTGTCTAAATAGGATTTGATGAGCAGTTGTGAGATTAAACCTGTTCTCAGTAGGTTTCAGCTGCAGAGACCTTGCAGGACTAGAAACTGGGGATTTTAGTATCTTTTTTTCTCCCAGGGTTTGTATAAATATTTGATTTGTATTATTTAGTCTTGACTTTGTATTTGTTCAGCTTTTCTTTCTAACCGGAACACCAACCTGGTGACTGTCACTTATATGTTTTCACTATAATCTGCTCTGTAGAATCCATTGGTTGAAATAGCAGAATATCATTTTTTCATCCATTTTGGATTGATCTTGCTCCTTTTTTCAGTAATCTTACTGTTATACTGTATTATTGTACTTTTGTACCGTAGCCCTGCTACAGTTTTGTGTAAGCCACATTGAGCCTACAACAGTGGGAAAATGTGGGGTATAAATGTATTAAATAAATAAAATAATATCTCAAGGAGAATTCCACTTGAGTACGCTCAGAGGCGTAGCTAGGTGGGTCGCCAGGGGAACGGCCGCTTCGCCAAACGGACGTCTGATGGCAACGGCACCAGGGCCACCGAGGGGGGGGGGGCAGGGGGAAAAAAATTCCACGGGTCTTCAAGGGGGGCCTGGCGCTAGCCTCCCTCTCTCCCGCTGCTGACGACCCAAGCGATAGCATCTCATCAGGAGCAGAAGAGAGAAAACTCCGGCACCGGACCCCCCTCCCCGCCTTGGAGGCTGGGGAGGACCCGGAGCTTCCTCCAGCGCCTGCTCTTCTGTCCATTGCTGAGCGGCTGCTTTTCCTCTCGGGCACACATCCTGGGTTTTGAAACAGAGCATGTCCTGAGAGGAAAAGCAGCGGCAGGGGCAAGCAGTCATCGCTGGAGGAAGAAGACGTCTTCGTTGGCGGGGCCTGGGATCCACGCCAGCCAAGATATTTCAGCAGCGGCAGCGATTGGGGGCGGGGAGCAGGAGCGATGGGGGTGTGGCAGTGAATGGCGACTTGGGGGGGGGGTGGCGGCAGCCCCATCTCAGGCCCAGTTCATTCTCTCGGCGGCCCTGAACAGCACCTATTTTTCTTTTTTTTTAATTCTTTATTTATATTTTCAGTATATCATTAACAAGAATAACCTTGCGAACATAAAACAGGCTAATAATAAGTAATATTAATATTCTCATCCTGCATTATTCAAATCTCAAAAAAGAGAATAAAAGAAAAAAAAAAAAAAAAGGAAGAAATATCTTATACAGAAAAAGAAAATTAGACTTAACTAGTCAATTAAGAAATACATTTAGCCTTTCTTAGACCTCAAAACATAAGGGGGGAGTGATAGAATTAGAGAAGTAATCAAACAAATAACATTTACAGAAGTAAAAGCTGCCATTTCTCCAAATTATTTTCTACATTTACTTCAGTTGTTTCATTTCTAGAAACGATTTCAGTTGTTCCGGTGAAAAGAAATTATATTTAGTTTGACCTAATTTAACTACACATTTAGCCGGGTATGCCAAAAAGAAAGATCCCCCAATATCCATTGTCTTTTGTTTCATAGCAAGGAACGCCTTTCTTTTCTGTTGTGTTTGTTTTGTCACGTCTGGATACATCCAGACTTTAGATCCACAAAATTGAGCTTTACAATCTATTAGATTGTAAGCTCTTTGAGCAGGGACTGTCTTTCTTCTATGTTTGTGCAGCGCTGCGTACGCCTTGTAGCGCTATAGAAATGCTAAATAGTAGTAGTAGTAGCTTTGGAATTCCGAAAGTAAAGTCTTAAGATGTTATTATAATCTTGCTCAAAAACCAAAGAAATTATTAATGTAGCTCTATCCAATACTGTTTCCATTGATTGTTCCAATATTTCAGAGATATTTTGTAAGTCAGGCATATTCTGTTCAATACCTTGTAATTCCCCCTTTGGTTTAGGAATAAAATAAATCTTATTTATTGGAGGAATAGAGTCTAGGGGAATTTTTAGTATCTCAGTCAAATATCTTCGTAGTGTATCAATCGGGGTTACCCCTGTTAACTTGGGAAAATTTAAAAGTCTTCTGTTATAATTCTCTAACTGTTCAATTTTCCTCCTCATTTCCATATTATCTTTAAGAGCCACATCTTTAAAATCTTTAAATGAGTCCACTTCTTTCCTCAAAGTTGTCACTTGCTTTGTTAAATCTTCTTTTACAGAATCAACAATTGTTTTTAAACCCTCAAACTTGGCATTTAAATTTATAACATCACCTGAGGTTTTCTGCAGTGTAGTATTCATCCGGTCCAACATCACCCAAAGCATTTCCAGTGTCACCTCCGAGTTTTTAACTGAGGGAAACCGAGTTCCATCAGCTTTCAGGGCCGTTTGTTGCGGTCCTGGGTCCTCGCTGGTTGCCCCTTCCGATACACTTCCGGGATCGGCGGGGTTTCCCTCCAGGGCCGCAATCGACGCTGGACACGGAGGGATCGTCGAAATAGATGGTGGCGAAAGGGAGGCTTCCTCTCCCGGCGGGGAACTCGCTTCTCCGAGAACCCCCGCTATGGGACCTTCTTCCCTCTGAGATTTGGAGAAACCAGGAAAGTATCGTTCCAGAGACGCTTGGGCCGGGGAAGACGTCAAGGTAGGCTGAGGAACATTCCTTAACACTCCCTTCCTTTTAGAATGAGGCATTATCGCACAAAGGTAAAGTTAATTTGCCCAAAACGCTCGGAGCTCTCTACCAACCTATCGGTCTGGCAGCCATCTTGACACGCCCCCCAGCACCTATTTTTCACGTGTGCTGTCGCATTTAAAATACGTGCTGCGGCTGCCGCCGACAGTCCAGAAAGATAAACCTGTCTACACTTCTGGGTACACTATGTACTTCCCTGTCCCTAGAGGGTTCATAATCTAAGGGGTCCTTTTACTAAAGCTGCAGTAAAAACGTGGCCTCAATGCGTCCTCACGTGAGTTTTTTTCCTGCGCATTATTTTTATCGCAGCCAGAAGATGGACACTTTTCTATTTTGTCTATTAATGGCCATGCATTAAGGTTGCCGTTAGCGTGTGGATATTAAAAAAGAATTACCATGAAAGCACTTACTCCTGTTTCATAGGCTCACCCCGAAATCCTGCGCTAGCACACAGTAATGCGGACACATGAACTGATTAGCAAAGAAATGCCTAATCTCAACCCCCCCCCCCCAACACGCCCCCTCTCAGAAAAATTAAAAAATAATTTTTAGCACAAGGGTAGCACCTGCAGGTATGGAACGTACTAGAGAGCTGCATGGGAAGGGGGATAGCGGGAACCCTGTGGTTCCTGTGCGATTCCTGTAGTGATCCCCTCCATGTCCACAGGTCTCCCGTGGGGATGGACAGGGCCGCCGAGAGACTAGGCCGGGCTCGGGGCAAGGCCGCCCCACCTCTGCCCCCTCACTGCTGCCGCCCCCCATCGCTCCCCCCACCACTACCGCCAACGGTCGCTCCCCCCGCTGCTGCAGTCTGCGGTCTCACCTGCCTGCCTCCACGGCTCCAGGCCCCCTCCATTCAAAGCGGCAGTCGCAGATTGCGTCTCTTCTGGCCTTCCCTCCCTGTGTCCCACCCTGGTCTGATGTAACTTCCTGTTTCTACGAGGGTGGGGATGGAGGAAATTACTTGAGGGGACAGGTGGGGATGGAGGTGATTACTTCCGGGGATGGGTGGGGATGGAGGATATTACTTGAATGGACGGGTGGGGATGGAGGAAATTACTTGAGGGGACAGGTGGGGATGGAGGAGATTACTTGAGGGGACAGGTGGGGATGGAGGTGATTACTTCCGGGGATGGGTGGGGATGGAGGAGATTACTTGAATGGACGGGTGGGGATGGAGGAGATTACTTGAATGGATGGGTGGGGATAGAGGAAATTACTTGAGGGGACGGGATGGAGGAGATTACTTGAGGGGACAGGTGGGGATGGAGGTGATTACTTCCGGGGATGGGTGGGGATGGAGGAGATTACTGGAGGGGACAGGTGGGGAAAGAGATGATTACTTGCGGGGATGGGTGGGGATGGAGGAGATTACTTGAATGGACAGGTGGGATGGTGGAGATTACTTGAGGGGAACAGGTGGGGATGGAGGTGATTACTTCCGGGGATGGAGGAGATTACTTGAATGGACGGGTGGGGGTGGAGGAGATTACTTGAGGGGACAGGTGGGGAGAGAGGTGATTACTTGCAGGGATGGGTGGGGATGGAGATTACTTGAAGGGACAGATGGGGATAGAGGTGATTACTTGTGAGGATGGAGGAGATTACTTGCAGGGATGGGTGGGGATGGAGGAGATTACTTGCGGGGATGGAGGAGATTACTTGCAGGGATGGGTGGGGGTGAAGGAGATTACTTGAAAAGACGGGTGGGGATGGAGGAGATCAAGGTACTTGAGGGACGGATTGGGATGGAGGTGATTACTTGTGGGGATGGAGGAGATTACTTGCATGGATGAGCAGGGATGGGTTAGATTCCAGTGGGGACAAGTGGGGATGGGTGAAATTTCTGTCTCCATCCAACTCTCTAGAACGTATCAAAGGACACCTGAGCACGTCCCATGGGAAGCCATTTTAAGATACAATAAGCATGCTCTAGTGTTTACCACAGCTTAATAATAGGACCTCAGCTCACCTGAGGATTTGAACTGGGCTACATAATCCACCAAAATCAAATGCCACTTGTGCTTAGATACAATGCTCTCGAGAAGCCTCAACAATTAATTAAAGAACTGATGTGGAAAGGAAGAAGCCTCAGACTCTCCATCATAATGGAGCAGTTATACCATTTTCGGACAAAATTTCATGCAAAATAATTTCTTTAATGCATTGTACAGAATGTTTGTGGGTTTTGATGGAAGGTTTTTTAGCCTTTGGTGTAAACAATCTCCGAGTCCTTATTTGTTGAGGTATGTGAAGAGCACAAGTGGTGTTTTCGTTTGGTGAATTCTATCATATATCATTTGAACGGGGCTTCCCTCGTTCTCTGACAGAGGCTTTGACTGTTTTTGAAATTTGAAGCTAAGTAGCTTTATTTTTTTCCTGCAATGTTACTTAAATAATTCTTTGGATCAATGACAATTCGCACTCGGCTGCTTAAGATAAGTTGATGCTGCAGTACCTGTGTTGTTATATCTGAAGATCCATATTATCAAAAGTAGTTAACGATATGTGAGGTGTGCACAATGCTGGGAATAATTTTGGGCCAGCAGTAGTTTATTTTCTTTAGCCCCTTCTTTTCACTTAACCCTCCATTGCCCCTGGTACAAAATAAGTACCTGAATATATGTAAAATGTAGTTGCAAAAACCTCAGAAAGGCGGTATATCAAGTCCCATTTCCCTGTCCCTATTTCAGATTCTACATGGAGTGTTGCTATTCCACTAGCAACATTCCATGTAGAAGCCTGCCCTTGCAGATTAGCAACGCGGCTGCACAGGCTTCTGTTTCTGTGAGTCTGACGTCCTGCACGTACGTGCAGGATGTCAGACTCACAGAAACAGAAGCCTGCGCGGCCGCGTTGCTGATCTGCAAGGGCAGGCTTCTACATGGAATGTTGCCAGTGGAGGAATAGCCTAGTGGTTAGTGCAGTGGACCTTGATCCTGGGGAACTGGGTTCGATTCCCACTGCAGCTCCTTGTGACTCTGGGCAAGTCACTTAACCCTCCATTACCCCAGGCATTGGAGCTGACTCTGTGGGTGCCAATATTGAGAAAATTCCTTGTAAGTGTCCAGGGATGGGGTCATTTCCATTGGGCTTAGCACCCCCAATAATTTTGAAAAGTTGGCTCCTATGACGCCAGGTACAAAATAAGTACCTGAATATATGCAAACCACTTTGAATGTAGTTGCAAAAACCTCAGAAAGGCGGTATATCAAGTCCCAGTTCCCTTTCCCTTTTGTTCTGTCCAGCACAAGATGGAAGGGGTGAGGCAGCGGTGGTGTAGCCTGAGGGTTTTCATGCAGTTTGGCTTGGTTTTCTCCCACCCCACTCTGGCCTCCCTCTAGCTCTACAAGACAGGATGCCACAAATTCTAGAGGGTCAGGGAAGATGAGGGAGGGGGCAGCCGCAGCCCAGGAGCCCACAGCATCATGCTAGGCATAGTTGCTGGCACGGTGCCCCAGGCAAAAGTATCGGCCTTCTTATCCGACATTGCTGCCTGGATGTCCAACCGCCACCTGAAACTGAACATGTCCAAGACCGAGCTTATCGTCTTTCCACCAAAACCCACTTCTCCTCTTCCTCCACTTTCTATCTCAGTTGATAACACCCTCATCCTCCCCGTCTCATCTGCCCGCAACCTCAGAGTCATCTTTGACTCCTCTCTCTCCTTCTCTGCGCATATCCAGCAGATAGCCAAGACCTGTCGCTTCTTCCTCTATAACATCAGCAAAATTCGCCCTTTCCTTTCTGAACACACCACCCGAACTCTCGTCCACGCTCTCATTACCTCTCGCCTGGACTACTGCAACGTACTCCTCACCGGCCTCCCACTTAGCCATCTATCCCCCCTTCAATCTGTTCAGAACTCTGCTGCACATCTCATATTCCGCCAGAACCGATATACTCATATCACCCCTCTCCTCAGGTCACTTCACTGGCTTCCGATCAGATACCGCATTCAATTCAAGCTTCTCCTTCTTACCTACAAATGCACTCAGTCTGCTGCCCCTCACTATCTTTCTATCCTCATCTCCCCTTACGTTTCCGCCCGTAACCTCCGTTAACAGGATAAATCCCTCCTCTCAGTACCCTTCTCCACCACCGCCAACTCCAGGCTCCGCTCATTCTGCCTCGCCTCACCCTATGCTTGGAACAACTTTCCTGAGCCCTTACGCCAAGCCCCCTCCCTGCCCGTCTTCAAGTCTTTGCTTAAAGCCCACCTCTTCAATACTGCGTTCGGCACCTAACCCTTACCGTTCAGTGAATCCAGACTGCCCCAATTTGACTGCCCCTATCGGACCGACCGTTCACTTGTCTATTAGATTGTAAGCTCTTTGAGCAGGGACTGTCTCTCTTTGTTAAATTGTACAGCGCTGCGTAACCCTAGTAGCGCTCTAGAAATGTTAAGTAGTAGTCTGTCATTTTTCTGTTAAAAATATGTGCCACAGAAAGAAAAGGTTCCCTAGAAAATAGGCCTGAACCATGGTACCTTCAGATAGTGCATAGGTGGAAGGGGGAGAGGGGTATATTCGAACAACTTTTCTGTGGCTTACACATGTGTTTTTGGCATCTGAACTAAATTTTAATCCACACATTGACAGGATCCAGAGCATTAATTCCTTCTTGTACTGCTAACAGTTGCCAAGTGAATGGCAGGGCAGAGCTCAGTAGGGCAGGGACACACCCTCGGTGAGTCAGACCGGAGTGAAACACACAGATTTCATGGGCCAGACATATACGTCTTCTTTCCAGAAGTTAAAGTCCAACTACTGCTGATCAGCACAGAAGGGTTTAGCTGCATCACCGGAGATAGGGCTGTGAGAGGAGATAAGCCACCTTGAATCAAGCACACACGCTGAGGCTCTCGTCTCCTTCACTTTTCAAAAATGATCAGGCAGAGCAACCTGGCTCATACGTGCATGTGAGGCAGGGGGAACAGGCATGTTTCTCTCCAAAGAAAATCCAGTCACAATGTCCCTTGCAAGCTGTTCATAACTCATCCAACAGCAGTAAGCAGAGGAAAAGGGGTCCATGATATGGTTCAATTGAGATGCATCCTCTGCCTTCATCAGGGTGCTCCCCCCCCCCCCCCTCACCTTAAATCCTCAGCAGGGAGAGGAACACTCAGCGTCAGCGTGCACAGGAGGAGCAAGAAGAAAGAAGAGCAGGGGGCAGGCAGCAAATGCGGCTACGCCGAAGACTATGCTGAAGAAGGCTTTGGCTCAGTGGCGTAGCTACGGGTGGGCCTGGATGGGCCCAGGCCCACCCAGTTTCATCTCAGGCCCATCCTCACCTTCTCCCACCCCCGCCGTAGCGCTGCCTCCTCTCCTGCACTTCGCGGTGTCTGTCTCCCACCCTCACGGCAGCGCTTTCAATTTGCTATCAGCGCTGCCTGCCTGACAGCTGACAGACGCGACGCGATGTCCTCCTGCTCCGGGGCCTTCCCTCTGCCGTGTTGATTCAACTTCCTGTTTATGCAGGGTGGATTGCATGCGGCAGAGGGAAGGTCCCGGAGCAGGACGTCGTCGCGCCGCGTCTGTAAGCTGTCAGGCAGGCAGTGCCGATAGAGCGCTGCCGCGGCACTGGGAGATGGAGACCATGAAGTGCAGGAGACGAGTCAGCGCCACGGTGGGAGAAGGTGAGTGGAGGCAGCGTCGATAACTTTAAAGGTGCTGTGCGCTGTGTGTGTGTGTGGGGGGGGGGGGGGGGTTGGGGTTGTAGTGCCCACCCATCCAACCCGCTGGCCCACCCAAAAATTGTCTTCTGGCTACGCCACTGCTTTGGCTGGCAGGGGTTGGGGACCCCCGCCAGGAAAGGTATTTGTTTGTGAGGGGGCGGGGCGAAGCGGCACTCAAAATGTGCCCCTAACCTCGGGCTCTGGCCCCCTCCCACCGTGAGGTCTGGCTATGCCCCTGCTCTGTAGACTCACTCTGGGCCACGGACTAGAATGGCTCTGGCTTCCTGTCTCGTTTGTGTATATCGCTGAACTCTGAATTCTGGTCCAGCAGTCAGGCCCTTCATCAGGGTTTTCCATACATCCTTCAGGATTTCTGATGCCCTGTTCTCCTGGTTGTGTGTTTTGCTTTGCAAATTCATAGTTGGGGTGAGGCTTTCCATGGTTTGGGTGTCTGCTTTCTCAGCGGTCTCTCCAACAGTTTGGAAAGTGCCACGAGAAGGGATGAAGATGGAGCACATTAAGGTTACCTGTCCTAGATGACTCAAGGTGCATTTGGGAGTGCGTGAGCTGTACTCCTGTAGTGTCAGGGAATTTGGTTTCTTTTTAGATTTATAAGTACAGAAGTGCATATGTATTGCCATACTGGGACAGACCAATGATCCATCAAGCCCAGCATCCTGTTTCCAGCAGTGGCCAATCCAGGTCACAAGTACCTGGCAAGATCCCAAAACAGTACATTTTATGCTGCTTATCCTAGAAATAAGCAGTGGATTTCCTCCAAGTCCATTTTAATAATGGCTTATAGACTTTTCTTTTAGGAAGGTAGCCAAACCTTTTTTAAAGCCCGCTAAGCTAACCGCTTTTACTACATTCTCTGGCAACAAATTCCAGAGTTTAGTTACACATAGAGTGAAGAAATATTTTCTCTGATTCATTTTAAGTGTACTACTTTTTAGCTTCATTGTGTGCCCCATAGTCCTAGTATTTTTGGAAAGAGTAAACAAGTGATTCACGTCTACCCATTCCACTCCACTCCTGCTCCTTTCCCTTCCCATCCTTACCCTTTCTCTTTCTCCTCACTTCCTTTCTGTCTCTCCCCTACCCATCCTTTTCCATACCTCCACTAACCCCCTTCCCTTCTCACCCCTTTCCTCTTTGACCTCTCTGCCTCTCCTTTCTCTCCCTTACCCCCTTTTCTCCCCCACCCTTTGCCATCTCCCCCATTCTCCTCTCCTTCCTCCCCCTATCCCCCTCCTTCCTCCCCTCTGCCCCCTTTCTCTCTCCCTTCCCCTCTTCACATCCCTTTCTCTCTTCTTCCTCCCCATCCATCTTCTCTACTCACCTCCTCCCCTTGCATCCATCCCCCTCTCCCCCTCCCCGTCCCCTTTTCCTCCCCCCCCCCCCCCCCCAGAGTACAGCTTGCAGCAGGAGAATAATCCAAATTCGAGCTGGAAAGCTGAACTGAAACTGCAAAGTGAACAGGGAGGGAAGGAGGAGGAAATGGAGGGAGGGAATGTATAAAGATGAGGGGAGGGGGAAGGTGGGGGGAGCAAGGAGGAGAGGAGATAGAGGGAGAAGTTGACTTTGATTCTAGAGACCTTGGTTTGATTCCTGCTTCAGTTTGTTGTGAAATCCAGTAAGTCACTTACCATGCCATTGCCCCAGTTACCTAGAGGGTTAGGGATGTAGAGGGAGAGAGCAAGGGGCGGGGAAGGAGGAGCAGGGGGAGATAAGGGGAGAGCAAGGAGTGAGGAGGGAGAGGCAGGGGAGATATAGGGAGAAGGGGAGAGCAAGGGGTAGGGAGAGGGAAGGGGTGAGCAAGGGGTGGGAAGGGAGTAAAGGTAGGGGGAGCAAGGAGAAAGGGAGATATGGGGAGAGCAAGGGGTGGGGAGGAAGGTAGGAAGAGGGGAGGGGAGAGCAAGGGAGAAGGGAGGGGAGATATAGGGGGAGGGAGAGGGCAGGAGGACAGAGAAGGAAGGGAGAAAGGGGTGGGGAGGAAGATAGGGGAAGGGGAGAGCAAGGGGTGGGGAGGGAGGAAAGGTTGGGAGAGCAAGAGAGATGGCGGGAGGGGAGATATATGGGCAGAGGGGGAGAGCAGTAGAAGTTGACCTTGATCTTAGAGACATGGGTTTGATTCCCGCTTCAGCTGCTTGTGAAATCAACTAAGTCACTTAACCTACATGAGCGTTAATTAGACTCATTATTTTATAGACCTGTATCATATCTCCCCTCAGCCGCCTTTTCTCCAAGCTGAAGAGCCCTAGCCGCTTCAGCCTTTCCTCATAGGGAAGTCATCCCACCCCTTTATCATTTTTGTTGCCCTTCTCTGTACCTTTTCTAATTCCATTATATCTTTTTTTGAGATGCGGTGACCAGAATTCAACACAATATTTGAAGTCCGGTCTCACTGTGGAGCGATACAAAGGCATTACAACATCCTCATTTTTGTTTTCCATTCCTTTCCTAATAATACTTAACATTCTATTTGCTTTCTTAGCCGCAGCAGCACACTGAGCAGAAGGTTTCAACGTATCATCAACAACGACACCTTTGGTCCATGACTCCTAACGTGGAACCTTGCATGACGTAGCTATAATTCGGGTTCCTCTTTCCCACATGCATCACTTTGCATTTGCTCACATTATACGTCATCTGCCATTTAGACGCCCAGTCTCCCAGTCTCGTAAGGTCCTCTTGTAAGTTTTCACAATCCTGCCACGATTTATCGACTTTGAATAACTTTGTGTCATCAGCAAATTTAAGTACCTCACTAGTTACTCCTATCTCTAGGTCATTTATAAATATGTTAAAAAGCAGCAGTCCCAGCACAGACCCTTGGGGAACCCCACTAACTACCCTTCTCCATTGAGAATACTGACCATTTAACCCCACTCTCTGTTTTCTATCTTTAACCAGTTTTTAATCCACAATAGAACACTACCTCCTATCCCATGAGTCTCCAATTTCCTCTGGAGTCTTTCATGAGGTACTTTGTCAAACGCGTTTTGAAAATCCAGATACATAATATCGAACGGCTGACCTTTATCCACGTTTGTTCACCCTGGCATCGACGTCAGGCTCATCAGTCTATAATTTCCTGGATCACCTTTGGAACTTTTTTTTTTTTTAATTGGCGTCACATTGGCCACCCTGCAATTTTCTGGTACCATGCTTGATTTTAAAGATAAATCTGTAGATTAATAACAATAGTTCTGCATTTGAATTTTTCAATTCTATCAGTACTCTGAGAGGGTGGGAGTACTTATTGGGTGTCAATGATCCATATTATTGGGGTATAAGTTTTTAATTTTTATGTATTGAAGGGGGCTGTTCTGTCCTTTGACAGCCTTGCACTAGTTTATAATGTGACCTAAAATGTGTTTAATGCTTTTACTGTTATTCTCACTTCTAAGGATTTTCAGTGCTGCAGTTCTCACTGCAAAGATATGTGAGCAATGCATTGTGTGTAACGTAGTTCACAGGTAATGTAGCCACACCTGCCTGTCTGTATAAGAACTGTTACTATTGGTTTGTGCTGTTGCCTGGACCTCTTCTCTTTCTCAGCCAAGCTTGGCTCCTTTGTCTACCTGCTATCATTTCCTGGTCATTCTTACTATCTCTGTCCTGAGAGGTCAGCCAGATATGACCTTTGCCTCCAATCGGGGGCTGTCCTCTAGGGCCACCCTTGCTACCTGATGGCAGGCTCGGCCCCCATTGGTCTCTTTACTCCCTCCTCCCTGGGCCTGTGTGAGCCCTTCTCGGCCTCTCTCTCTCTCCATGAGGCATTCTCCATCTTGCTTCAGACAGCACTTGTCCTGCTGAACTCCTTACAACGAACTTGTTTTTTTACCTTGAATATATCTTCCTAATGAGATATTGCACTCTCCAGTCACCCAGCTCTGAGCTACTTCTGCTTGTTCAACTATTTTCTCACCTCTGCAATAAAGCTGCCTCTCTTCAGATTTCTGCCTCCAACCACTGATACAGCTCTCTGAATTACGGAGTCTCTGTGCCTTCGGGCAACACTTCTCAACACCTGACTTTTAGTAAATTAACTATATTTATTCAATAAAGGAAATGTCAGAAAATAAAGAGACTTCAGGTGTGTGCTGGTGTGCCAAGGTTATACTTCAAGATATTGAGACTTTACAGTTAACAAGTCTTAAGAGCCTGACAGGGGCAGTTCGGGTGAGTGTATGTTCTCCTTTGGTTTTGTCCCAGATGAGCTTTGCTAGATGTACAGTCTATAAAATATATATTTTATATCAAACATATAAACGGCAAGTGACCGTACTCACTTGCAAATGCGCAGTACAGACTTCCCTCTCTGTCCCGCCCTCGCGTCAAGACGTCAGAGGATGGAACAGAGAGGGAAATGGAGTCGAATTGTCGGACACTGCCGCAGCCGCCTGGAAAGGAACATCACGCGAAACAACCTCCACCCTCTCCCCCATCCCTGCCGCCGCTCCCGCCCCCCTCCGTATCGGGCCCCCTGCACTGACCTGTCAGTGCCTCTCACCTCCGTGTGGAAACGCTGCAGGCAGCAGCAGAGCGATCTGCTGCTGCCTGTAGTGCTTTCACACGGAGGTGAGAGGCGCTGTCAGGTCAGTGCAGAGGGCCCAGCATGGAGGGGGGAGGGAGCGGCGGCGATGAGGGTAGCTGGACATGGGGGTGGGTAGGGGGGAGAGGCCATGGTTGCTGGATGGGGTGAGAGCAGGGCACAGAGGAGGGTTGCTGGACATGGGGGGAGGGGAGAGGCCAAGGGAAAGAGGAGGGTCGCTGGATATGGGGGGGAGGATCGGTGGACGGGGTGAGGCCATGGGAGAGAGGAGGGCTGCAATACTCGCCCGTTTTTACGGGCTTAACGGCTACTCTCTATATATATCAACCTGGACCATGAGCTTCTCCTGCATCCATGGTCCATCCAGTCCAAACTCACATCCACATTTCAGATAAATGCAGCACATGAAACAGTGAAGATCCGGGAAGGCAGCATTAAAAATGTGTCTGTTTTCCAGCTGAACCTACCCCACTGATATTTTGTTTGGGTTTTTTTGCCTGCAGATTTTTTTCCCCCTTTCTTTTAGTCATGGAAGTGTAAATCCCTAGATTAAAAGATGCAGTTTTAAAACTATACCAGCCAACAGCCTGGCATGTTCCGTGTGCCTTTCCCATTCTATTTTTAAAACTGACTCAAAAGCAGAAGTGGTAGGAAAAGAAATTGAGATTCTCTTACTTCTGTACCTTAGAATAATTGCAGCGTTTATTGTTTTGCATTTATTCACAAATTTATATACCTAATATTGCAATCGATTAAAAGTGGGAAGCTCCTGTTGTCACCGACAGGATTAGTAAATCAAAGGTGCAGTGGTGCTGTTTGTCATCATGACATACAAAACATAAAAACATGTGCAGTGTGGCTGTATGTGCACAACTTGTACTGGAAACAAATGTGAAAATACAATAAAACATTAGAATCAAGAGGAAAGGAGAATCGGGAGCCGGGCAAAAGAGACAGCCAGCTACATGACAAGATAAGAGCTATAGCCTTGCAGGTGTAGCTTAGTGGTTAGTGCAGCGGACTTTGATCCTGTGGGTTTGAAATCCTTGTGACTCTGGGCAAGTCACTTAACCCTCAGTTGCCCCAGGTACAAATGTGTACCTGTATATACTATGTAAACCGCTTTTGAATGTAGCAACAGGCGGGCATATCATGTCCCATTCCCTTTATAGCAGGACTCATTACCTTAAGCAGAGGGGGGAGGAGGGAGAGATCTGAGGGGCAAAAGAGACAGGTTGGGCAGAGCTGCAGGTGACTCAGAAGAAGCTTCAGAAAATAACCACAGCTCTGCTGGTAAAACCAGCTCACCTTCATCAGGAAAAGTCAGCCTCCCAATCTTTCCCTCTCTCTATTCTGTTCACTGCTCTCCTCCCACACTACATATCACCCCCCCCCCCCCCCCCCCCCCACTGAAATCATTAATAACTAACAGGGAAAAGACTTCCCACATAAGAATGAGCAGGAGAAAACTATAAATGGGGAAAGAAGAGAAACCCCTTCCACCAAGCAAGAAACTGGACCTGCCCAGGGACAATACCCACCAGCACCAGAACCAGAACCTGGGAAATGTTCTTATTACTGACCTCTCTGTATGTTGTGTAACTTTCACTTTGCTGTTATGATTATTACTTTGTGAATTATTCACCTTCTGGCTTGTTTTTCTGCTTTCTTCGTTAACTTAACTTATAAATGTATCACTTTAGTAACACATGTAAACAATACCACTAAACATTTTGAGAAATAGATGCTCCCACTTTCTCCGTGTCCACCCCCCCCCCCATCAGTGACCCTCCCCCCTTCCCCAGGGATTTTCTAGATTCAGGAAACTCTACCAGTATGACAAATTTTGTACATTACAAGGGTCGTTTTCTAACAAGGCACTTGGGCAGGGAAGACAAGCAGGCTACACATTGCTTCTGAGTTATAAAGGTGGACAAGGAAGCATCAGGGATCCTGGACCTGCAGGAAGGAAGGTAGGGAGCCAGCTGGATTTAGGGAAGGTAGAGGTGTGCTGGTGTGAGAGGAGGGGGCTGCAGGGAGGCAGAGGTATGCTGGTATGAGAGGAGGGGGCTGCAGGGAGGCAGAGGTATGCTGGTGTGAGAGGAGAGGGCTGCAGGGACAGGAGGCAGAGGTATGCTGGTGTGAGAGGAGGGGGCTGCAGGGAGGCAGAGGTATGCTGGTGTGAGAGGAGAGGGCTGCAGGGACAGGAGGCAGAGGTATGCTGGTGTGAGAGGATTGGGCTACAGGAAGGCAGTGGTGTGCTGGTGTGAGAGGAGGGGGCTGCAGGGAGGCAGTGGTGTGCTGGTATGAGAGCAGGGGGCTGCAGGGCAAGGGAGGCCAAGGTGGCCAGGGGGGTGTGGAGCGGAGAGACCCATGTGACCGGAAGGAGGGGGTGCTGTGGAGACCCATGTGTCCCGGGGGTGCCGCAAACAGAAAAGGTTTGGATGTTGAACGAGTAAATCAATTTTTTTGGGACTCGTTCCAAAAGTACAAAGACTAGGGGACACTTGAAGTTACATGGAAATACTTTTAAAACAAATAGGAGGAAATATTTTTTCACTCAACAAATAGCTAAGCTCTGGAACTCTTTGCAGGAGGAGGTGGTAACAGCGGTTAGCGTATTTGAGTTTAAAAAAAGGTTTGGACAAGTTCCTGGAGGGAAAAGTCCATAGTCTGCTATTGAGACAGACATGGGAAGCAACTGCTTGCCCTGGGATTTTTGTATGGAATTTTGCTATTCTTGGGGATTCCGGAATCTTGTTACTCTTTGAGGGTCTGGAATGCTGCTACTAATTGGGTTTCTGCTGCCAGGTATTTGTGACCTGGCTTGGCCACTGTTTGGAAAACAGGATACTGGGCTAGATGGACCATTGTTCTGACCCAGTATGGCTACTCTTTTGTAAAGGCAGTACAGGCACCTGTGTCTATAAAGCTCCGATACAAAGTTACACCTGTTGCGAGACGGGCAACATTTTTTCGCATAGATACGTGCATGTCTCGCAACCCTGTCTGATCTCCGTCCCCGGGGAATGGCTATGCATGTACCATGTACGTTTCTGCAACATGCATTTTCAGCTGTCTACATCCCTGTGCAATTTCACGAGTGCTTTTATGCTCTGGGTCTTGTGCAAGAAGAGGGGAGAAGAATGAAAACCAAATATAAAGCGATACAAGAAAACAGAATTCCCTCCCATTGCTCCAGTCCTCAGGGGAGATGGCAGGATTAGATACACAACAATATACTGGATATATCTAGACTCACCGGGGCAGGTGCATGGTCACAGTCACATCTTGTTCACCTTCCTCGCTGTCACTAATCTGCAGCTTCTGGTAATGAATGGCTGGGTGGCTGGGCTCCATTTCCTCCCCCTGGTGGTCCTGGGCCAGGTGAGAGCAGTGCTATTCCACACCAGGCAGTGTCATCTCCACAGTAACCAGGTAACCCTAGCCTCTCGCTCTCTCTCTCTCAGGGCGGACTGCACCTAGGACCGCCTGCGCAACCTAAGGAGGAGCCACTGAGCCCAGGTCGCACTACCTGTGTGTGTACAGCTAGAAGCCTGCTGGCAGCCCGACTCCTCTGTCTCATGCACAGACTTGTGCATCTGATTTCTTAACAAAGGCAGGACTAGTGCAGCATGAGCAGGCACACACACACCCTGTGACACCTGAGACTGACTGATTCCAGCCCTGGAGAGAGATGCAACTCTAAATCCTAAGAGAGAGGGGCTGTAATAGTAAAAGCAGGCCTGGAGCTGTGCCTTTCCCCTGGTTATGAAAGACAGGGGCTTTCCTAGGGTTGATCCAGTCCTGTATGCAGGGATCTGTAATCTTGCTTTTCTCAGGGGAGATCAGAAATACAAATTCCTGAATGCAGGGGGGGGGGGGGGGGGGGGGGGGTAAACCCAGGCTTGCATCAGGCAAAACCTAGACTTTCTCCATCTGCACCTTTATTCCAGAGATGCCAAGTGACCCAGTACCAGGCTGGAGATTTTGGGCAGTCCTGACTTTGAACTTGCTCCCAATACTGATCTTTTACGACACAGGCATTTGATGTCTCTGAACTTGCTACGCCCTTGTCCTACTATGCTTCCTTTCCATTTCCACCCACTTGTGTCTAATTCATGTACATTGGGGGCTTAGACTTTAAAGTGTTGGTTATGCACATACGAAATGCAAATAGGGCTTGTGAAATGAGAGCCAGAATGTCTGTGAATCCACCTGATGGATTGTGATCCCATATTAGGTTTTACGCTATTCATTTCTGGATTTTTAGACTAGCTTTCTAAATCATGCTCAAGGTGGGAGAATTCAAGCACAATAAGTTCCTTCCCCAAGAGCTTACAGAACAAGTGAGCACCTGGCTGGGGTGGAAGATGAGGTGACTCACTCAAGGTCACAAGCAATGTCAGAGGAGGAACTGTCCTCACTTGGATTTTGGGACTCTGTTTTGTCTTGGTTTTCTTCTTCTCTCTCCCATCACACTTTGAGTGGTGGATCCTCCTCAGGACTCTTACCTTGAGATCTCTTCTCTTCTCTGCCTATTCTTATTCCGTTAGCCTAGTAACATAGTAAATGACGGCAGATAAAGACCTAAAAGATAAACTCATTTTACATGGTATGTAATACTTTATATGTATATCCGAGTTTGGTTTGTCCCTGCCTATCTCAGGGCACAGACCGTAGAAATCCACCCTGCACTGATTTTATTTCCAAATACCGGCGTCACCACCCAATCTCCGCTAACATTCCGTGGAACCACTCCTTCTAAACAGGATTCCTTTGTGTTTATCCCAAACGTTTGAATTCCATTACCGTTTTCATCTCCACCACCTGCCGCGGGAGGGCATTCCAAGTATCCACCACCCTCTCCTGACATTACTCCCGAGTCTGCCCCCCTGCAACCTCAATTCATGTCCTCTAGTTCTACCACCTTCCCATCTCCGGAAAAGGTTCGTATGCGGATTAATACTTTTCAAATATTTGAACATCTGAATCACGTCACCAATTTCTCCTTTCCTCCAAAGTATACATGTTCATGTCGGCAAGTCGCTCCTCGTACGTTTTTCAACACAAATCCCATACCATTTTCGTAGCTTTTCTTTGCACCGCTTCCAGTCTTTTTACATCTTTAGCAAGATACGGCCTCCAAAACTGAACACAAAACTCCAAGAGGGGCATCAACACCTCCTTTCTTCTGCTGGTTATACCCCTCTCTATGCAGCCTAGCATCCTTCTGGCCACGGCCGTCGCCTTGTCACATCGTTTCTTCACCTTCAGATCCTCCGACACCAACACCCCAAGGTCTCTCTCCTGAGTCGAGCTTGCTAATCTCTCCCCTCCTATTCGGTATCTCTGTTTTTGGGTTTCTACGCCCCAAATGCATCACTCTGCACTTCTTAAAGTATCTTAAAGTACTCCAGACTTTATGTTTTTAAATATCCACATACATTTTATTCTAACAAAATCACATCCCTACATACAACCCTTTGGATCTTGAACAGAACACAGTCCCACATACATGTCCGACTATTAATGCCCTACAGGAAGAGATTCAGGGGAATCGTAATGAGTTAAAAAATAAACAAAACAAAACAGTATTAAAAATACACAAGAAAAATCACTGTTGGATAAAAATCTGAATGAACACAGTCTGAAAACGGAGTAGTATCGTATGGAACAGAGAGCATTGAAGGTGGCTAAATTCCGCAGGGATGAGTATGATTACACAAAGGGATATGTCTACAGTTGGATGGACAAACGGAGACGGAAAAGGGAAACCTGGGGGTTGGAGGGTTAACTTCAAGTTATCTTCCAGTGATTCCTCTGGTGAAGATGACTATAAGATAGACAAGAGCAATAAGCAGTCCGCCCCGGTGCAGAATAGAGTGCAGGAGTCTGGAAATATGTTGTCTAGCTCTTTTTTACGACTACCAGAACAAATACAGGAGGTATCTACAGAATCGAAAGTAGAAACAGGCAAAACAGGGGGGGAAACTAAGAAAAATGAACAAGAAATGAATAATGTGATTAATATATGTACAGTAAGGTT
Organism: Microcaecilia unicolor; assembly: GCF_901765095.1. NCBI lineage: Eukaryota > Metazoa > Chordata > Amphibia > Gymnophiona > Siphonopidae > Microcaecilia > Microcaecilia unicolor. The sequence goes on along the minus strand of NC_044032.1, from coordinate 10,680,050 downwards.
GTCCGAGATACAGAAGGGGGCATTATCAAAGGGACTTTCATTCGTTCCTTCAAGCACATATGATGCATTTGGGACCCAGCAGGGGTTATATAGATCCTTTAGAGATTTGAGATTGCGGCTGTACTTTGGTAATCCTCAGATGGAAGAGCAAGACTATTTACCCCGTACAGGTAAAAGATTGAAGTGAGTACCCCCAGGTCCTGTGGATCCCTCCATTATGACTTTTCAAAAATTGGTATTAGCAGAGTTGGAGAGATTAGAACATAGTCATTGTAAGAATGTCAGCAATTTGTCCAGTAGTCAGAGACAATGTATCCGCGATATGGCCTGAGTCGGGCGCAGCTGGCTTTTCTCCCAGTTGATGATCCATCCCAGGGAGCTCAGAAGAGCAATGACCCTGTCTGTAGCTCTCCCGCACTCCGCATAGGAAGGGGCTCGGATCAGCCAGTCATCCAGATAGGGATGGACTTGCACTCCCTCCTTGCGGAGGAAGGCCGCGATGACCACCATTACTTTGGAGAAGGTCCGCGGAGCCGTAGCCAACCCGAACGGGAGGGCTCTGAACTGGAAGTGTCGGCCCAGCACTGCAAAGCGCAGAAAGCGCTGATGAGGCGGCCAGATGGGAATATGTAGGTAAGCTTCCTTGATGTCCAGGGAGGCCAGGAATTCTCCCTTTTTCACCGCAGCTATTACGGAGCGGAGGGTCTCCATCCGGAAGTGCCGAACTTTCAAGGCCTGATTGACTCCCTTGAGGTCGAGAATAGGCCGAGCAGATCCTTCTTTCTTTGGCACCACAAAGTAAATGGAGTAGCGCCCCTTGCCAAGCTGATCTACTGGCACCGCGCCCAGGCGGATCAGGTTGCTCAAAGTCTGCTGCACGGCAGCTGCTTTGACCTGAGACTTGCAAGGAGAGTTTACAAACCCGTCTCTGATGACTTCCAGAACCCAAGCGTCTGAAGTTACCCTGGTCCACTCACCCAGAAACGAGGATAACCTTCCTCCTATCTGCACTGGGCCATGGACCAGGTCCCCGTCATTGGGTACGCGACTCTGGGGGTGGGCCGGAGGACAAACCTCCGGGACGGCGGTCCCTACGAAAGGAATGCTGCTTGTGGGAGAAGTTCCGTTTGAAGGAAGTGGAGGCAGAGGAGGCTGACTTGCCCGGGTGATACCGACGGGCTTCCTGGAATCGGCCCTTAGAGGGACCAGGACGGGCACTGCCGGCCCAAGCCCTGACCTCCGGCAACCTCTTGCCCTTGGACGTGCCGAGCTCCGTCACGATCTTGTCCAGCTCATCCCCAAAGAGCAGCTTGCCTTTAAAAGGCAACTTGGCTAGGCGAGATTTAGAGGCATGGTCAGCAGACCAGTGCTTAAGCCAGAGCCACCGCCGCGCAGAGACTGTCTGAGCCATGCCCTTGGCCGAGGCTCTCAAAACATCATACAGCAAGTCTGCCAAGTAGGCCAAACCCGACTCCAGGGTCAGCCATTCCGCCCTCCAGGAAGGGTCCAAGGGGGAAGCCCGCTGCAAAACAGTCAGGCACGCCCTAGCCACGTAGGAGCCGCAAACCGAGGCTTGCAAACTCAGAGCCGCCGCCTCAAAGGACAACTTTAAGGCCACCTCCATTCTCCTGCCTTGGGCATCCTTCAGGGCAGTGCCACCTTCCACCGGCAGCACCGTTTTCTTAGTCACAGCAGTGATTAAGGAATCTACCGTGGGCCAGACAAAGGCTTCCCGTTCCCCCTCAGGAAAGGGGTACAGACGGGACATAGCCCTGGCTACTTTCAGGCTCGCCTCAGGGGCATCCCATTGTGCTGAAATTAAGGTCTGCATGGCTTCATGAACGTGGAAGGTTCTAGGCGGGCGCTTCGTTCCCAGCATAATGGCGGAGCCAGTAGAGGCAGAGAGAGCCTTCCTCCAGAGAGGCAATCTTCAAAATGCTCATGGCCTGCACAAGCAGGTTGGGCAAATCCTCTGAGTGAAAAAGCCGCGCTGCAGAGGGGTCGTCCGCTCCATCCGAGCGAGGATCAGTCTCTTCCATCGATTCCGCTAAGGATCTCTGGGAGAACTCAGACACGCTGCCGTCATCCACATCAGAGGAGACCGAGTCCCCCGAGGGTGGAAGGTCCACACGAGGGCGCTTTAGCATAGAGGCCTTATCACCCCGATCAGAGGAGTGGGCAGGGGCAGTGTTCTGCATAAGGAAGGCCTGATGCAGCAGCAAAATGAACTCAGGGGAGAAACCCCCCAGTCTGTGCATTTCTGCAGCCTGTGCCGCGGCCCTAGAGGCGCCCTCCATCTGCACTCCCAGTAGCGGGGGAGAGGCGTGTTGCACGTCCGGAGCGAAACTCCGAGAAGGAGCCACGCGGGAAGAAGGGCGTTTTAATTTCGCCGACTTCTTAGTCGCCCGATTCAAGGGTGACCAAGCTGTTAACGTCTCCCATCTCGAGGGCAGCCCAAGAAGAAGCTGACCGAGCCGTGTGGCCGGTCACTATCAGGAGGGCGGCCAGCGGGGGATGGCGCCTAAGGCGGGAAAGGCTGCCGCGCCGGACAAAAAAACGGTGAACTCTCCCGGTTCCGAAAGGGCGCCCAAAAAGGGCAACTCTACCTTCGATCCCCCGCTTCCCCGCTAGGCGCGCAAACGCGTTCCGGGGAGTGTCTTTTCGCGCCCTTGCCATCCGCGGCCATAGCCACGTGGAGACCATTCGGGGAACCCCCTTGCCCGCTAGTTAAAGGTAAAAATTACCTGCTTCTTGCTCCGAGCAGCGACGACTTGTTCCAGTGAGCAGCTGCAAATGGACGTCCTTTTTGAACTTTAAAATTTTTTTTTTTTTTTTAACGGAGCCAGCGGGAGGGGGGAGAAAAGGAGGGACCTGGCGCCACCAGGTTTGCACTTGCTCAAGAAGAGCCCTCAACCCCAGGCACTCAACAAAACCTAAAAATTAGGCTTGGAGGCCTAGCCAGAGCTGCTGCTGTGTGTGACCACCACCTGCTGAGATAGAGAACATACTGGGGAGTTTCCGGCAGCACATGACCACATATAGGGAGGCAAAAGTTTGCTCTCTATCTCCACCTGCTGGTAGATGGACACAACCACCAGTCTATGGATTGATCGGCTTGATGATAGGGAATGTACAATAAGCTTTCAAATCCACAGTCAAATGGTGACACAAACCATTGCCCCTGTTGATTTGCATCCATATATAGAGTTGCAATCTCCTCCTGGTTCTGTGGATAATTCCAAATTCTTTGCTTACAACACACTGTGTCCCACAAGTGACAATCAAATGTGTTTCTTCCACTATGCTTCATCAATCCATATCTCAGCATTCATCATATATAGTAGTCTACTATTAAGCATTCCAAGCAGTATTGAACTGAATGCATTAGTCCTGTTTGACCCTACGTAGACTGTGTTTCGCTGAGCGTCATCAGGGGTCAGCACCAGCCACTCTGGATCATCTGGTATACATAACACACCCACGCAATATGGCGGGTATCCCAACAGACAAAACACCCACACAATATTCATTGGGTCACCCTGAACCAACACATCCTGTTGGCCTTCATTCCTGCTCCATTATGTTGCTACGCAGCCCATTAGGTTGTCATGATAGCCACAACGAATATCATGACAGAGATTTGCATCCCACTGGAGGTCATTTTATATTTCATGCATATTCATTGTGGTTGTGCTGAGGGCTTTGTCGAGAACCACAGTTTTATTTATTGGGATTTATTAACCACCTTTATGATGAGTGCAGGAAAACCTCTCATGCGCATTCATTATGGATAGCCTTATAACTGCCCCCTAAGGGGTGGGTCAAGAACCACTGGCTATAGATGTAGTGTTTGAATGTTTTCGGTTTCTGCAGTCTTGTTATTTTTAAGCCTGGCAACATCTTACATTGGAACCAGCAGTGGATTCAGAAAGGCCAAGACAGACATCAGTTGAAAAGGACCTCACTGAGCTAGGTAGCCATCGATTAAAGGCAGGTGAAACAAGCCTGCAGATACCTCCATCTGCCTTACACACTAACAAGAGAAACAATTAATTTAATCGCACAATTAATCATGCTTTATCATGGCATCAGAACATAAAGTTTAAACATTGACCCAAACATAGTAAATGATGACAGATAAAGACCTGAATGGTCCATCCAGTCTGCCCAACAAGATAAACTCTTTTAAACAGATGCTCAGCCTGCTTACCCTTCACAACACGCTATTCAATTAGGGGTGGACGATTAAACATCATAATCAAAAATTTTAATCACATAATCACACCTCTGGGCTATTAGAAAATTCCCCACTTCAGGGAAATTTTTTAAAAGTTGCCTACACACAGTTCCTCCCCACAGCACATTGTTCCCCCTACCCTCCCATACACAACCATTTCTCTCCCGCTGCTGATCCCCCCCCAGTACAAAGATCCAGCATTTCTCCCCCCCCCCCCCCCCCCCCACACACACACACACATTTATCTGGCTCTTCATAGGGTCTCTGGCAGCAATTCCCACATGCAACTGGAAACCCACTGCCTTCCCTCTGCTACATTAAAGTAAGGGGAAATAGGATAAGACAGGGGAGAGAAAGAAATGCTGGACTTAAAATTTTTGATCACAATTAAACAGTTTAATCAATCCTATGCAAAATTTTCTTGGTGGCTTCTAAATGTACTTTCAACTAATAGCTATTGCAAAGGGCGGGGCCAGATTTAACTAAGAGTCAAATTGGGGGGGGGGGGGGGGGGAGCTGATGGGCTCAGGCTTGTCAGAACTAGCTTTTGTAGGATACTAGATGAAATTTTATAACTAATATGCAACAGAAAGGAGGATGTGTAATGCAGCTGGAAAGTTTTGAGGGTTTGAACACTTAAATGTAGCTCTCCCTCTCCTGGTTGAGCTAGCCTGCCCCCTTCCCGGCAGTAGCAGTAGAGACCAGGGGGTAGGATCTACCTAATGCAGTGGTTCCCAAACCTGGTACTGGAGACACTCCAGTCAGTCAGGTTTTCAGGATACCCACACCCGAGAGATATGGAGGCAGTGCATGCAAATCTCTCATGAATATTCATTGTGGGTATCTTACAATAAGATGTCAAGCGTGACATAAAAACATCACATTAAGATGAAAAAAAGAGAGTAATAATAGACAGCTGTTATTTAAATCTCACCTAATACAAACTTTCCAAACAAATTTAAAGATTTTTTAAATAACGCATAAGACAGATCTAATATCAGTTGACATGTTTCAAAATGTGTCAAGATCAAATCATGCTGCGATTTAAATCTAATGCCTTTAGGTAATGGGAAAATCCCAACAACTTCTTATTATTCTACTTCTCATTTTTGGCAATAAAATCCATGAGAAACAGTTCTGTGCTGTTCCTTCTGCATGACAGAGCTCCTTATTTATTTTACAGCATTTATACCCCACAATTTCTCACCACTGGCAGGCTCAACGTGGCTTACAACAGTTAAATAACAAATAGGCGAGTACAATAAATTCAGAGGGATAAGTGGGGTCTCTCTCCTCTGCACCTTCCTAACCCAGAATCACACACCATGCATGGTCTTACAAAAACCCCATCACATACAGAACAAGGAGCACAAATTTGCCCAAAACAAATTCACAGTTGCACAATTCCCAAAGCTAACAAATTATATTTTTTTTACTGTTGACTGCAAGATGCACTCAGCAGAGCCTGGAGAGAGCTGGACCTGGGGGGGGGGCCTTAAGTTAAAAAAAAAAAAAAAGAGAATCTAACTGAAAAAAAACTTTTAGATGGGCGTTCAGAGTGGGTAACATAGTAGATGACGGCAGAAAAAGACCTGCACGGTCCATCCAGTCTGCCCAACAAGATAAACTCATATGTGCTACTTTTTGTGTATACCTTACCAAGATTTGTACCTGCCCACCACCATCCCCACCTCCCGCTCTGCCACCCAATCTCAGCTAAGCTCCTTAGGATCCACTTCTTCTGAACAGGATTCCTTTATGTTTATCCCACGCATTTTTGAATTCAGTTACCGTTTTCATTTCCACCACCTCCCGCGGAAGGGCATTCCTTGCATCCACTAGAGAATTGCAGTTTGAGGGTTTAAATTTCAAAAAATGCCAACATTATAACTTTTGTATTAGTAAATCAAGGCGAGTTACATTCAGGTGTACTTATATATTGCAGAGGCACAAAAGCCGCAGTGGGATTTGAACCCCCCCCCCCCCCCCTTTCTCTATTTCTAGCAGCAGCCACCATCCCCCTACCCTCACTTTTGTAGGCTACTCCTCCATTCCTTCTAGCTTTTTGAAAATCAAAAAAGGGGCACAGTTGGGAATTTTAGCTTCCTCAGTAGTCATCAGGCCCCCCCCCCCCACCCCTAACCATCAAGGCCTTACATTTGCCACCAATACAAAAACCTTATGATTAAATTTGTAAATTCAACTGTGAAACTCGCTACAAAGAACATAAAACTCATATCCAACCCACCAAAAGGCAGCACATCAGGAATAGCAAATTATTTCCAATGCTATGTGAGGTAGTGTTGCTTTCTTTACAGATTTATTACATTTCTATCCCACATTTCCCCACCTTTTTGCAGGCTCAATGTGGCTTACAATGTATCATTCGTGGTGGTAATAGATTAGAACGTAATCACTCATCGTTACATTAGAGAAAGGGCTGGATTTAATATTTTGGCATTCATAAAAGCAAGAGCAGAAGAGGAAGAATAAGATTCCAGACAGGACTGCAAAGGACAGCCATAGCTGACATCTCTCAGAAGCAGTCCATCTAGATAGCCTTTAAACGGGAGCAGGTCCCTCTCTAGCCTGGGCAGATGTCTATTCCTGCCGAGAAACCTGCATGGAAAGACTAATCCAAACCAAACAAATCAAGTATGTTCCAGTAAGCAGCAAAATATATTTAAAGAACAAGAGAGCCTCAAACACTAGGGTAGGGCTCATCTATATATATAAAAGGCAACCCCAACGTTCTGAAGCCTCCACGGAAGTTGAGGCGCCCGAGATATCCGGTGTGCCCTGGAGTGTCTGCACCGCCACAGCGAACAAGGCAAGTAGCTTCGAGGGACGGAGGGAGGGGGGCCCCTTGCTAGCGCCCGTTTCATTCCGCTCAGAAACGGGCATTTTTTCCTAGTATTCCATATTAAACACTGCTTGCATGGTAGATGAACATGAGATCTGTTATGCTGAGGCTTCATCTGCTTCTTTAAATATATTTTGGCTGTTTCTGCACGTCCAGCAACTGGAGGCGAGGTGGCCATTTTTTTGTGGGAAGCATAGTTTGGCTGCTACCCTACTCTGGCCCATTCTTGAACTGTGTGTGTTATTTCACCAAATTGTCCTACTGCAGCAGGACATGTTTATCCACTCCTACCCTGAGATAATATTTAACCCATCTCTCTGATCTCATGTGCAACTTTCTTTAAATCAGTCACCTTACTTTGTAACTCCTATCTATATGTTCCATCTTTGCTTTACCCTTCACTATCAATTTAAATGTTCTATTACGTATTGTGTTGACATAGTAAGTTGTACACTATGCCATACTTTGTATCATTTGAATATTTTTCACTGCTGTAATTGTCTATTGCTTATGTTTGATTTATTCTTACTGTACACCACCTTGACTGAATGCCTTCAAAAAGGCAGTAAATACATCCTATGTTAAATTTTCAGAGTTACATCTTTTAAGCATGCATGAATAAAAGACCATGGTACGTAAGCCAATTAACATGAGTTATATTAAAAGAGGTGACTAGACTTTTGAATACCACATGCCAGGATGCTATGAGCAGCCAGTTATTAACCCCAGCCTGCAACTTAAGATGAGGTCCGAAGAGCATTACCACTTATTTTAACCAGTCCACAGACCTAAACGGACTGTGGGCCACCTCAGTCTAATGGAAATTCACCCTTTCACTGCACTACAAGTGTTCCTGACACAGGGGTGGCTGAGTTTTGTTCTTAGGCTCTATATGATGAAGTGATAAAGGGACACAGAGGCAGCAAAGTTTCACATCATGGAGTTAGCTGCAACTACATTAAAATGAAACCTTAAATAAAAAGACACAAATATTCATGAAAGGAAGAGTTTTATTAGCATTGTCTGTCACAGCTTATGATCTTGGTCTCTCCTTCTTGCCTTTGTATAAGGCTAACAGGGAAACATTAGCCACTTTTACAACTTTGAACCGGACACCAGGAATGTCACCGACAGCATGACCAGCACGGCCAAAACCAGCAACCAGGACTTCATCGTTTTCCTAAAATTAAAAGAATACTTTATCACTTCAGGAAACACCCCAGAATAGCGATGCTTAAGTGCATCCCCTCTGCAAATGTCCACACTTCACCCAGCAGTATCCTCTTGCTCACGTGAGGAAACTGAACTGGGAACCAATACCCTGAGCCTTCATTTGAAACTAACTGGGGGACCCCCCCCTCCCTCATTATATTCACATAATCCAATGATTGCAATGAACCTCCTCAGCTGAGCCACGCGCAAGGGAATTTTCCAAAACTGATCAGGGGACCTAAATCTGACCACTAGTGCACAATGACTAGAGTTCCTCACCCCCCCCCCCCCCCAAAGGTTATGAGCACTACCTCTGCAGCTCTGTTCAACCCAGCAACATCAGAAGCAAGAATTAAAGCCAGGATCCTCTTCATAGCATGCGGTACTGCCACTGAGCCAGCCCTACACTAAACTTTTAAATATACATATAACCGTATTTATAGTCTACTGCAGTTGTTGTACAAGAAACCATCTTTAAATGTCCTGGTAATGTCTAGCCATGCCATGCCAGTCCTGAAAAGGATTTACCTCAATGAAGTTCAAGCAACCATCATTGGGAACAAACGCTGTAATTTTCTTGCCGTTCTTGATCAGCTGCACTCGGACACACTTCCTGATGGCAGAGTTGGGCTGTTTAGCCTCCACACCACTAAAATACAAAAACACTAAACATTAAAAGCTTTCAAAGATCACAACTTAAAAAAAAAGAAAAGAAATATTACGGGTCAGTTACATTAAACTGCGCTACTGCATCAGCGAACTCTTTATCACACTCATTCAGTGTCAGCACATGCTGAGGCAAGAGAGCACTTTAAAACTAGCTCAAGACACTGGATTCCTCAATGAAGTGAAATATTTTTTTTTAATTCAAAAAGTCCTATCATGGAGAAAGCAAGACTTCCTGCTTCAACATTTTAGTCCTTGTTTGGTAATATTAGCATCATAGGACGAGGAATCACTTAACATGAAACCACCTTCCAATTACATGTGTGAGCTGGCTCACAAGGGAAGGGGGGAGAGGGCTTCTGGAAGACTAAGCAACTTATTGTAATTCCACTAAGCTAACATGTCATATAAATTACAAGTACTTATGGCTATTTGATCATCTGCTTAAACATGACAAAATACTGCCGCAAGAAAAAAAGTTCACAACCTTATTTCTACTAACAAACATTTCTAAAGCGCTACAAGGGTTACGCAGCGCTGTACAATTCAAACATAGAAGGACAGTCCCTGCTCAAAGAGCTTACAATCTAAAAGACAAGAGAACAATCTAAAGACAAGTGAACAATCTAGAGGACGAGTGAACAGTTAATCTGATAGGGTGGATAGATTGGGGCATTTTATATTTCTCGAGCGGTTAGGCGCCGAAGGCAGTATTGAAGAGGTGAGTTTTAAGCAGAGATTTGAAGATGGGTAGGGAGGGGGCATGGCGTATGGGTAAAGGAAGATTGTTCCAGGCATAGGGTGAGGCAAGGCAGAATGAGCGGAGCCTGGAGTTGGCAGTGGTGGAGAAGGGTACTGAGAGAAGGACTTTGTCCTGTGAGCGGAAGTTGCGGGCGGGAACATAGGGGGAGATGAGGGTGGAGAGGTAGTGAGGAGCCGCAGACTGAGTGCATTTGTAGGTAAGGAGGAGGAGCTTGAATTGTATGCGATATCTGATCGGAAGCCAATGAAGTGATTTAAGGAGAGGGGTGATATGAGTATATCGGTTTTGGCGGAATATAAGACGTGCAGCAGCGTTCTGAACGGATTGAAGGGGGGATAGATGGCCGAGTGGGAGGCCGGTGAGGAGTAAGTTGCAGTAATCAAGGCGAGAGGTAATGAGAGCATGGATGAGAGTTCTGGTGGTATGCTCAGAGAGGAAAGGGCGAATTTTGCTGATGTTGAAGAGGAAGAAGCGACAGGTCTTGGCAGTCTGTTGGATATGCGCAGAGAAGGAGAGGGAGGAGTCGAAGATGACTCCGAGGTTGCGGGCAGATGGGACGGGGAGAATGAGGGTGTTATCAACAGAGATAGAGAGTGGAGGAAGAGGAGAGGTGGGTTTAGGTGGAAAGACAAGGAGCTCGGTCTTGGACATGTTCAGCTTCAGGTGGCGGTTGGATATCCATGCCGCAATGTCGGATAAACAGGCCAATACCTACACTTTGCTAACCAATAATAGTGTGACTTTTAAAGACCTACTCTTTGAAGGGAATCACACCACAGAAAGTGACAAACAAAAATGTTACACTACATGAACAGACCATTGCTGAAGGTGTGCAAGACTGCACGAGGTCTCAAGGTTCACACAGTTTAACATCTTGTGTCACTGGTCTTATAAAGTTATGAGCCCAGAGACTCCTGACGTTTAAGAGCAATGCTGTATAAAATGAGGAAATAACCAACCAAGATCTTAAATAAAAGATCTAATACTAAACAGATGAACGTTAAGTGGCTGAAGGGAAGCTACCCTGACCTGGGCTAACAGTACCCATGCAAGAGATAAACAGCTTATGTCAGAATATTCAGCTACTCTCCAAGCTGCTGAAAATCTGATGTGACCATTCAGAATAAGCATTAGCTCCAGTGGCGATCCTGGGGGGCTGACACCTGGGGCGGATCGCCGATGTGCCCCGCCCCCGGAACAGCGCGAAGGAACCCCCCCCCCCAGTGCACGCCGCTGGGGGGGGGGGGGGGGGGGGTGCCGCGTGCCTACCGGCTCTTCGGTTCCATGCTCCCTCTGCCCTGGAACAGGAAGTAACCTGTTCCGGGGCAAAGGGAGCATGAAAACGAAGAGCCGACAGGCGCGCGGCACCCCCCCAGCGGCGTGCACCCGGGGTAGACCGCCCCCACCCCCCCCTTGGTACGCCACTGATTAGCTCATATCATCTTGAGATTTCAAGGGTTAAGCATATACAGCTGTTCTTGCTAATGATTTTAGTTTGCTAGATTACACTAATTACCCAGGGGAGGAATATGTTAAGTAAAGATCAAAATTCAGTAGTTATTCTATTTGATTTATCAAGCGCTTTTGACCTTGCAGATCATATCATCTTGATAGCCCTGTAGGATAGTTTTGGGATAACTGGTTCAGTGATGAACTGGGTTAAGGGATTTCTGTGTAGGAATTATAACATTAAAATGCAGGGTGGGTACCACAGGGTTCTCCCCGTCCCCTCTGCTATTCAATGTAATGCTATGCCACGGGAGAGAATTCTGGAACACTTGAAGGTCCTTTTCTATACATACATATGTTGATTATCACCATTCTCTTACCACCTTCAAAAGTATATACGAATACTCTGAGTGAAATGCAGAAATGTATTAATGTTATTGAAAGTTAGGCAAATCAGGACAAAATATCTTTGGCTTGGTTCCCCAAAAGATTGAGGGTAAGGAAGATTTTTGTTATTGATAATGCTCAATTTAAATTTGATTTCTTTTTCTGCCCAGATTCTGGGAATAGAAGTTGATAGCCATCCAACTATGAAAAATCAAGTCAACAAGGTTATAAAACATTCCTTTTTAATGTTAAGATTAAGATCGATTCACAGTATTTTGAACTGTTTTCCTCTTCGCTGCTATCAAAAATGGATTACTGCAATGTGGTATATGTGGGATGTACCAAATATATAATCAAAAGACTACAGACAATCCAGAATGTAGCTGTATGGGTGATTTTCTCTTTAAAGATGGCTGTACTTATCACCCCTTATTATTTTAAACTATTTCTGGTTTCAGCGACATGTTATTTTAAGCTGTGCACAATGGTTTGAAATATGCCTTCCTAGTAGATGGGATTTGTTTTCTGTATTAAAAAGACAGCTAGTGCAAGGGCAAAAATCATATTTCCCCCAGTTAAGTATCTAAAACAGTTATCGGTCTATTCCCTATCAAGCCATGACCGTTCAGAGTGCTTTCCGTAACTCACTTTCAATCTTTTTGAAAACAGCTTAAGGCAGTTCTGTTTGAGAAATAAGTGAAATGATTTGCATTTAGATCAAGTTCGTGTGTGTATATTCCCAGATGTCTGTTCTGGTATTTTAGGATTACGTGATCCACATGGAACTCTGTAAATCATTGCGGAATACAAGCCTTTAATGTTATGTAATGCCTCTGTTCAATTAGTCTAATATGTTAAGAATCGCTCATTCTTGCTCACCATGATCGAATCTGTTTAGACCACATAAGGATGCTGGAGCCAAACATTTGACCACCACATAAGTGGATCTGCATTATACTGTTGAGTATTATTAGGAAAGGTATGGAAAACAGGTGTGAGGATGTTATAATGCCGTTATATCGCTCCATGGTGTGACCGCACCTTGAGTATTGTCTACAATTCTGGTTGCCGCATCTCAAGAAAGATATAGTGGAACTGGAAAAGGTGCAGCGAAGGGCGACTAAAATGATAGCGGGGATGAGACGACTTCCCTATGAAGAAAGAGTAAGGAGACTAGGGCTTTTTAGCTTGGAGAAGAGACGGCTGAGGGGAGACATGATAGAGGTATATAAAATAATGAGTGGAGTGGAACAGGTGGATGTGAAGCGTCTGTTCACGATATCCAAAAATACTAGGACTAGGGGGCATTCGATGAAACTACAGTGTAGTAAATTTAAAACAAACCGGAGAAAATTTTTCTTCACCCAATGCGTAATTAAACTCTGAATTCGTTGCCGAATTGGTGGAGGCGGTTAGCTTGGCAGAGTTTAAAAAGGGGTTAGACGGTTTCCTAAAGGACAAGTCCATAAACCGCTACTAAATGGGAAAAATCCACAATTCCAGGAATTACTACTACTACTATTTAACATTTCTAAAGCGCTACTAGGGTTACGCAGCGCTGTACAATTTAACATAGAAAGACAGTCCCTGCTCAATGAGCTTACAATCTAAAGGACAAATATACAGTTAGTTAAGTAGGGGTCATTAAATTGGGGTAGTCTAGGTTACTTGAAGGTATAGAGGTTAGGTATCTAAAGCAACATTGAAGAGGTGGGCTTTGAGTAAGGCTTCGAAGATGAGTAGGGAGGGGGCTTGGCGCAGGGGCTCAGGAAGTCTATTCCAGGCATAGGGTGAGGCGAGGCAGAATGGGCGGAGTCTGGAATTGGCGGTGGTGGAGAAGGGTACTGAGACGAGGGATTTGTCCTGTGAGCGGAGGTTACGGGTGGGAACGTAAGGGCAGATGAGGGTAGAGAGGTAGTGAGGGGCTGCAGACCGAGTGCATTTGTAGGTAAGAAGTAGAAGCTTGAACTGAATGCGGTATCTGATCGGAAGCCAGTGAAGTGACCTGAGGAGAGGGGTGATACGAGTATACCGGTTTTGGCGGTATATAAGACGTGCAGCAGAGTTCTGAACGGATTGAAGGGGGGATAGATGGTTAAGTGGGAGGCCAGTGAGGAGTAGGTTGCAGTAGTCAAGGCGAGAGGTAATGAGAGCGTGGATGAGAGTTCGGGTGGTGTGCTCAGAGAGGAAGGGGCGAATTTTGTTGATGTTAAAGAGGAAGAAGCGACAGGTCTTGGCTGTTTGCTGGATGTGCGCCGAGAAGGAGAGGGAGGAGTCGAAGATGACGCCGAGGTTGCGGGCGGATGAGACTGGGAGGATGAGAGTGTTATCAACTGAGATTGAAAGCGGGGGAATCTCAGTTGAATTCCAGGAATAACATGTATAGAATGTTTGTACGTTCGGGAAGCTCGCCAGGTGCCCTTGGCCTGGATTGGCCGCTGTCGTGGACGGGATGCAGGGCTCGATGGACCCTTGGCTGGTACAAATCAAGGTAAGGTATACACATATGAGTTTATCTGGTTGGGTAGACTGGATGGACCATGCAGGTCTTTTTCTGCCGTCATCTATGTTACTATATGTTACTAAGTGTGGCATTACTTATGTACTTATAGTACAATCTGCATTAATAAATAGTATAAGCAAAACATTATATGACCTTGATAATGCATATTATGTTCAAGAACCACCAAAGCTTTTCTTCATCTGCCTTCATTTCTGTGTTTGTATAAAAGCTTGGAACAAGTACACAGGATCTCTAAGGGAGAGGAATGGATAAACGGCATGGATAGGCAGACTATGACCATACGACCTTATTTGCCTTCATTTTTCTATATTTCTTTACTAAAAAAAAAAAAGTCTTCTAAATAAGTTAATTTGTGCTTTATACATTTCCAACTGATTCCAAATTACATAGCATAACTAAAATAGTGTGCAAGTGTGAATAACTCAGACCAAAGAAATGAATTGTAGTTATCCCAATTATATACGGGACACTGACATGGTAACACCAAAAATAACTAAACTAGGGGTTCTCAACTCAGTCCTCAGGATACCCACAATGAACATGCATAAGAGGAGTGGCCTAGTGGTTAGGGTGGTGGACTTTGGTCCTGGGGAACTGAGTTTGATTCCCACTTCAGGCACAGGCAGCTCCTTGTGACTCTGGGCAAGTCACTTAACCCTCCATTGCCCCATGTAAGCCTGCCATGAGTGGGAAAGTGCAGGGTACAAATGTAACAAAAAAAAAAATACAGATGCACATACAATGCAGGTAGCACATGCTAATTTATCTCATACATATTCATTGTGCATATCCTGAAAACCTGACTGGCTGGGTGTGTCCCGAGGATTGGGTTAAGAACCCCTGCTCTAAACACTATTCTGTTATTACAAAGATGAAATACTACACCTTACCACTACAACTGGTTTTACATTACAAGTTATTTCTTGCACTTACACTTTTTCCAAGACAATTCCCTTGGCATGGGAAGCACCTCCGAAAGGATTGGCCTTCAGGGCAGTACCCAAATGAGCCTTCTTGTACTGCTTGTCATGCCATTTCTGCTCACGACGATGGTTACGGAGTTTTCTAGCTGTACGAAGACCACGGCACTTGCCTAAAAGACAAACGGAACATTAAATATTTCCTTGCAGAAAAACAAGGCTCTTGTTGTACAGAATATTTGCATTTTCAGGTTTTCATGTTAGAAACCATATGGGAAATTTCACTTGCTTTGGTAGCTGCTTTCTCTCATCAAATTAAAGAACTGTATAAAAAAAGCATAGGCATGCAAGACTAAACTTAAGTCTTATGAGTTGTCTCTCTCAGATTAGGAACACCCTTCAAGGTCAGGAAAGCAAGATGCAACCTCCTTTGGCTACAAACACCGCAATGACCAAGGATCTGGTTTATAACCTCTAGCTTAACCTAATCATTACAGTGATGTCAATGGCAGAAGCCACAGGCCACAGTATACCTTGAATGTGGCTAATAGGTGTCACTGTTGAGCAATGGTGAGACTTCTCCGTTCCCAGGGTCTGTAAATACTGCTGTTTGCTTTGGTACTTTCAACCTCTTGCAAATCACTTAATCCATATTTTTCCAACTCCCCCCTCCCGTCTTGGCAGCCATTTTGAAGAAGCGGAGGCACCAGGCAAAAAAGAATGGGTTCTGTCCTGCCCCTGAAGAAGCCACTAGTACACTAGTGTTCTTTAGGGTAAGCCCAGTGAGGGCCCCAAGAGTCAGGGCAAGACAGCCATTTATCCCCATTACCACAAGAGTACCATAATTTTGATCTGCACTTCTGCAGTAATACTGCAGTAACAGCTACCATATCACTGTAGTGTCAAGTACAAATTTAGGGCTCTTTTACTAAGCTGTTACAGCCAATTTTACAGCCATGTGTGGGCTTTGTGCAGCATTACAGACATATCACTACTACTACTACTACTACTTAGCATTTCTATAGCGCTGCCAGGGTTACGCACGCCCCTCTCTTAGTGAAGCTTAGTAAAAGAAAAGTAGAAACTAAGATTGTGAGGTCTCCTGGAGAAAATACCACTGTACCCGAATGTAACACACCTTGTGTTACACCTGGCTTACAATTCGTCATGGATACTAGAAATAGCAGTGAAGATACATTTGGTTTACAGAGGGTTTGGCTCAAAGGAGAGGGAATCAGAGATCAAAAAAAAATCTAACACCACACTTCCCTTCTGATCTTATGTTTTATTGTTTCAGATACAAAATTATGATTGTAAAGCCTCTGAAGACAGGGAAATACTGCATGTTTGCTCCAGGATATTTCTTTATGGGCATATTGCCTGCCTGTTTTTACTATAACAAAAAGTGTTATAATATTAGGCAGTACTCCCCTGCCTCTACCTGGCTGGCAAACCTTTCTGGGGAGAAAGCTGCACTACCGCACCTTGGGCTCATTTTTCTAGCTCATCTGAAATAATCTAGAGATGCACAGTAACTGTGCACAAGCACGGAACACCTACACACTGATGGGATTTAGGTGGCAAGTGCACATTATGCCTACAATACCTACATTTTGAGAGAGTTTTTTTTCCCATATCCAAAAGCTGGAGCAGAAAAGAAGCTCAGAGAAACAGGTTGGGAATCTGCCTCCATCACAGTACAACTCTGTGCAAACCAGGCCACATAAGAACATGTGTCTGCTGGAGACAAACCAAGGGTCCATCAAGCCCAGTGTCCCAGAACTCTGCAGTGGATTCCCCACCCCCACCCCAAAGTGCATTTTAATAATGGCCCTATTTGTTTAGAAAATTAGCCAAACCTCCTCTTTTTTTTTTAAAACCCTGCTAAGCTAACTGCTTTTACCAATATTTACCCGAGGTTCACCTGAAAATCGGCTGCAGAAAAGGCGACTAAGACAGCAGAGTAGGCCACGGCGGGAGCGCGCACAGTCCTTCCCTGCTCAGGGCCCAGACCACGCGCTCCCCGCGGCCGGGTCATTCTCGGACCCCCCTCGCCCCCTTCCACGCGGCCACTTCGCCACCAGTCCCAGGCCCTCCGGGTCCCCTTCCTCCCAAGGGGGGGGGGGGGAGAGGAAGGGGGGCCCCACCGCACGCGCCACGCACTTACCCATCCTGCTGTCGCTTCAACGCCTGGAGCCGAAAGAAAGAAGGGACTCCCGAAATGCACCGCGAAAAGCAGGGCGGAGCCAGGACCCAGGAGGACCCCTTTGCGGGCAGCCCGCGTCCCTGCCTGACGACTCCAAAGCGCCCGCCTTCAAATCAAACAGTCCTTTCCGCCACTGCCCCACCTTTATTAATAATAATAAAAGAAAAAAAGAGACTATAAAGAGGCCGCTTGAAACTACATCTCCCGGCGTGCCTACTGGGCACCGACGCAGAATGGGGCGTGGCCTGAGGTGTTCGCCAGCCGCGCGTCTGCCTCGTGTGTCAGGGGGCGGTGCAAATTGATGGCGTCACTGAGCAGGTGAAGAAGGAAGGAGGAGTCTCCTGTTGCCAGGTGCGACGGCAGCGGAAAATTTGAAAAGATGGAGGTGAATTGGGCGCTTTTCCCACGGGGTTCCTAATTGGTCCAACTTGGATTAAAACCCCCCCCCCACCAAATTGGACCAATAGAAGCCTCGCGGAGGCGGGCTGCAAGCTTCTTTTAAATGCCTGCAGCCCACCCCACCACCCCCCTCTTTTACCCCACCGGAGACTCCGGAGAGAGAGACGAGAGAGAGAGAAAGAAAAAGTAAAGGAAAAAAAAAACCCAGCACTGCAGCCATTGCAGAAGTATGTAAGACAACTTTAACTCCCCCCCCCCCACTGCCCCCCTCCCCTGACCCCGAGTTTTTCTTATTTTTGTTACATTTGTACCCCGCACTTTCCCACTCATGGCAGGCTCTATGCAGCGGGCAATGGAGGGTTAAGTGACTTGCCCAGAGTCACAAGGAGCTGCCTGTGCCTGAAGTGGAAATCGAACGCAGTTCCTCAGCTCCCAAGGACCAAAGTCCACCACCCTAACCACTAGGTTACTCCTCCACGGTTGCTACTATTTGAGATTCTACATGGAATGTTGCTATTCCACTAGCAACATTCCATGTAGAAGTCGGCCCTTGCAGATCACCAATGTGGCCGCGCAGGCTTCTGCTTCTGTGAGTCTGACGTCCTGCACGTACGTGCAGGACGTCAGACTCACAGAAACAGAAGCCTGCACGGCCTTCTACATGGAATGTTGCTAGTGGAATAGCAACATTCCATGTAGAATCTCCAATAGTAGCAACGTTCCATGTAGAATCTCCAATAGTATCTATTTTATTTTTGTTACATTTGTACCCTGCGCTTTCCCACTCATGGCAGGCTCAATGCGGCTTACATGGGGCAATGGAGGGTTAAGTGACTTGCCCAGAGTCACAAGGAGCTGCCTGTGCCTGAAGTGGGAATTGAACTCAGTTCCCCAGGACCAAAGTCCACCACCCTAACCACTAGGTTACTCCTCCACGGTTGCTACTATTTGAGATTCTACATGGAATGTTGCTATTCCACTAGCAACATTCCATGTAGAAGTCGGCCCTTGCAGATCACCAATGTGGCCGCGCAGGCTTCTGCTTCTGTGAGTCTGACGTCCTGCACGTACGTGCAGGACGTCAGACTCACAGAAACAGAAGCCTGCACGGCCTTCTACATGGAATGTTGCTAGTGGAATAGCAACATTCCATGTAGAATCTCCAATAGTAGCAACGTTCCATGTAGAATCTCCAATAGTAGCAACATTCCATGTAGAATCTCCAATAGTATCTATTTTATTTTTGTTACATTTGTACCCTGCGCTTTCCCACTCATGGCAGGCTCAATGCGGCTTACATGGGGCAATGGAGGGTTAAGTGACTTGCCCAGAGTCACAAGGAGCTGCCTGTGCCTGAAGTGGGAATTGAACTCAGTTCCCCAGGACCAAAGTCCACCACCCTAACCACTAGGTTACTCCTCCACGGTTGCTACTATTTGAGATTCTACATGGAATGTTGCTATTCCACTAGCAACATTCCATGTAGAAGTCGGCCCTTGCAGATCACCAATGTGGCCGCGCAGGCTTCTGCTTCTGTGAGTCTGACGTCCTGCACGTACGTGCAGGACGTCAGACTCACAGAAACAGAAGCCTGCACGGCCTTCTACATGGAATGTTGCTAGTGGAATAGCAACATTCCATGTAGAATCTCCAATAGTAGCAACGTTCCATGTAGAATCTCCAATAGTAGCAACATTCCATGTAGAATCTCCAATAGTATCTATTTTATTTTTGTTACATTTGTACCCTGAGCTTTCCCACTCATGGCAGGCTCAATGCGGCTTACATGGGGCAATGGAGGGTTAAGTGACTTGCCCAGAGTCACAAGGAGCTGCCTGTGCCTGAAGTGGGAATCGAACTCAGTTCCCCAGGACCAAAGTCCACCACCCTAACCACTAGGCCACTCCTCCACTGTTGCTACTATTTGAGATTCTACATGGAATGTTGCTATTCCACTAGCAACATTCCATGTAGAAGTCGGCCCTTGCAGATCACCAATGTGGCCGCGCAGGCTTCTGCTTCTGTGAGTCTGACGTCCTGCACAGTACGTGCAGGACGTCAGACTCACAGAAACAGAAGCCTGCACGGCCTTCTACATGGAATGTTGCTAGTGGAATAGCAACATTCCATGTAGAATCTCCAATAGTAGCAACGTTCCATGTAGAATCTCCAATAGTAGCAACGTTCCATGTAGAATCTCCAATAGTATCTATTTTATTTTTGTTACATTTGTACCCTGAGCTTTCCCACTCATGGCAGGCTCAATGCGGCTTACATGGGGCAATGGAGGGTTAAGTGACTTGCCCAGAGTCACAAGGAGCTGCCTGTGCCTGAAGTGGGAATCGAACTCAGTTCCCCAGGACCAAAGTCCACCACCCTAACCACTAGGCCACTCCTCCACTGTTGCTACTATTTGAGATTCTACATGGAATGTTGCTATTCCACTAGCAACATTCCATGTAGAAGTCGGCCCTTGCAGATCACCAATGTGGCCGCGCAGGCTTCTGCTTCTGTGAGTCTGACGTCCTGCACATACGTGCAGGACGTCAGACTCACAGAAACAGAAGCCTGCACGGCCTTCTACATGGAATGTTGCTAGTGGAATAGCAACATTCCATGTAGAATCTCCAATAGTAGCAACGTTCCATGTAGAATCTCCAATAGTAGCAACGTTCCATGTAGAATCTTCAATAGTAGCAACATTCCATGTAGAATCTCCAATAGTATCTATTTTATTTTTGTTACATTTGTACCCTGCGCTTTCCCACTCATGGCAGGCTCAATGCGGCTTACATGGGGCAATGGAGGGTTAAGTGACTTGCCCAGAGTCACAAGGAGCTGCCTGTGCCTGAAGTGGGAATCGAACTCAGTTCCCCAGGACCAAAGTCCACCACCCTAACCACTAGGCCACTCCTCCACTGTTGCTACTATTTGAGATTCTACATGGAATGTTGCTATTCCACTAGCAACATTCCATGTAGAAGTCGGCCCTTGCAGATCACCAATGTGGCCGCGCAGGCTTCTGCTTCTGTGAGTCTGACGTCCTGCACGTACGTGCAGGACGTCAGACTCACAGAAACAGAAGCCTGCGCGGCCTTCTACATGGAATGTTGCTAGTGGAATAGCAACATTCCATGTAGAATCTCCAATAGTAGCAACGTTCCATGTAGAATCTCCAATAGTAGCAACATTCCATGTAGAATCTCCAATAGTATCTATTTTATTTTTGTTACATTTGTACCCTGCGCTTTCCCACTCATGGCAGGCTCAATGCGGCTTACATGGGGCAATGGAGGGTTAAGTGACTTGCCCAGAGTCACAAGGAGCTGCCTGTGCCTGAAGTGGGAATTGAACTCAGTTCCCCAGGACCAAAGTCCACCACCCTAACCACTAGGTTACTCCTCCACGGTTGCTACTATTTGAGATTCTACATGGAATGTTGCTATTCCACTAGCAACATTCCATGTAGAAGTCGGCCCTTGCAGATCACCAATGTGGCCGCGCAGGCTTCTGCTTCTGTGAGTCTGACGTCCTGCACGTACGTGCAGGACGTCAGACTCACAGAAACAGAAGCCTGCACGGCCTTCTACATGGAATGTTGCTAGTGGAATAGCAACATTCCATGTAGAATCTCCAATAGTAGCAACGTTCCATGTAGAATCTCCAATAGTAGCAACATTCCATGTAGAATCTCCAATAGTATCTATTTTATTTTTGTTACATTTGTACCCTGCGCTTTCCCACTCATGGCAGGCTCAATGCGGCTTACATGGGGCAATGGAGGGTTAAGTGACTTGCCCAGAGTCACAAGGAGCTGCCTGTGCCTGAAGTGGGAATCGAACTCAGTTCCCCAGGACCAAAGTCCACCACCCTAACCACTAGGCCACTCCTCCACTGTTGCTACTATTTGAGATTCTACATGGAATGTTGCTATTCCACTAGCAACATTCCATGTAGAAGTCGGCCCTTGCAGATCACCAATGTGGCCGCGCAGGCTTCTGCTTCTGTGAGTCTGACGTCCTGCACGTACGTGCAGGACGTCAGACTCACAGAAACAGAAGCCTGCACGGCCTTCTACATGGAATGTTGCTAGTGGAATAGCAACATTCCATGTAGAATCTCCAATAGTAGCAACGTTCCATGTAGAATCTCCAATAGTAGCAACGTTCCATGTAGAATCTCCAATAGTATCTATTTTATTTTTGTTACATTTGTACCCTGAGCTTTCCCACTCATGGCAGGCTCAATGCGGCTTACATGGGGCAATGGAGGGTTAAGTGACTTGCCCAGAGTCACAAGGAGCTGCCTGTGCCTGAAGTGGGAATCGAACTCAGTTCCCCAGGACCAAAGTCCACCACCCTAACCACTAGGCCACTCCTCCACTGTTGCTACTATTTGAGATTCTACATGGAATGTTGCTATTCCACTAGCAACATTCCATGTAGAAGTCGGCCCTTGCAGATCACCAATGTGGCCGCGCAGGCTTCTGCTTCTGTGAGTCTGACGTCCTGCACATACGTGCAGGACGTCAGACTCACAGAAACAGAAGCCTGCACGGCCTTCTACATGGAATGTTGCTAGTGGAATAGCAACATTCCATGTAGAATCTCCAATAGTAGCAACGTTCCATGTAGAATCTCCAATAGTAGCAACGTTCCATGTAGAATCTTCAATAGTAGCAACATTCCATGTAGAATCTCCAATAGTATCTATTTTATTTTTGTTACATTTGTACCCTGCGCTTTCCCACTCATGGCAGGCTCAATGCGGCTTACATGGGGCAATGGAGGGTTAAGTGACTTGCCCAGAGTCACAAGGAGCTGCCTGTGCCTGAAGTGGGAATCGAACTCAGTTCCCCAGGACCAAAGTCCACCACCCTAACCACTAGGCCACTCCTCCACTGTTGCTACTATTTGAGATTCTACATGGAATGTTGCTATTCCACTAGCAACATTCCATGTAGAAGTCGGCCCTTGCAGATCACCAATGTGGCCGCGCAGGCTTCTGCTTCTGTGAGTCTGACGTCCTGCACGTACGTGCAGGACGTCAGACTCACAGAAACAGAAGCCTGCGCGGCCTTCTACATGGAATGTTGCTAGTGGAATAGCAACATTCCATGTAGAATCTCCAATAGTAGCAACGTTCCATGTAGAATCTCCAATAGTAGCAACATTCCATGTAGAATCTCCAATAGTATCTATTTTATTTTTGTTACATTTGTACCCTGCGCTTTCCCACTCATGGCAGGCTCAATGCGGCTTACATGGGGCAATGGAGGGTTAAGTGACTTGCCCAGAGTCACAAGGAGCTGCCTGTGCCTGAAGTGGGAATTGAACTCAGTTCCCCAGGACCAAAGTCCACCACCCTAACCACTAGGTTACTCCTCCACGGTTGCTACTATTTGAGATTCTACATGGAATGTTGCTATTCCACTAGCAACATTCCATGTAGAAGTCGGCCCTTGCAGATCACCAATGTGGCCGCGCAGGCTTCTGCTTCTGTGAGTCTGACGTCCTGCACGTACGTGCAGGACGTCAGACTCACAGAAACAGAAGCCTGCACGGCCTTCTACATGGAATGTTGCTAGTGGAATAGCAACATTCCATGTAGAATCTCCAATAGTAGCAACGTTCCATGTAGAATCTCCAATAGTAGCAACATTCCATGTAGAATCTCCAATAGTATCTATTTTATTTTTGTTACATTTGTACCCTGCGCTTTCCCACTCATGGCAGGCTCAATGCGGCTTACATGGGGCAATGGAGGGTTAAGTGACTTGCCCAGAGTCACAAGGAGCTGCCTGTGCCTGAAGTGGGAATTGAACTCAGTTCCCCAGGACCAAAGTCCACCACCCTAACCACTAGGTTACTCCTCCACGGTTGCTACTATTTGAGATTCTACATGGAATGTTGCTATTCCACTAGCAACATTCCATGTAGAAGTCGGCCCTTGCAGATCACCAATGTGGCCGCGCAGGCTTCTGCTTCTGTGAGTCTGACGTCCTGCACGTACGTGCAGGACGTCAGACTCACAGAAACAGAAGCCTGCACGGCCTTCTACATGGAATGTTGCTAGTGGAATAGCAACATTCCATGTAGAATCTCCAATAGTAGCAACGTTCCATGTAGAATCTCCAATAGTAGCAACGTTCCATGTAGAATCTCCAATAGTATCTATTTTATTTTTGTTACATTTGTACCCTGAGCTTTCCCACTCATGGCAGGCTCAATGCGGCTTACATGGGGCAATGGAGGGTTAAGTGACTTGCCCAGAGTCACAAGGAGCTGCCTGTGCCTGAAGTGGGAATCGAACTCAGTTCCCCAGGACCAAAGTCCACAACCCTAACCACTAGGCCACTCCTCCACTGTTGCTACTATTTGAGATTCTACATGGAATGTTGCTATTCCACTAGCAACATTCCATGTAGAAGTCGGCCCTTGCAGATCACCAATGTGGCCGCGCAGGCTTCTGCTTCTGTGAGTCTGACGTCCTGCACATACGTGCAGGACGTCAGACTCACAGAAACAGAAGCCTGCACGGCCTTCTACATGGAATGTTGCTAGTGGAATAGCAACATTCCATGTAGAATCTCCAATAGTAGCAACGTTCCATGTAGAATCTCCAATAGTAGCAACGTTCCATGTAGAATCTTCAATAGTAGCAACATTCCATGTAGAATCTCCAATAGTATCTATTTTATTTTGTTACATTTGTACCCTGCGCTTTCCCACTCATGGCAGGCTCAATGCGGCTTACATGGGGCAATGGAGGGTTAAGTGACTTGCCCAGAGTCACAAGGAGCTGCCTGTGCCTGAAGTGGGAATCGAACTCAGTTCCTCAGTTCCCCAGGACCAAAGTCCACCACCTTAACCACTAGGCCACGCGCCACGGCTGAATCCCCCTCTCCCCCCCCCCCCAGCGGCTTGACTCTTCACCGCTGCACCCCCTGCCCTGCTGCAGTGCCTACTGCCTGCCTCTGCCTGATGATGGATGGATCCCTAATTCCCTCCGCCCGCCCTCTCTCCCTGGACCGTCCCCGAGACGAGTCGCTGCTGCTGGACCTCCTCCTCTTCTTCCCACCCCCCCCCCCCCCCAAACAAGTGAAGTCACCACCGATCCACCACTGCTCTGGCCTCAGTAGCCTGGCCGCTGGGCCCCCCCCCCCCCCCCACCGCTCTCAAGTCCTCAGACAGTGTGGACCCCTGCCCTTCGCTCCGATCCCCAGTGGACCCCCTCCCTTGTCCCGGCAGTCCCCGAGTCGCCGCTGAACCCCACCCACTCCCCCCTCCCTTACTCCCGAGTCGCTACTGGACCCGCACCCGCTCTCTCTCTCCCCCCAGGCCCCCCTCAGTCGAGTCGCTGGCGCCGCTGGACCGCCTGCCCACCCTGAGCCCTCCCGGACCCCCTCACCCACCCTCCTCCCCGATGAATTCACTCACTGCAGCCGCTCGTGCTCACCGTCTGACTCCTGCCGCCCTTTCCCTCCCTCTCGTCCGACTCCGACCCCGTGGGCCCGGACTCGGAGAGGGAGGGTGGCGGGAAAGTGTCAACGACTGGCTGCGGCGAGTGTCCTTCGGGAGGAGGGTGGGTGAGGGGATCCGGACCGGGGTGACTCAGGGCGGGGGTCCAGCAGCGCCGGTGACTCAACAGAAGGGGGCCCCAGGGGAGGGTGGACAGAGCGGGTGTGGGTCCAGCGGCAACTTGGGAGGGAGGGGGTGGGGGTCCAGGACAGGTCCAGCGGCAATTCGGGAGGGGGCAGAGGCTGGGGGGGTTCAGCAGGGATTCGGGAGGGAGAGGGGTCCACTGGGGATCAGAGAGGAGGGGGACTTAGGGCGGGGTTACATACGTTACATACGTGACGTCAAAAATTTGAAGCCACTTTTAGCCTGTTTCGTCTTCCCCACAGCCGTCATCTAGTACACTCAAAGCAACAAGCAATAAACCTTGCTATGCTATGAGCCGCTGCATGCAGATCCTCCTTGTCCTTTGTTGGTAGATGGTTTCGTAGGTTAGAGTACTAATTTGTTCTACACATTAAAGGGCAGACTTTTAAATGCCCAGCTGGTTATACGTGGTGGTAATAATCTCATCTTTGTTAAATGTTTGACATATCCATGTACTTGTTCCCGTGATATAACTGAATTCTATTATTCTATCTTACTGTATTTTCAAATGTAAGCCACATTGAACCCGAGTTTGCTTGAGATAATGTGGGACAAAAAAGAAAGTACCACAAATAAATCCTTTATCTGGGAGGGAGTGGAAAGCATGAAAAGGGATCTGAGGAAGCTAGAAGAATGGTCTGAGGTTTGGCAATTAAAATTCAATGCGAAGAAATGCAAAGTGATGCATTTAGGGAGTAGAAACCCACGAGAGACGTATGTGTTAGGCGGGGAGAGTCTGATAGGTACTGAGGGGGAGAGGGATCTTGGGGTGATAGTATCCGAGGATCTGAAGGCGACCAAACAGTGTGACAAGGCGGTGGCCGTAGCGAGAAGGTTGCTAGGCTGTATAGAGAGAGGTGTGATAAGCAGAAGAAAGGAAGTGTTGATGCCCCTGTACAAGTCATTGGTGAGGCCCCACCTGGAGTATTGTGTTCAGTTTTGGAGGCCGTACCTCGCGAAGGATGTTAAAAAAATGGAAGCGGTGCAAAAAAAAGCTACGAGAATGGTATGGGATTTGCGTTCCAAGACGTATGAGCAAAGACTTGCTGACCTGAACATGTATACCCTGGAGGAAAGGAGGAACAGGGGTGATATGATACAGACGTTCAAATACTTGAAAGGTATTAATCCGCAAAAAAATCTTTTCCGGAGATGGGAAGGCGGTAGAACGAGAGGACATGAAATGAGATTGAAGGGGGGCAGACTCAAAAAAGATGTCAGGAAGTATTTTTTCACGGAGAGTGTGGTGGATGCTTGGAATGCCCTCCCGCGGGAGGTGGTGGAGATGAAAACGGTAACGGAATTCAAACATGCGTGGGATATGCATAAAGGAATCCTGTGCAGTAGGAATGGATCCTCAGAAGCTTAGCCAAAATTGGGTGGCGGAGCAGGTGGGGGAAGAGAGGTTGGTAGTTGGGAGGCGAGGATAGTGGTGGGCAGACTTATACGGTCTGTGCCAGAGCCGGAGGTGGGAGGCGGGACTGGTGGTTGGGAGGCGGGGAATCCTGCTGGGCAGACTTATACGGTCTGTGCCCTGAAAAAGACAGGTACAAATCAAGGTAAGGTATATACATGAGTTTATCTTGTTGGGCAGACTGGATGGACCATGCAGGTCTTTTCTGCCGTCATCTACTATGTTACTATCCTCCACCTTTTAAGACACTGCCTGTCCAGCTGGATGGTGATGGCACAATGAAAGCAAGTTTGGTCTAGTGTAGACAAACTCAAAATAAGTTATAACCTGTTTCTTAGCTGGAATATTGAAAATGCAACCCTAGCATTCTACTAATAAGTAAAACCATTAACTGGCTGTCTTGAAATGATTATATAGCCTTTAGATGCATGACTTATGTATTCAATATCACAATTCATCATGTAGAGTCAGAAAACAACCTTTTAGGGTGGATCGTGGATGGTGTTCACATTGAGCTCCTTTTATTAATCGATCAGGTAGAAGAGATAAGAGTTTTCAATCAAAAGAGCAAAATACAAGAACAGTGAAGTGCTTATAGCCCATTTAGTTATGTTTAAACAAAAGAAATCTGCATGAAACAAAATATTTATATTTATTTTAACTTATTTATTTTAATTGTACTAACAAACAGAAAAGCACAGGGGGTTAAGAAATTTATTGGAACAATACCCGACGTGGCCACGTTTCGTCCTGAGGCTGCGTCAGGGGTAAAACTATAAAAACAAAACAAAATATAAAACCATGTATAACCATACATATGCATATATATAATTAAATTACCCATAATAACATATAGACAAATCATATATATAATATAATTAACATCCAAAATCATTATATTATATATGTGATTTGTTTTTATAGTTTTACCCCTGACGCAGCCTGAGGGCGAAACGTGGCCACGTCGGGTATTGTTCCAATAAATTTCTTAACCCTCTCTGCTTTTCTGTTTGTTAGTATTATTCAGTAAGCAGTTTTTGTGCCTTTTGTGTTTTGTTTATTTTAATTTACATTTGTATCCCACATTTTCCCACCTATTTGTAGGCTGAATGTGGCTTACATAGTTCCGGGGTAGCGTTTGCAGACTCTGGTGTAAACAAAGAGTGATGATGTGGTAGGGTAAAGTTCATGTGGTACAGCCACCACATTAAGGGATCATGTCACGGGAGAGCTGTGTTATGTCCATACTGTACTTAGTTTCTTGTGTTGCATAGTTTGGGCATTTATGTTGGATCGGCCGGGTATTCCTTTTTAAACAGGTTGGTTTTCAGTGTTTTCCGGAAGTTTATGTGGTCATTCATAGTTTTCAAGGCTTTTGGTAATGCGTTCCACAGTTGTGTGCCCATGTAGGAAAAAACTGGACGCGTAAGTTGTTTTCTATTTGAGTCCTTTGCAACTTGGGTAGAGCAGATTTATGTACGTCCGTGATGATTTGGCTGGTTTAATAGGAGGGACGCCCTAGCCTAGCTTGTGAATTTTCTTGTTTTCTCCCGATAAAAGGGACACTAAAACAGACATGTTATGAGAATCATGTGCTCATGTATTGGCGTATTTATAACATTTATATCACACATTAAAACCCTTTTTTCCTGATGGCATGTGTGGGATCTTGCTCATTTTGTTTTGTGGATTGCAATTTGCAGTGCTGCTGCTATATTGTAAAAATGCACTTCCCTTTTTTTTTATTTCTATTCTAGAGGTAGAAATTCAGTGAGGGAAGGGCTTCCAAGTTCCTTCATATGTTTAGTGGAAAACATCTGTTGCTTCAGGCCTCCTGCAATGTGAATATTACTTTCTCCGAGGACAAGCAGGCTGCTTGTTCTCACGACTGGGTGACGTCCGCGGCAGCCCCCACCAACCGGAAGAAGCTTCGCGGGCGGTCCGCACGCAGGGCACGCCCACCGCGCATGCGCGGCCGTCTTCCCGCCCGTGCGCGACCGTTCCCGCCAGTCTTGTTTTTTCCGCGCTGGAGAGAGTCGTGCGTCGCCGCTCTCTCTTGTCAGCCCGAAAAACCGTCGCGTTTTCGCGAATTTCTTATTTTTTGTTTCTGGTTCCCGCGCGTTCCGGACCCCTTTTTCTTTTCTTGTTAAAAAAAAAAAAAAAGTGAACGCGCTTGTTTTCCCTCGTTTTCTAGCGGGGGCGTCGCGTTGCGGTCGATTTATTTTTCGAGGTGTGATTTACCGCCACCATCGACGACTTTAATTTCGCCGACGCAATTTTTCCGTCAATGTCCTCGAAGGTTCAGAGTGGATTTAAGAAGTGTGGTCGGTGCGGCCGGCCTATCTCGCAGACCGACACCCACGCTTGGTGCCTCCAGTGCCTCGGGCCGGAGCACAATATCAAGTCGTGCTCTTTGTGTCTTGGTCTCCGGAAACGGACTCAGGTTGCGAGGCAAGTTCTACGGGACCGTCTTTTTGGAACTTGCGCCGGCCCCTCGACGTCGACCTCGACGGCATCGGTATCGACGGCCGGTTCTTCGGTACCGGTATCGATGTCCGCGAAATCGGCACCGATGGCATCGACCCCAGGAGCACAGGTCCCGTCGGCTCGCCGGTCCTCCGGTGAGAGTAGGGGTGAGAGGCCGCGTGGGCAATCGGCCCCGGTCACTCCCTCTGCCCATGGCCCTCGGGACCGAACCCTGTCTGACCCGGTTCCTCGAGACCGAGGGGGATCGAACTCCTCCGTTCCACCTGGCGCCGATGACGGGCACCGCAAAAAATCAAAGAAGCACCGTCATCAGTCGCCTTCGATGCATCCGGCTATCTGTGCCGGCGAGGAGTCGACGCCGAAGCGTCAGCGTCGAGAGGAGAGGTCCCCTTCGGTAGTGGAGGTACCGACGCGTCAGGGTCCCAGCACTTCGGTGCAGTCTCCTGGACCCGAGCAGCTTCCGGCACCGACACCTCTACCGGCCACCCCGTCTTTCCCGACAGCGGGCCTGGACGAGTGCCTCCGAGCCATCCTTCCGGGGATCCTGGAAGGGCTGATGCGCCAGGCTGTGCCAACGCCGGGGGGTGCTTGCGCCGCGTTCACTGTGGCGCCGGCGAGCTCTAGCCCGGTGCCGAGGCCTTCGACACCGCCGCCGCTTGCGGCGCCGGTCTCGATCGCCACGCAGGTGGAGTCGACGTCGATGGAGGGAGGTTCGTCCCCGCCGGCGCGGGAGTCCACCGCTCGACGAGACCGAGGCCTCGGTGCCTCGACGTCGAGCCGGGCCCGGTTAAGGACTCAGCTACATGAGCTTATGTCCGATACCGAGGAAGAGGCCTCGTGGGGGGAAGAGGAGGACCCCAGATATTTCTCCTCAGAGGAGTCTGCGGGCCTCCCCTCTGACCCCACGCCTTCACCAGAGAGGAAGCTCTCGCCTCCTGAGAGCCTCTCCTTTGCCTCCTTTGTAAGGGACATGACCATTTGCATTCCCTTCCCCGTGGTTGGTCTCTGTGGACGAGCCGAGGGCTGAGATGCTCGAGGTCCTCAACTATCCATCACCACCTAGAGAGTCCTCCACGGTGCCGTTGCACAATGTCCTCAAAGAGACACTGCTTCGGAACTGGATGAGACCATTATCTAATCCCACCATTCCCAAGAAAGCAGAGTCCCAGTACAGAATCCACTCGGACCCAGAGTTAATGCGGCCCCAATTGCCCCATGACTCGGCGGTCATGGATTCTGCTCTCAAGAGGGCACGGAGTTCGAGGGATACCGCCTCGGCGCCCCCGGGGCGGGAGTCTCGCACTCTGGACTCGTTTGGGAGGAAGGCCTACCAATCTTCCATGCTCGTGACCCGCATCCAATCTTACCAGCTCTACACGAGCATCCACATGCGGAACACTGTGAAGCAACTGGCGGACCTGGTTGATAAGCTCCCGCCAGAGCAGTCCAGGCCTTATCAGGAGGTGGTCTGGCAGCTGAAGGCGTGCAGAAAGTTCCTGTCCAGGGGTATCTATGACACCTGTGACGTGGCATCTCGTGCTGCGGCCCAAGGTATAGTGATGCGCAGGCTCTCATGGCTGCGTGCCTCTGACCTGGACAACCGCACCCAGCAGAGACTGGCCGACGTCCCTTGCTGGGGGGATAATATTTTTGGCAAGAAGGTCGAGCAGCTGGTGGTCCAACTGCATCAGCGGGAAACCGCCCTCGACAAGCTCTCCCACCGGGCGCCTTCAGCATCCACCTCAGCAGGTGGACGTTTTTCCCGGGCCCGGCAGGCTGCGCCCTATGCTTTTGCCAAGCGTAGGTACACCCAGCCGGCCCAAAGGCCTCGACAGGCACAGGAACAGCCCCAGCGAGCTCGTTCTCGTCAACAGCGTGCGCCTAAGCAGCCCCCTGCGCCTCCACAGCAAAAGCCGGGGACGGGCTTTTGACTGGATCCACGGGAACATAGCCGCCCTCAAAGTGTCCGTGCCGGACGATCTGCCGGTCGGAGGGAGGTTAAAATTTTTTCACCAAAGGTGGCCTCTCATAACCTCCGACCAGTGGGTTCTCCAAATAGTGCGGTGCGGATACGCCCTAAATTTGGCCTCCCGTCCACCAAATTGTCCTCCGGGAGCTCAATCCTTCAGCTCCCATCACAAGCAGGTACTTGCAGAGGAACTCTCCGCCCTTCTCAGCGCCAATGCGGTCGAGCCCGTACCACCCGGGCAGGAAGGGCAGCGATTCTATTCCAGGTACTTCCTTGTGGAAAAGAAAACAGGGGGGATGCGCCCCATCCTAGACCTGAGAGGCCTGAACAAATTCCTGGTCAAAGAAAAGTTCAGGATGCTTTCCTTGGGCACCCTTCTGCCAATGATTCAGAAAAACGATTGGCTATGTTCCCTGGATTTAAAGGACGCATACACTCACATCCCGATACTGCCAGCTCACAGACAGTATCTCAGATTCCGCCTGGGCGCACGGCACTTTCAGTATTGTGTGTTGCCCTTTGGGCTCGCCTCTGCCCCACGGGTGTTTACAAAGTGCCTCGTGGTGGTGGCGGCGTATCTACGCAAGCTGGGAGTGCACGTGTTCCCATATCTCGACGATTGGCTGGTCAAGAACACCTCGG
The DNA here is from genome assembly GCF_901765095.1 of Microcaecilia unicolor. NCBI lineage: Eukaryota > Metazoa > Chordata > Amphibia > Gymnophiona > Siphonopidae > Microcaecilia > Microcaecilia unicolor. The sequence continues at coordinate 10,648,248 of NC_044032.1, read as the reverse complement.
AGGCAGGAGCCCTCCGGTCCATGCAGTGCACTATTCAACTCCTGGAGCTGCTGGGGTTTGTGATAAATTACCCAAAGTCCCATCTCCAGCCAACCCAGTCTCTGGAATTCATAGGAGCTCTGCTGAATACCCAGACGGCTCAGGCCTTCCTTCCCGAAGCGAGGGCCAACAACCTCCTGTCCCTGGCTTCGCAGACCAGAGCGTCTCAGCAGGTCACAGCTCGGCAGATGTTGAGACTTCTGGGTCATATGGCCTCTACAGTCCATGTGACTCCCATGGCTCGTCTTCACATGAGATCTGCTCAATGGACCCTAGCTTCCCAGTGGTTCCAAGCCACCGGGAATCTAGAGGATGTCATCCGCCTCTCCACCAGTTGCCGCACTTCACTGCTCTGGTGGACCATTCGGACCAATTTGACCCTGGGACGCCCATTCCAAATTCCACAGCCCACGAAAGTGCTGACGACGGATGCATCTCGCCTGGGGTGGGGAGCTCATGTCGATGGACTCCACACCCAGGGTCTGTGGTCCCTCCAGGAAAAGGATCTGCAGATCAACCTCCTGGAGCTCCGAGCGATCTGGAACGCACTGAAGGCTTTCAGAGATCGGCTGTCCTGCCAAATTATCCAAATTTGGACAGACAATCAGGTTGCAATGTATTACGTCAACAAGCAGGGGGGCACCGGATCTCGCCCCCTGTGTCAGGAAGCCGTCGGGATGTGGCGTTGGGCCTGCCAGTTCGGCATGCTCCTCCAAGCCACATACCTGGCAGGCGTAAACAACAGTCTGGCCGACAGACTGAGCAGAGTCATGCAACCGCACGAGTGGTACCTCCATTCCAGAGTGGTACGCAAGATCTTCCGGGAGTGGGGCACCCCCTCAGTGGACCTTTTCGCCTCTCAGACCAACCACAAGCTGCCTCTGTTCTGTTCCAGACTTCAGGCACACGGCAGGCTAGCGTCGGATGCTTTTCTCCTTCATTGGGGGATCGGCCTCCTGTATGCTTATCCTCCCATACCTTTGGTGGGGAAGACCTTACTGAAGCTCAAGCAAGACCGCGGCACCATGATTCTGATAGCGCCCTTTTGGCCCCGTCAGATCTGGTTCCCTCTTCTTCTGGAGTTGTCCTCCGAAGAACCGTGGAGATTGGAGTGTTTTCCGACTCTCATTTCGCAGAACGACGGAGCGTTGCTGCACCCCAACCTTCAGTCCCTGGCTCTCACGGCCTGGATGTTGAGGGCGTAGACTTCACTGCGTTGGGTCTGTCTGAGGGTGTCTCCCGTGTCTTGTTTGCCTCTAGGAAGGATTCCACTAAAAAGAGTTACTTTTTCAAGTGGAGGAGGTTTGTCGTTTGGTGTGAGAGCAAGGCCCTAGAACCTCGTTCTTGCCCTGCACAGAACCTGCTTGAATACCTTCTGCACTTATCAGAGTCTGTCCTCAAGACCAACTCAGTGAGGAATCACCTTAGTGCGATTAGTGCTTACCATTATCGTGTGGAAGGTAAAGCCATCTCTGGAGAGCCTTTAGTCGTTCGATTCATGAGAGGCTTGCTTTTGTCAAAGCCCCCTATCAAGCCTCCTACAGTGTCATGGGATCTCAACGTCGTCCTCACCCAGCTGATGAAACCTCCTTTTGAGCCACTGAATACCTGCCATCTGAAGTACTTGACCTGGAAGGTCATTTTCTTGGTGGCAGTTACTTCAGCTCGTAGGGTCAGTGAGCTTCAAGCCCTGGTAGCTCATGCTCCATATACTAAATTTCATCACAACAGAGTAGTGCTCCGCACCCACCCAAAGTTCCTGCCGAAGGTGGTGTCGGAGTTCCATCTTAACCAGTCAATTGTCTTGCCAACATTCTTCCCTAGGCCGCATACCCGCCCTGCTGAACGTCAGTTGCACACATTGGACTGCAAGAGAGCATTGGCCTTCTACTTGGAGCGGACACAGCCCCACAGACAGTCCGCCCAATTGTTTGTTTCTTTTGACCCTAACAGGCTAGGGGTCGCTGTCGGGAAACGCACCATCTCCAATTGGCTAGCAGATTGCATTTCTTTCACTTACGCCCAGGCTGGGCTGGCTCTTGAGGGTCATGTCACTGCTCATAGTGTTAGAGCCATGGCAGCGTCAGTGGCCCACTTGAAGTCAGCCACTATTGAAGAGATTTGCAAGGCTGCGACGTGGTCATCTGTCCACACATTCACATCACATTACTGCCTCCAGCAGGACACTACTACTACTACTACTACTTAACATTTCTAGAGCGCTACTAGGGTTACGCAGCGCTGTACAATTTAACAAAGAGAGACAGTCCCTGCTCAAAGAGCTTACAATCTAATAGACAAGTGAACGGTCGGTCCGATAGGGGCAGTCAAATTGGGGCAGTCTGGATTCACTGAACAGTAAGGGTTAGGTGCCGAACGCAGCATTGAAGAGGTGGGCTTTAAGCAAAGACTTGAAGACGGGCAGGGAGGGGGCTTGGCGTAAGGGTTCAGGAAGGTTGTTCCAAGCATAGGGTGAGGCAAGGCAGAATGAGCGGAGCCTGGAGTTGGCGGTGGTGGAGAAGGGTACTGAGAGGAGGGATTTATCCTGTGAACGGAGGTTACGGGCGGGAACGAGATGAGGGTAGAGAGGTAGTGAGGGGCAGCAGACTGAGTGCATTTGTAGGTAAGAAGGAGAAGCTTGAATTGAATGCGGTATCTGATCGGAAGCCAGTGAAGTGACCTGAGGAGAGGGGTGATATGAGTATATCGGTTCTGGCGGAATATGAGACGTGCAGCAGAGTTCTGAACAGACTGAAGGGGAGATAGATGGCTAAGTGGGAGGCCGGTGAGGAGTAAGTTGCAGTAGTCCAGGCAAGAGGTAATGAGAGCGTGGACGAGAGTTCGGGTGGTGTGTTCAGAGAGGAAAGGGCGAATTTTGCTGATGTTAAAGAGGAAGAAGCGACACCCGACGCGACAGTCGGTTCGGGCAGTCGGTGCTGCAGAATCTGTTTGGGGTGTAAATCCAACTCCACCCTCCAGGACCCGCATTTATTCTGGTCAGGCTGCACTCTCAGTTAGTTGTTCTTCGTAGGTCAATTTTCTGTTGTATCCTCGCCGTTGCGAGGTTCAATTGACCTGGGTTCTTGTTTTGAGTGAGCCTGAGAGCTAGGGATACCCCAGTCGTGAGAACAAGCAGCCTGCTTGTCCTCGGAGAAAGTGAATGATACATACCTGTAGCAGGTGTTCTCCGAGGACAGCAGGCTGATTGTTCTCACCTACCCTCCCTCCTCCCCTTTGGAGTTGCGTTTTCATCTTTTTGCTTGTCATTCAACTGGCGGGAACGGTCACGCACGGGCGGGAAGACGGCCGTGCATGCGCGGTGGGCGTGCCCTGCGTGCGGACCGCCCGCGAAGCTTCTTCCGGTTGGTGGGGGCTGCCGCGGACGTCACCCAGTCGTGAGAACAATCAGCCTGCTTTCCTCGGAGAACACCTGCTACAGGTATGTATCATTCACTTTATTGCTACCAAGTAATACACAGGGGGCATTTGCTTTGAACTTGTTTTTGTTCTTGCATGCACATGGTTTTTTTTGTTTTAAACCCTAAGGGCTAAGGCAGTGGTTCCAAAACCTGGTCCTGGAGACACCCCAGCCAGTCAGGTTTTCAGGATTTCTGCAATGAATACTCACGAGAGAGACAGTTGCATGCCTCCAGTCTACTGCATGCAAATCTATCTTATGAATATTCATTGTGGGGTGTCTCTAGGACCTGGTCTGGGAACCACTACCGTAGTAACATAGTAGATGACGGCAGAAAAAGACCTGCATGGTCCATCCAGTCTGCCCAACAAGATAACTCATATGTGCTACTTTTTGTGTATACCCTACTTTGATTTGTACCTGTCCTTTTCAGGGCACAGACCGTATAAGTCTGCCCAGCACTAACCCCGCCTCCCAACCACTAGTCCTGCCTCCCAACCACCGGCTCTGGCACAGACCGTATAAGTCTGCCCAGCACTATCCCCGCCTTCCAACCACCAGCCCTGCCTCCCACCACCGGCTCTGGCACAGACCGTATAAGTCTGCCCAGCACTATCCCCGCCTCCCGCCACTGGCTCTGCCACCCAATCTCGGCTAAGCACCTTAGGATCCATTCTTTCTGAACAGGATTCCTTTGTTTATCCCACGCATGTTTGATTAACCCTAAGGTTAATCCTAAGGGTGGGTACACAATTGGATATGAACTGTGTTGTTTCTAACTCTTGTTGTCGACTTCTTACACAAATTAATGTCGGTCTACTTTCTATGAAAAGGAAAAATGACAATAGCTTGAAAATATTAATGACTATTGCAACATAGGCATAGCCCATTTGGTAAAAAATGAAACGGGCCCTAGGGAGGGCTCTCGTCTAAGCGATTTCTCCTCTCTCCCCTACCCTTCCCTCCGTGTCCTGCGATTCTCTCCTCGCTGCCGTTCATGTTACCTGAGGTTGCAGCAGCAGGCAGGCTGGGCTTGCGTCGCCTCAAGCGTTCCCTTGCCTTCCCTCTGTGTCCCGCCCTCCTCTGACGTCATTTTGTCTTTATGCGAGGGACACTGAGAGGTAAAGGAACGCTGGAGGCGAGCTGACGTTAGCATTGTGTTACGAACCCAGCCAGCCAGTGAACCCTAAGGTGCAAATTATTATATAGATTATGCTGCTGGTTTGATTATATAATTCCTTGTCATCAGCAGTAAATGAATCCATTAACTGATGGGCTGTATCCGCCTACCAGCAGGTGGAGATAGAGAACACTGAAAAACCATAGTGCCTCTAGGACGGCTAGCCCCAACTGCCTTCAGTATTTCTCTATCTCCCACAGTGTTGCCAGGTGGGCGGTTTTCCGCGACCCGCAGTGGGAAAGTTTTGCCCGCGGCGGGTTGCGGTTTTTTGGGCTTGTTTTGGGGTCTTTTGGCGGTTTTTAAGTGGCTTTTCGGGGGCGGGGCTAGTGGGAGTTTGGGCGGAGTTAGTGATCTGGGCGGGGCCGATGATGGGGAGGCGGGGCTAATGACGGGGGCAGGGTTGATGACAGTGGGGGCGGGGTGATGACGCGGGGGTGGGGGTGTCAGGGGCGGGTTTTGGGCTGGTTTGGGTGGGGAAAAAATTTTCCACCTGGCAACCCTGATCTCCCAGCAGGTGTGGACGTAGCTTGATAGCTCCTGGATTTCTTCCTGGGGTGGCTCCTGTGCTTTGCCAGTTGAGCAGGGGTGTTGTGGCTGGTGATGCCCACTTTAAAAGCATATAGGTTCGCCCTTTCCCTGCCTTACCCATTCCCCCCTCCTCCTGGAGTCCCTCTGTTGCTGCATTCCTCCAACTTACCTCACAGCGTTAAAAAAAAAAAAAAAAGAACGCACTTTTACTACGTGGCTGTTCTGAGGCTTTTTCCAGTGATTCTGGTTCTGTGCAGCTTGACCGGAGCTCGTTGACTCCGGTCCTTTGAGGGGAGAGCGGTGCCCAGCTCCTCCGGGGAGGTCTCGCGGATGCTGTTCCGATCGGGGTAAGATTTGGCGCGAAGCCGCCATTTTATTGCTGTATTCCCGTCCTGTCGGACGATGGCTGCTGAAGGAGTTAAACGCTGCTCCCGTTGTGGTAAACGCAGATCAGCAGCGGGGCTGTGTAAAACGTGCTCCTTACGCTCACGCTAGTATGAGCATGGCGAGCAATGTTTCTTCCTGCTCGATGGAGCTGGCAGTGGGCGCCATTTTGGAAGCGCCGCATGTCTTGACCCTCGCGGTTGCGGAGGAGTCTTGAGTGCAGGGGGACGCCTCGTGTAGAGGCTGCCAGAGGAGCTACTATATCCGTTTCTCTTAAGGCGGAGGGTCAGGGTGAGTTTTTCTCCCCTGAGTTTGTGTTTTTAATGCATAAGCTTTCATACTGAAAAGAGCTCTGCCGCAGGTGTCTGACACTGCGTTGCATGCTGGCTTCCCTCCGGGTGTTATTTCCTCTCCCGAGCGTTGGAAACACGCCAAACATAGACGGGTAAATTCCCCATCTGAAAGTGGCGCATATCCTTCCCCCCTCCCCCTCTCCCCCGTGGTCGGGCTGTGGAGAGTCTGAGGGATCTGGCAGGCCCTCAGGGATGGATGATCCAGAGGAGGGTGCCTGTTTGCCATTGGATTTGGATGATCCCAATGCGGTCTGGATTTTCCGCCGCGATGAGCTGCCAGCTCTCATTACTGACGCCTTGCAGGCCCTCTCGATTGATGATCCTGCTGAAGGCGAGGCCGCCTCTGTTAATCTTAGGATGGCGAGTACTAAGACGCCTTCTCGGGCCTTTCCGATGCATGACTCCATCCAAGAGCTTATTTCTGCTCAATGGTCTGACCCCGATGGGCCTTGGAAAGTGGCCAGGGCTATGGGTCAGCTTTACCCTTTGGGGATGCCTAAAGTGGATGCATTGGTCATGGCGGTGACAAAAAAAGACCACTCTCCCAGTAGAGGGAGGGGTCGCTTTGAAAGACATGCAGGACCGGCAGCTGGAGTCCGCGCTGAAGCGGTCCTTTGAAATTGCGGGCCTTGCCTTGAGGGCATCTATTTGCAGTTCCTATGCAGCCCGGGCATGTCTTTCCTGGCTACAGCAGGCGGTGGAACTGCCCGCTGATGGTGCAGGCTCCCTTTCTGAGGTGGCCCCACGGATGGAGTCGGCCCTATCATTTTTGGCTGACGCCCTTTATGATCTGGTCAGAGCTTTGGCTAAACAGATGTCTGTGGCGGTGTCCGCCCGCCGCCTTCTTTGACTGCAGCATTGGGCGGCTGACATGGCTTCTAAGCAAAGACTGGTGAGGCTACCCTTTCGGGGCCTCCTGTTTATTTGGAGAGGAATTGGAGTAGATTGTGAAAGACCTGGGGGAATATAAACCCCAGAGGTTACCTGAGGATAGGCCGAGGCCTTCTTCCAAGGGTTCTGTGTTTCCCTCCTCTTCCAGACCTTGCTTCCGTGAAGCTCGAAGGTATCGCCCAGGGCGCTCTGCTGGGTTTTCTCAACGTGCCCGTTTTCAGCAGAGGAACTCCTTTCGCTCGGACAAACGTTCGCAGGGGTCGGTTCAAGGCCAGGAGTTCAGGGGCGTCCTCCACAATGATGGGACGCCGGTCCACTCCTCCTTGTCTGCAATAGGAGAACGTCTCCCTCTTTCTAGAGGAGTGGGCCAAGATTACCTCAGATCAGTGGGTCCTGGACCTGATCAGAGAAGGTTACCGACTGGAATTCGGTGCCCCGGTGAGAGACGTGTTTGTGGAGTCCCGATGCGGCACTGCCGTAAAACGGGCGACGGTAGAGGAGACCTTACAAGTCTTGCTGCACCTCGGAGCAGTGATCCCGGTGCCTCCCGCTGAACACGGCTGCGGCCGCTATTACATTTATTTTGTCGTGCCTCGAAAAGGCGGGTCTTTCAGACCAATCCTCAATTTGCGAAGAGTCAACGAGGCTCTCAAGTACAACATTTTCGTATGGAAACCCTGTGCTCCGTCATTGCGATGGTTCAGCCAGGAGAGTGTCTCACGTCTCTGGACCTAAAAGAAGCTTATTTGTACATTCCTATCTGGCCTCCACACCAGCGGTTCCTCCGCTTTGCGGTGTTGGGAAAGCATTTCCAGTTTCAGGCGGTGCCGGGGAAAATGGTAGAGGCTATTATTAAAAACAAAATTACAGAGCACATCCGAGGACATGGATTACTGAGACCAAGTTAGCACGGCTTTTGTGTGGGGAAATCTTGCCTGACCAATTTACTTCAATTCTTTGAAGGAGTAAACAAACATGTGGACAAAGGGGAACCGGTTGATATTGTGTATCTGGATTTTCAAAAGGCGTTTGACAAGGTACCTCATGAAAGGCTACAGAGGAAATTGGAGGGTCATGGGATAGGAGGAAATGTCCTACTGTGGATTAAAAACTGGTTGAAGGATAGGAAACAGAGAGTGGGGTTAAATGGGCAGTATTCACAATGGAGAAGGGTAGTTAGTGGGGTTCCTCAGGGGTCTGTGCTAGGACCGCTGCTTTTTAATATATTTATAAATGATTTAGAGATGGGAGTAACTAGCGAGGTAATTAAATTTGCTGATTGACACAAAGTTATTCAAAGTCGTTAACTCGCGACAGGATTGTGAAAAATTACAAGAGGACCTTACGAGACTGGGAGACTGGGCGGCTAAATGGCAGATAACGTATAATGTGAGCAAGTGCAAGGTGATGCATGTGGGAAAAAAGAATCCGAATTATAGCTACGTCATGCAAGGTTCCACTTTAGGAGTTACGGACCAAGAAAGAGATCTGGGTGTCGTCGTCGATAACACACTGAAACCTTCTGCTCAGTGTGCTGCTGCGGCTAGGAAAGCGAATAGAATGTTGGGTATTATTAGGAAAGGTATGGAAAACAGGTGTGAGGATGTTATAATGCCGTTGTATCGCTCCATGGTGCGACCGCACCTTGAGTATTGTGTTCAATTCTGGTCGCCGCATCTCAAGAAAGATATAGTAGAATTGGAAAAGGTGCAGCGAAGGGCGACTAAAATGATAGCGGGGATGGGACGACTTCCCTATGAAGAAAGATTAAGGAGGCTAGGGCTATTCATCTTGGAGAAGAGACGGCTGAGGGGAGACATGATAGAGGTATATAAAATAATGAGTGGAGTGGATGTGAAGCGTCTGTTCACGCTTTCCAAAAATACTAGGACTAGGGGGCATGCGATGAAACTACAGTGTAGTAAATTTAAAACAAATCGGAGAAAATTTTTCTTCACCCAACGTGTAATTAAACTCTGGAATTCATTGCCGGAAAATGTGGTGAAGGCGGTTAGCTTAGCACAGTTTAAAAGGGGGTTAGACGGTTTCTTAAAGGACAAGTCCATAAACCGCTACTAAACGGACTTGGAAAAATCCAAAATCCCAGGAATAACATGTATAGAATGTACGTTTGGGAAGCTCGCCAGGTGCCCTTGGCCTGGATTGGCCGCTGTCGTGGACAAGATGCTGGGCTCGATGGACCCTTGGTCTTTTCCCAGTATGGCATTACTTATGTAGGCCTTGCCACTGGGCCGAGCACCACCTGCAGCTTCTGTCAGCAGCTCACATAGCAGGTCAGAGCAACGTGCAAGCCGATTTTCTCAACAGGCATTAAATCAACCCGGCGGAACGGGAACTGGCAGAAGACGTTTTTCTTCAGATTTGTGCCAAATGGGGGACTCCTGGAATGGATCTAATGGCGTCAAGTGCAAACGCCAAGCTACCTCGCTTTTCCAGCAGAAGGGGAGATCCTCACTCGGCGGGGTTGGATGCTCTGGCTCAACCCTGGCCCTCGGAGCTCCTGTATGTGTTCCCTCCTTGGTCCCTGATAGTGCGAGTCCTACTTCGGATTCGACAGCACCAAAGTCTGGTGATTCTCATCGCTCCAGATTGGCCAAGGCGTCCGTGGTATGCGGATCTCTGCCGGATGTTGGTGGACGCTCCGGTGCATTTGCCCCTGGTGCCGAACCTGTTGGTTCAGGGTCTGGTGTCTATGGAGGATCCCTGCCGATTTGGTCTTACGGCTATTGAGGGCGCAATTGAGAGACAAGGGCTACTCTAACAAGGTCATTTCCACTCTCTTGCAGGCCCACAAGCGGTCCACCTCTGCAGCTTATGCTTGGATCTCGGTGCAAAATTGAGGCTACAGTCTCGACAGTGCTGGACTTTTTGCAGGAGGGCTTACAGAAAGGCCTGGCTTACAATTCCCTGCGGGTGCAAGTAGCAGCATTATCATGATATCGAGGGAAAGTCACTGGCTTGTCCCTTGCTGCTTATCCGGACATTGCCCGATTTCTCAGAGGGGTGCTTAGGCTCCGTCGTCCTGTCTGGTTGCCCTGTCTGGCCTGGAACCTGGGGCTGGTGTTGAAGGCTCTTCAGTGTTCGCCCTTCGAGCAGCTTAAGCGAGCTTCGGAGAAAGATGTGACTCTCCAGACAGTCTTTTTGGTGGCCATGACATCGGCTAGACACGTGTCTGAGCTGCAGGCGCTGTCCTGTCGGGATCCTTTGCTGAAATTCTCGGAGTCCGGAGTAACGGTACGTACTGTGCCTTCCTTCCTGCCTAAAGTGGTTTCAGCATTTCTCCTGAACCAGCCCATTTTTCTTCCTTCCTTTTCTAGGGAAAAGTTCCCGGACTCCTTTGGACAGTTACATCTTCTGGATGTCCGCAGGGCGCTGTTGCAGTATCTACAGATGTCAAATGACTTAAGGACTTCTGATCACCTTGTTGTCAGGTTCTCGGCGTGGAGGCCCGACGTCTAAGGCCACTGTAGCCCGTTGGCTCAAGGAAGTCATTTTTGCTGCGTATCTGCTTTCAGGTCGGTCTGCGCCTGAAGCGTTTAAGGCGCATTCCACGAAAGCGATTTCTTCCTCGTGGGATGAAACGGGTGCACTCTCTCTTCAAGAGATCTGTAGTGCGGCTACTTGGGCTTCTCAGTTCTCATTTGTCTGGCATTACAGGCTGGATGTTGCAGCGACGCAGGACGCTATTTTTTGCAGCGCAAGTGCTTGCTCGCGGTGTGGCCTGTTCCCACCCTACGTAGGGATTGCTTTTGTACATCCCATCAGTTAATGGATTCATCTGCTGCTGATGACAAGGAAGGGAAAATTTAGGTTCTTACCTTGGTAATTTTCTTTCCTTTAGTCACAGCAGATGAATCCATGATCCCTCCCTGTCTAACTTGTTTTTATTCAGATATTTCATGCAGATTGGGAGAAGTTGGATACCAGTTCTTAAAATTTCTACACGATGTTCTACTACAGGAGGTTGAGTTCATCCCTCCTTTGTATGGTTATTGCTCCTGTTCTGGGGCGTTTGTTCGCTGTGAGGAAAGTTTGTTATTATACCTTTATGGTTCACTCTGCTTTGGAAATCTCAAATACGGAAGGCAGTTGGGGCTAGCCGTCCAAGAGGCACTATGGTTTTTCAGTGTTCTCTTTCTCCACCTGCTGGTAGGCGGATACAACCCATCAGTTAATGGATTCATCTGCTGTGACTAAAGGAAAGAAAATTACCAAGGTAAGAACCTAATTTTCCCTTATTAGGAAAGGAATGGAAAACAAAAATGAGAATGCTACAATGCCATTGTATCGCTCCATGATGCGACTGCACCTCGAATATTGTGTTCAATTCTGGTCGCTACATCTCAAAAAAGATATAGTGCAATTAGAAAAGGTGCAGAGAAGGGTGATGAAAATGATAAAGGGGATGGGACGACTTCCCTATGAGGAAAGGCTAAAGCGGCTAGGGCTCTTCAGCTTGGAGAAAAGGCGGCTGAGGGGAGATATGATAGAGGTCTATAAAATAATGAGTGGAGTTGAACGGGTAGACGTGAAGCGTCTGTTTACTCTTTCCAAAAATACTAGGACTAGGGAGCATGCGATGAAGCTACAAAGTAGTGAATTTAAAATGAATCGGAGAAAATATTTCTTCACTCAACATGTAATCAAACTCTGGAATTCGTTGCCAGAGAATGTGGTAAAGGCGGTTAGCTTAGCGGAGTTTAAAAAAGATTTGGACGGCTTCCTAAAGCAAAAGTCCATAGATCGTTATTAAATGGACTTGGGGAAAATCCACTATTTCTGGGATAAGCAGTATAAAATGTTTTGTACTTTTTTTGGGATTTTGCCAGGTATTTGTGACCTGGATTGGCCACTGTTGGAAACAGGATGCTGGGCTTGATGGACCTTTGGTCTTTCCCAGTATGGCAATACTTATGTACTTATGACATAGATGGAAGAAGCGGAGGGAGAGGATGAAATGCTGCACAGGAAGAGAAAAGGGAAGATGTACTGCACATGATGTTTCCATAATAGCAGGTTATTTAGGTGCTCTAGGGCCTGTCCTCATAAAGACTAGCTATTAAGAGAGCCTTTTGCTGACGTTTGTGTTATTTGTAAAGTGTGTTCCCTTTTTCTAAAATAAATATACTCAGGTGGACTACTGGGGTACACTGAGCTGGGCACACCCAACCAGTTGGGTTTTCAGAATGAAGATGCATTAAGAGAGATTGTCATGCATCAGCATTGTAGATATCGTAAAAACAGACATAAGATTGCTAATGTAGAAGGAGGGGGGGGTGGAAGGGGTTATGTATGGCACTTTATTGCATGTATTTGTGGCTCTCATGGCTAGTAAATCTGTCTTTCTTTACCACAGCTTGTTTTCTGATAGTTTGCTACTTCCTGACCGTTCCTGTATCATCATGGGAAAGTGGGCAGTGTATACCAAGAAATACTGCAAGAGCTGGGAGAAAGAGGCACTCTTAAAAGACTGGATAAGGAGTATGCCAGGAGACGACAACAAGGCATATTGCCGTTTCTGCAAAGTTGAGATACGCGCACATCATCATGATTTAGTTAACCATGCCAATACAGCCAAACATAAGAGGAATGCAGCGCCATTTTCAAATGCTCGGACTTTATTTGATATGGGCTGCCAGTCAAACACTGTCGACAAATTGACCAAGATGGTGGAGCTGAAGTTGGCGGCACACGTTGCGTGCCATTCCAGTATTGCAACGATCGATCACCTAGGCGAGGTTGTCAAGGACATTGCGGGCAAAGACATAGCCATACACCGCACGAAATGTTCTGCACTGATCAAGAATGTCCTTGGCCCTGCAGTCCATCAAGAATTAATTTCGGACATGTGCACAAATGACACGTCTTATTCCTTGATCATCGATGAAAGCACAGATATCGGCCTAGAGAAGCAGCTTTGTGTGATGGTGCGCTACTACAGCACTTCCTTGAAGTGTATTACCACCGCATTTCTAGGAATATTAGCCCTTGAGACTGGTACTGCAGAAGGAATATTCAGTGCCATAACCAATTTTCTTGAAGCAAATCATCTTCAAATAGACAAATGCATTGGCTTAGCAACCGATGGCTGCAGTACCATGTGTGGAAGAAATAATTCAGTAATAACAAGGTTCCGTGACGTGTGCCCCAACATTGTACATATAAAGTGTATTTGCCATTCAATTCAGCTGAGTTCTTCACAAGCGCTGATGGTGATGCCAACGAACATTGAATTCATGGTTGCTGAGACCTATAACTGGTTCTACTATAGTACTGTTCGCCAACAGAAATACAAACAGTTATATAAATGCATTAATGTTGGTGAAGAACCACTAAAGATCCTGAGGTTGTCAGACACTCGCTGGCTGTCCATAGCCGCTTGTGTTCAGCGTGTGCTTGAACAATATGACGAACTGAAGCTTCACTTCCAGGTAGCGAAGGATGAGGCATGGAGCTACACTGCTGACCAGCTGTATCAGATGTACAACACACCAGAAAACAAGCTGTACTTGGTATTTTTGAGGCCCGTACTGCAGGAACTCAACCGAGTGAACAAGCTGTTTCAGTCTGATAAAGCGAGCCCTGTCCATTTGCTCGATGAGCTGATGACATTGTATCGCACCACGGTGCTGCGACTTGTGAGACCGACCACATTCACATCGTGGGGCGCAACTCTCATGTATGATTTGGAAGACAGGTCTAAGCATCTACCGCTGGCAGCGATGAACTTTGGTATCGAATTCCAGTTGGCGCTGCATGACTCTGGAATCGAACCCGCATCTGCAGAACACATTAAAGAACACTGTAGGGATTACATATTCCAACTTCTGAGGGAAATGCGTCAGAGGCTTCCGTCAAATGTCCAGCAGCTAGAGTCTCTGTCTGATCTTGCTCCATCTGTTGTCCTTGGAGCCCTGAAACCACAGCTGTCGAAGTTGTCATTTCTACCTCTGTATAACGGAAATGTTGGAGATCTGGAGCAACAGTGGCTGCGGATCAGCACAGTGTCATGGCCAACCTACAGTGACAATGAGATCGAGCAGTTTTGGGTGACTGTAGCAAATCACACAGATGCTACAGGAGATCATGACTTCCTCCTGCTGGGGAATTTTGCCCTATGTATGTTGGCTTTGCCTTTCAGCAATGCAGCTGTGGAAAGAACCTTTTCTCAGATGAACCTTATCAAGACAAAACTGAGAAACAGGATGCGACAAGGCACTCTGGAAGCCTTGTTGCGTATTCGTAGCTACATGGGGCGCAAAGGCATATGCTGCAATGAGTTTGTTCCTACAGATCAGATGCTGAGTTCATTCAACTCTCATATCTATGCGAGCACAAGCCAGGAGGGTGACTCGATACCCGATGACTATTTTGCACCTTCCTGAAGCAGATGCTGGGATTCTATAATGCTCTGAAAATTGAGTTACTGTTTGCAAATTGACTTGAGCGTTCATCACGTGCCCACCTGCTGTCACGTCTGTAGTCGTGACCCCTCTCAGACTTACCTTATTTCTGGGGGTCAGTTTCTGAGCTGGCTTCTGTCTGTCCTTTCTGGGTTAATTCTGTCTCTGTGTGCTGGCTGCTTCCAGCATGACTCTAATTGCTCCTCTGTGCTGCACCTGGGTATGCTGAGTCTCTCTATGCTTCAGTATACTTTCTGCCTGCTTCTTGGTTTGTGCTTCTCTTGCCCTCTGGTGGCCAGAACCAGTGGCTGCCATAGACTGTCTTGTTGTCCCTACTCGTTCCAGACTTTAGCCCGGTCCGGTTCTTCCAGGCTGCCAGACTTGTCTCTCTTGTTTGTGCCTGGACAGCACCCGTAGCTGCTTAGAGATTGCTGCAGCTTGAGCCTCAGGTGTTGATGGGCTTTATTAATCACCTAGAGACTTCTGTGTTTGCCTTTCTATCGTCTAAGATCCCTGGTATGTTAGAGTGCTCTGTGCACTTCAGTTTAGTCCAGTTATAGTCTGAGTTTCTTGCTTGTGTCTAGTTAGCTTGTGTATAGCTTATTATTGAGCAGGGACTGTCTTTCTTCTATGTTTGTGCAGCGCTGCGTACGCTTTGTAGCACTGTAGAAATGCTAAATAGTAGTAGTAGTTATCTGTGTGTAGCTAGTTTTGGTTCTATTGCTTTTCCTAGTCTTGTCTCTGGTCTGTATTCCTGTCTTGAGTTTCTTTCTTAGTGGCTGCTTGGCAGCTTTCAGTATTGCTCTGCTTCCTGCCTATATTTCTCAACTACTGGAGCTCCAGCCATAGCCCTGCTTCCTGCCTGTATTTCTCAGCTACTGGAGCTTCAGCCCTAGCCCTGCTCCCTGCCTGTATTTCTCAGCTACTGGAGCTCCAGCCCAAGCCCAAGCCCTGCTCCCTGCCTGTATTTCTCAGCTACTGGAGCTCCAGCCCAAGCCCAAGCCCTGCTCCCTGCCTGTATTTCTCAGCTACTGGAGCTCCAGCCATAGCCCTGCTCCCTGCCTGTATTTCTAAGCTACTGGAGCTCCAGCCCAAGCCCTGCTCCCTGCCTGTATTTCTAAGCTACTGGAGCTTCAGCCATAGTTCTGTTCTCTGCCTGTATTTCACAGCTACTGGAGCTCCAGCCATAGCCCTGCAATCTGCCTGTATTTCACAGCTACTGGAGCTCCAGCCATAGCCCTGCTCTCTGCCTGTATTTCACAGCTACTGGAGCTCCAGCCATAGCCCTGCTTCCTGCCTGTATTTCACAGCTACTGGAGCTCCAGCCATAGCCCTGCTCCCTGCCTGTATTTCACAGCTACTGGAGCTCCAGCCATAGTTCTGTTCTCTGCCTGTATTTCTCAGCTACTGGAGCTTCAGCCCTAGCCCTGCTTCCTGCCTGTATTTCTAAGCTACTGGAGCTCCAGCCATAGCCCTGCACCTCTGTCTGCCTCGCTTTGGTCTAGGTGCTTGTGGGCACTTCTGAATCCCGATTCCTGGTGTTCCTGCCTGCTAGTTCCAGTACCAGTTTTCCTCCAAGTCCTGCCGGCTGCCTGCACCCGGGGGCTCAACCCCCGGGGAACGGCGGCTATGTGTAGGTGAAGCCTAGGTCCCATCCGGTGTGTTCCTGTCCAAGGTGTTCCAGTTCAGTGCGTACCAGTCCGGTGTGTTCCAGTTCAGTACCCCAGTCCTGGGTTCCAGTCCTGTTTTGCCTTGTCTCTGGTTTGAAGGTGATTTTGCCTGCCACTCCACGGCAGTGGCCCAAGGGCTCACAGCCCAGTGCTTCCGGGAGAAGCGTGACACCTGCCTCTGTGTTACAAGTTACATCTGGCTGTGTCTTAGCCTGGTGAGTACTTCTTTCCTTCAATCTCCTTGTGGGGCGATGGAAGCAGGGTCTTTGCTGGGACTCGGTAAGTAAGGGAGGTCGCTCATCCTTGATTCCCTCCTGTTGCAGCCTCTTTAGCTTTCCTACGTCAGATTCCAGCGTGGGAGAGCCCAGTGTTCCTGCAGCGGAGTTTCCAGTGTTCCTGCAGTATATCGTCCAAGGCCGTAAGAGCCCGGTGAGTACTCTTTTTGGAGGGGGTGGAACTGGGGGAGGGTGGGTGTCGGTAACCTGACCATTGGGTGAGACAGTAATCCTTTATTCCCTCCTGTTTCTTTTTCAGTCCGAGTTCCTGTGCCTGGCTGCCTCTGCGTTGGTGTTCAGCGTTCCTGTGCCTGCCTCGGAACGGGAGTTCAGCGTTCCTGTCTGTGCCAGTTCCATTTTCATCTTTTTCTGTGTTTTTGTAACTGTTCCATCCTAATCTGTTTCTTTTTCTCTTTCAGTTTATGTTCCTGTGCCTGTTCCTGCCTTGGTGACGGTGATCCTGTTCCTATCCCTGGGCCTGCCTTGGTGTTCCTGTTTCTGTTTCTGTTCCTATTCCTGGGCAGGAGCAGGAACATTGAGGCAGTTCCAGGAACAGGAACACTGGGGCAGGCCTTGGTGTGTACCCTGTTCTTGGGCCTGCCTCAGTGTTCTGTTCCTGGCCTGGGCCTACCTCAGTCAGCATTGCTGCTTCTGTTTTTTTTCAGGTGCTCTGTTCCTGCCTCAGTCGGCATCCTGTTCCTGTTGCCTCAGCATTTCCTGTCAGGATCTTGATACTTAAGCTAAGTTTTTGCTTAAATTAATTTTAAAATCTACTCAAATAAAAATGTAATTTGAAGAGTAAATATATATATATATTTCTCCGAGGACAAGCAGGCTGCTTGTTCTCACTGATGGGTGACGTCCACGGCAGCCCCTCCAATCGGAAACTTCACTAGCAAAGTCCTTTGCTAGCCCTCGCGCGCCCGCGCGCACCGCGCATGCGCGGCCGTCTTCCCGCCCGAAACCGGCTCGAGCCGGCCAGTCTTCTTTTGTCCGCACTCGGTACGGTCGTGTTTTCGCCGTGTCGAGCCCCGGAAAGTCGACCTCGCGCGTCCAATTTGTTTTGAACGTGTTTTTTTCCTTCGGGAAAGCTTTGTCCTAGTCGGGAAGTGCTCCGGAAACCCCTCGCCGGGTTTCGTGTAAATCCTCCCCGTACTTCTAGTTTTTTTGCCCCGGTAAGTTTTCTTTCGTCGTCGGGGTAGGCCTCTTTTCGGCCTCGGTCGAGATTTTTTTCTCCCTCTAAATTTTGGTGCTCTAAATTTCGCCATTTCGGCTTTTGATTTCGCCGGCGTGATTTTTCCGCCCATGACATCGAAGCCTTCCAGCGGCTTCAAGAAGTGCACCCAGTGCGCCCGGGTTATCTCGCTCACTGATCGACACTCGTCGTGTCTTCAGTGTCTGGGGGCCGAGCACCGCCCTCAGAACTGTAGTCTGTGTTCCCTGCTTCAAAGGCGGACTCAGGTAGCGAGACTAGCCCAGTGGAACGTGTTGTTCTCGGGCTCTTCGTCGGCATCGGCACCGGGATCTTCGAGTGCATCGACGTCGTCAGCGTCCAGACCATCTTCCTCGGCCGCCCCTGCATCGAGTGCATCGAGGCATCGGGCCTCTGCATCGGCGCCGAGACATCGGATAGCTGCATCGACGTCGGTGGTACCAGGACCTCGTCTGCTGATGTCGTCGGACGGTGGTGCATCGGGTGGAGTGCAGGTGAGGGCTGTCCATTCCCCTGCTGGTGGCGGTGAGCCCTCGGGTGGGTCTCCTCCTACCCTGAGGGCTCCTGCGGTACAGCCCCCCCGAGATCGACCTTCTTCAGTCTCGGCCCCGAGGAAGCGACGGATGGATTCGACGTCCTCCTCGTCGGTGCCGGGGAGCTCCGGTGACATGCTTCGGAAGAAATCGAAGAAGCATCGACACCGGTCTCCTCCCCGTGTCGGCACCGAGAGCTCTGGGTCGCCGAGGGATTCGGCACCCAGCAGGCATCGGCACCGAGAGGACCGCTCACCCTCTGTTCAGGAGGTGTCGATGCGCTCCGCTCTGGACAGCCCGGAACAGCCTCCACGCCCGGAACAGGTTCTGACGTCGACGCCTGCATCGACCTCTCAGCCTTTCTCCGCAGCCACTCTAAACGAGAGCCTCCGGGCCGTTCTCCCAGAGATTCTGGGAGAGCTGTTGCGCCCTAACCCTCCGGTACCGGCGGTGCTTGCGCCTCCGGTACCGTCGAGCGTGGCGCCGGCTGGCCCATCGCCCAGGTTGAGGTCCCCGACGTCGGTACCGCGTGCGGTGCCGACTTGTGTCTGACACCGAGGGTGAGGCCTCGTGGGAGGAAGAGGAAGATCCCAGATATTTCTCTGACGAGGAGTCTGAGGGTCTTCCGTCTGATCCCACTCCCTCTCCTGAGAGACAGCTTTCTCCTCCCGAGAGTCTGTCCTTTGCCTCCTTTGTCCGGGAGATGTCTACGGCCATCCCCTTCCCGGTGGTTGTGGAGGACGAGCCCAGGGCTGAAATGTTTGAGCTCCTGGACTATCCTTCTCCACCTAAGGAAGCGTCCACTGTTCCCTTGCACCATGTCCTGAAAAAGACATTGCTTGCGAACTGGACCAAGCCATTAAGTAATCCCCACATCCCCAAGAAGATCGAGTCCCAGTACCGGATCCATGGGGACCCAGAGCTGATGCGCACGCAGTTGCCTCATGATTCTGGAGTTGTGGATCTGGCCCTAAAGAAGGCTAAGAGTTCTAGGGAACATGCTTCGGCGCCCCCGGGCAAAGACGCTAGAACCTTAGACTCCTTTGGGAGGAAGGCCTACCATTCCTCTATGCTCGTGTCCAAGATCCAGTCTTACCAGCTCTACACGAGCATCCACATGCGGAACAATGTGCGGCAGTTGGCGGGCTTGGTTGATGCTCTTCCCCCCGAGCAAGCCAAGCCTTTTCAGGAGGTGGTCAGGCAGCTGAAGGCGTGCAGAAAATTCCTGGCCAGAGGAGTTTATGACACTTTTGATGTTGCGTCCAGGGCCGCTGCTCAAGGTGTGGTGATGCGCAGGCTCTCATGGCTGCGTGCCGCCGACATGGAGAATAGACTCCAGCAGCGGATTGCGGACTCGCCTTGCCGTGCGGACAACATTTTTGGCGAAAAAGTCGAACAGGTGGTAGAGTCTCTCCACCAGCGGGACACCGCATTCGACAAGTTCGCCCGCCGGCAGCCTTCAGCTTCTACCTCTACAGGTAGACGATTTTTCGGGGGAAGGAAGACTGTTCCCTATACTTCTGGCAAGCGTAGGTACAATCCTCCTTCCCGACAGCCTGTGGCCCAGGCTAAGCCCCAGCGCGCTCGCTCTCGTCAGCAGCGTGCGCCTCAGCAAGGCCCCGCGGCTCCCCAGCAAAAGCAAGGGGCGAGCTTTTGACTGGCTCCAGCAGAGCAT
Organism: Microcaecilia unicolor; assembly: GCF_901765095.1. NCBI lineage: Eukaryota > Metazoa > Chordata > Amphibia > Gymnophiona > Siphonopidae > Microcaecilia > Microcaecilia unicolor. The sequence continues at coordinate 10,628,665 of NC_044032.1, read as the reverse complement.
AGCCGACATCCAAGTGTCCGTGCCGGGCGACCTGCCAGTCGGGGGGAGGTTGAAAGCTTTTCACCAAAGGTGGCCTCTCATAACCTCCGACCAGTGGGTTCTGCAAATAGTCCGGCAGGGATACACCCTCAATTTGGCCTTAAAACCTCCAAATTGTCCACCGGGAGCTCAGTCTTACAGCTTCCAGCACAAGAAGGTACTTGCAGAGGAACTCTCCGCCCTTCTCAGCGCCAATGCGGTCGAGCCCGTGCCATCCGGACAAGAAGGGCTGGGATTCTATTCCAGGTACTTCCTTGTGGAAAAGAAAACAGGGGGGATGCGTCCCATCCTAGACCTAAGGGCCCTGAACAAATATCTCGTAAAAGAAAAGTTCAGGATGCTTTCCCTGGGCACCCTTCTCCCCATGATTCAGCAAAACGATTGGCTATGCTCTCTGGACTTGAAGGATGCCTACACACACATCCCGATACTGCCAGCTCACAGACAGTATCTGCGATTTCAGTTGGGCACACGCCACTTCCAGTACTGTGTGCTACCCTTTGGGCTCGCCTCTGCGCCCAGGGTGTTCACAAAGTGCCTAGCTGTGGTAGCAGCGGCGCTTCGCAGGCTGGGGGTGCACGTGTTCCCATATCTCGACGATTGGCTGGTGAAGAACACATCCGAGGCAGGAGCCCTGCAGTCCATGCAGATGACTATTCGCCTCCTGGAGCTACTGGGGTTTGTGATAAATTACCCAAAGTCCCATCTTCTCCCAGTGCAGAAACTCGAATTCATCGGAGCCCTGCTGGATTCTCGGACGGCTCGCGCCTATCTCCCAGAGGCGAGAGCCAACAACTTGTTGTCCCTCGTCTCGCGGGTGCGAGCGTCCCAGCAGATCACAGCTCGGCAGATGTTGAGATTGCTGGGCCACATGGCCTCCACAGTTCATGTGACTCCCATGGCCCGCCTTCACATGAGATCTGCTCAATGGACCCTAGCCTCCCAGTGGTATCAGACCGCTGGGGGTCTAGAGGACGTGATCCACCTGTCCACGAGTTTTCTCGAATCCCTGTATTGGTGGACGATTTGCTCCAATTTGACTCTGGGACGTCCCTTCCAAATTCCTCAGCCACAAAAAGTGCTGACCACGGATGCGTCTCTCCTGGGATGGGGAGCTCATGTCGATGGGCTTCACACCCAAGGAAGGTGGTCCCTCCAAGAAAGCGATCTACAGATCAATCTTCTGGAGTTGCGAGCGATCTGGAACGCTCTGAAGGCTTTCAGAGATCGGCTGTCCCACCAAATTATCCAAATTCAGACAGACAATCAGGTTGCCATGTACTATGTCAACAAGCAGGGGGGCACCGGATCTCGCCCCCTGTGTCAGGAAGCCGTCAGCATGTGGCTCTGGGCTCGCCGTCAAGGCATGGTGCTCCAAGCCACATATCTGGCAGGCGTAAACAACAGTCTGGCCGACAGGTTGAGCAGGATTATGCAACCTCACGAGTGGTCGCTCAATTCCCGTGTAGTGCGACAGATCTTCCAGGCGTGGGGCCCCCCCCTGGTGGATCTCTTCGCATCTCAAGTGAACCACAAGGTCCCTCAGTTCTGTTCCAGGCTTCAGGCCCACGGCAGACTGGCGTCGGATGCCTTCCTCCTGGATTGGGGGGAGGGCCTCCTGTATGCTTATCCTCCCATCCCTCTGGTGGGGAAGACTTTGTTGAAACTCAAGCAAGACCGAGGCACCATGATTCTGATTGCTCCTTTTTGGCCGCGTCAGATCTGGTTCCCCCTTCTTCTGGAGTTATCCTCCGAAGAACCGTGGAGATTGGAGTGTTTTCCGACCCTCATCACGCAGGACGAGGGGGCTCTTCTGCATCCCAACCTCCAGTCCCTGGCTCTCACGGCCTGGATGTTGAGGGCGTAGACTTTGCCTCTTTGGGTCTGCCAGAGGGTGTCTCCCGCATCTTGCTTGCTTCCAGGAAAGACTCCACCAAGAGAAGTTACTTCTTTCATTGGAGGAGGTTTGCCGTCTGGTGTGACAGCAAGACCCTAGATCCTCGCTCTTGTCCTACACAGACCCTGCTTGAATACCTTCTGCACTTGTCTGAGTCTGGTCTCAAGACCAACTCTGTAAGGGTTCACCTTAGTGCAATCAGTGCATACCATTACCAAGTGGAAGGTAAGCCGATCTCAGGACAGCCTTTAGTTGTTCGCTTCATGAGAGGTTTGCTTTTGTCAAAGCCCCCTGTCAAGCCTCCTACAGTGTCATGGGATCTCAATGTCGTTCTCACCCAGCTGATGAAACCTCCTTTTGAGCCACTGGATTCATGCCATCCGAAGTACTTGACCTGGAAGGTCATTTTCTTGGTGGCAGTTACTTCGGCTCGTAGAGTCAGTGAGCTGCAGGCCCTGGTAGCCCAGGCCCCTTACACTAAATTTCATCACAACAGAGTAGTCCTCCGCACTCACCCTAAGTTCCTGCCAAAGGTCGTGTCGGAGTTCCATCTGAACCAGTCAATTGTCTTGCCAACATTCTTTCCCCGTCCTCATTCCTGCCCTGCTGAATGTCAGCTGCACACATTGGACTGCAAGAGAGCATTGGCCTTCTACCTGGAGCGGACACAGCCCCACAGACAGTCCGCCCAATTGTTTGTTTCTTTTGATCCCAATAGGAGGGGAGTGGCTGTAGGGAAACGCACCATATCCAATTGGCTAGCAGATTGCATTTCCTTCACTTACGCCCAGGCGGGGCTGGCTCTTGAGGGTCATGTCACGGCTCATAATGTTAGAGCCATGGCTGCGTCGGTAGCCCACTTGAAGTCAGCCTCCATTGAAGAAATTTGCAAAGCTGCGACGTGGGCTTCTGTCCACACATTCACATCCCATTACTGCCTGCAGCAGGATACCCGACGCGACAGTCGGTTCGGGCAGTCAGTTCTTCAGAACCTGTTTGGGCTTTAGGATCCAACTCCACCCCCCGAGGGCCCTGTTTGTTCTGTTCCAGGCTACACTCCCAGTTAGTTGGTAAATTTTTTAGGTCAATCTCTGTTATGTCCTCGCTGTTGCGAGGCCCAATTGACCATGGTTGTTGTTTTGAGTGAGCCTGGGGGCTAGGGATACCCCATCAGTGAGAACAAGCAGCCTGCTTGTCCTCGGAGAAAGCGAATGCTACATACCTGTAGAAGGTATTCTCCGAGGACAGCAGGCTGATTGTTCTCACCAACCCGCCCGCCTCCCCTTTGGAGTTGTGTCTTCCCTTGAAGTGTATTGTCTTGCTACATACTGGACTGGCCGGCTCGAGCCGGTTTCGGGCGGGAAGACGGCCGCGCATGCGCGGTGCGCGCGGGCGCGCGAGGGCTAGCAAAGGACTTTGCTAGTGAAGTTTCCGATTGGAGGGGCTGCCGTGGACGTCACCCATCAGTGAGAACAATCAGCCTGCTGTCCTCGGAGAATACCTTCTACAGGTATGTAGCATTCGCTATACTAGTAAATAAGGCTCGTTTCTGACACAAATGAAACAGGCGCTAGCAAGGTTTTCCTCTGAGTGTGTATGTTTGAGAGAGTGTGTGTGTGAGTGAATGTGAGAGAGTGAGTCGGTGCGAGTGTGTGTGTGAGAGACTGAGAGTGTGTGCGAGTGCGTATGTGAGAGAGAGAGTGTGTGTGTGACAGAAATACCTCCCCCCCCTCTGGTCTCGGGACCCCCCTCCCCCTCTGCTTGGTTGACAGCACCATGCGAGTGTGTGTGTGGCAGAGAGAGAGTGAGACTGGGTGCGTGTGTGTCTGTGCTAGAGAGAGTGTGTGTGATTCTCCTCTCTTCCTTGGCCCCCGCCAGCCACCCAGCGATTCTCCTCTCTCCCCTGCATCCATGTCCAGCTCCTCTCTCCCCTGCATCCGTGTTCAGGAATTCTCCTCTGTCCCCTCCCCTGCATCCATGTCCAGCAACTGTCCTCTCTCCCCTCCATCCATGTCTAGCAAGTCTCCTCTCTCCCCTGCCCTCCCCTCCATCCATTCATGTCCAGCAACTGTCTTCTCTCCCCTGCCCTCCCCTCCACGTCTAGCGATTTCTCCTGTCTCCCCTCCCTCCCATCCATGTCCACCGATTCTCCTCTGCCTTCCCCTTCATGTCCAGTGATGCCCCAACCCACCCCCCCTCCTGCCCACCCTGTTCTCCCTCAACAGCCCTCCTTGGTTTCCTGCCGCCCAGCCATAGCTTAAAACTCATTTTACTACCTGAGGTCGTGACTGCAAAAGAAGCAGAGTACAGCTGGCTCAGCTTTCCCCTTCTCTCTCAGCTGTGGTCCCACCCTCATTTCCTGTTTACGGAGTTCCCGGGGAGGAATGTTGGGAGAGATGAGAGTGGAGAGGTACTGAGGAGCTGCAGAGTGAATGCACTTATAGGTCAATAAGAGGAGTTTGAACTGTATGCGGAAACGGATAGGAAGCCAGTGAAGTGACTTGAGGAGAGGGCTAATATGAGCATAACGACACTGGCGGAATATTAGTCGTGCAGCAGAATTTTGAACAGATTGAAGGGGAGAAAGATGGCTAAGTGGGAGACCTGTGAGAAGCAAGTTGCAATAGTCTAAGCGAGAGGTGATTTTAGGTACAGGATGCACATTAGGTGTGCTAGCGTTTTTAGCGTGTGCACAAAATTAGCCTGTGCTAACTGTGTAGGCGCTTGTAGAAATATTGTGGGCGCCTACATAGCACACACTAATGGTTAGCGTGTGCTAAAAGCACTAATGCGCCTGTAGTGCAGCTTAGTAAACAGGGCCCTAGGTGTCACCACCCAGGAAAAGGATTACATTATTTTGGGCAATGCATTGAAATCTACTTAGTGTGCAGCAGCGGCCAAAAAACAAACAGAATGTTGGGAATGCTAAAGGTACGGAGAATAAAACAAAGCATATCGTATTGTCGTCTCTGTATTGCTCCATGGTGTGAACACCTGTGCTGTTGTGATCGCCCCATCTGAAAAACATTTAGTGGGGATGGAACCAGGGGCATAGCCAGATCTCACGGTGGGAGGGGGCCAGAGCAAGAAGAAAGAAGAGCAGGGGGCAGGCAGCGAACGCAGCTGCGCCGGAGACCGCTGAGTGTCAGCGTGCACAAGAGGAGCAAGAAGAAAGAGCAGCAGGAGGCAGGCAGCGAACGCAGCTGCGCCGGAGACCACTGAGTGTCAGCGTGCACAGGAGAAGAAAGAAGAGCCGGGGGCAGGCAGCGAACGCGGCTGCACCAGAGACTGCGCTGAAGAAGGCTTCGGCTGGCAGGGGTTGGGGATCCCCGCCAGCCAAACCAGGGGCCTGGATGATATTTGCGGGGGCCCAGGCCCCCGTGGCCCCCCCATAGCTACACCTCTGGATGGAACAAGTGTCTTGTAGCCTTTTTTCAATGGCAGTTGTTCCTTCCGCTCTCATTGCCCTTCTCTGAACCTTTTCTAATTCTACTATATCTTTTTTTTTAAGATATGGTGACCAGGAGAAAAAGCTAAAGAGGTTAGAGAACAGACAGGTGAGGGAAGATATTACGTGAGTCCATAAATTCCGAGTGGAATAGAAAAATACAAAGATCAGGGGACAGTCCATGAAGTTACATAGCAGCATATTAAAAACAGAAAATATGTCCGTGAATAATAAAGCTCAGGAACGCATTGCCAGAGGATGTGGTAAAACCATTTAGCGTAGCTGAGTTTAAAAAAAAAATGTTTGGGCGAGTTTCTGGAGAAAAAGTCCACAGACTGTTATTCATCTACAGTTACTTATCCCTGGGATCAGTAGCATAGATTTTTTTTTTTTTTCTTTTTGAGATCTTGCCAGGTACTTCTGACCTGGATTGGCCACTGTTGGAAGCAGGATTCTGGGCTTGACGGACCATCGGTCTGACCCAGTAGGGAAATTCTTATATTCTTACGATAATAAACTTCCTCTTGCTACAGGATGTATCTGATTGTGGTTTACATTATGTAATAACAAACATGTTCCTCCTCCAGATTTGTTTCACCAAAATAACACAGGCTAATTATGTTCTATTTCAGTTTCTTGTGTGTCATTTACTAATACAGGTTTCCAGTTGCAGGTAATGTACTTAACATACAGTAACATAGTAAATGACGGCAGATAAAGACCTGTACAGTCCATCCAGTCTGCTCAACAAGATAAACTCATTTTACATGGTATGTGATACTTTAAATGTATACCTGAGTTTGATTTGTCCTTGCCATTCTCAGGGCACAGACTGTAGAAGTCTGTCCAGCATTGTTCTTGTACTAGGTTCTGAAGCTAACGTTGAAGCCCCTTAAAATTTACACTCCAGCCCATCCCTATCTATTCAGTCACGATCAGGGCGTAGACCGTAGAAGTCTGCCCAGCACTGTTCTTGTACTAAAAGTTCTGAAGATTCTGGAATCCTAAAGAGTTACAAGATTCCGGAATCCCAATTAGTAGCAACATTCCATGTAGAACCCCAAAGAGTAACATAGTAAATGATGGCAGATAAAGACCTGTACGGTCCATCCAGTCTGCCCAACAAGATAAACTCATTTTACATGGTATGTGATACTTTATACCCGAATTTGATTTGTCCTTGCCATTCTCAGGGCACAGACCATAGAAGTTCTTGTACTAAGTTCTGAAGATTCTGGAATCCTAAAGAGTTACAAGATTCCAGAATCCCAATTAGTAGCAACATTCCATGTAGAACCCCAAAGAGTAACATAGTAAATGATGGCAGATAAAGACCTGTACGGTCCATCCAGTCTGCCCAACAAGATAAACTCACTTTACATGGTATGTGATACTTTATACCCGAGTTTGATTTGTCCTTGTCATTCTCAGGGCACAGACCAAGAAGTCTGCCCAGCACTGTTCTTGTACTAAACGTTCTGAAGTTAGTCAGAACCCCTTAAAATTTACACTCCAGCCCATCCCTATCTATTCAGTCATGATCAGGGCTTAGACCGTAGAAGTCTGCCCAGCTCCCGCTTTGTTTCCCAATTACCGGCGTCGCCACCCAATCTCTGCTAAGATTTCGCAGAACCATTCCTTCTAAACAGGATTCCTTTGTGTTTATCCCACGCATGTTTGAATTCCATTACCGTTTTCATCTCCACCACCTCCCGCGGGAGGGCATTCCACATATCCACCACCCTCTCTGTGAAAAAATACTTCCTGACATTAGTCCTGAGTCTGCCCCCCTTCAACCTCAATTCATGTCCTCTAATTCCACCGCCTTCCCATCTACGCAAAAGGTTTGTTTGCGGATTAATACCTTTCAAATATTTGAACATCTGTATCATATCACCCCTGTTTCTCCTTTCCTCCAAGGTATACATGTTCAGGTCAGCAAGTTTCTCAACATTCTTCTTGTAACACAAATCCCATACCATTTTCGTAGCGTTCCTTTGCACCGCTTCCATAAACCAACACTGGGGTTCATGGATTTGGGGAGTACCTTGCACATGTCCACTCCTGGTCCTCTTCTGTTTAACTCAGAATGTGTTCTTGCATGATTATCAACAGGGAGAGTGTGGTACTACACAGAAAAGGCATTTCTACATATCTGCATCACACCTTCAAGCTGGTCTGATTTACGTGGAGGGCCATTTTTGATATCACGTCTAAGTCCGACTTTGGACATTTTGTAAAAAAACGTCCAAAATCTAAATCAGAAAGAAGGTCATTTTCGAAAAAGAAAAACATCTCTTTTTTTTTTTTTTTTTTTTTTTTTTAAATTTTCCAAAAACACTGTTTTGTGATTTGGATATTTTTGGGCTCATTTTCGAAAGAGAAGGGTGCCCATCTTTCGACACAAATCAGGAGATCTGTGTCCTTCTCCCAGGGTCGCCCAAATTGGCATAATCGACAGCCGGTTTTGGGCGCCCTCAACTGCTTTCCGTCGCGGGTACGACCAAAGTTCACGGGGGCATGTCAGAAGCGTAGCGAAGGCGGGGCTGGGGTGTGCCTAACACATGGGCATTCTCAGCCGATAATGGAAAAAAGAAGACCGACTTTACTTTGTCTTTTTTTTTTTTTTTTTTTTTTTTTTACGACCAAGGCACAAAAAGGTGCCCGAACTGACCAGATGACCATCGGAGGGAATTGGGGATGACCTCCTCTTACTCCCACAGTGGTCACTAACCCATCCCACCCTCAAAAAAGAACTTTAGTGCCAGCCTCAAATGTCATACTCGGGTCCATCGCAGCAGTATGCAGGTCCCTGGAGCCGTTTTAGTGAGTGCAGTGCAGGCAGACCCGGGCCCATCCTCCCCCCCCCCCCCCCCCCCCCCCCCCCCCGTTAAACTTGTGGTGGTAAATGCAAGCCCTCCAAAACCCACCACAAACCCACTGTACCCACATGTAGGTGCCCCCCTTCATTCCTAAGGGCTATGGTAGTGGTGTACAGTTGTGGGGAGTGGGTTTTGGGGGGGGTGTGGGGGCTCAACATACACCTCAGCTATGCACCTGGGACCTTTTTCTGAAGTCCACTTCAGTGCCCCCTAGGGTGCCTGGTTGGTGTCCTGGCATGTCTGGGGGACCAGTGCACTACAAATGCTGGCTCCTCCCACCACCAAAGGGCTTGAATTTGGTTGTTTCTGAGATGGGCATCAGTTTCCATTATGACCAAAAATTGGGGACGACCATCTCTAGGGATGACCATCTCTAAGGTCAACCTAAATGTGGAGATTTGGCCGTCCCCGACCGTATTATCGAAATGAAAGATGGACGCCCATCTTGTTTCGATAATACGGGTTTCCCCGCCCCTTCATGGGGATGTCCTGCAAGGACACCCTCAGGAAAACTTGGGCACCCCATTCGATTATGAACCTCTTTGTGTTTTGGATGTTTTTTTTTTGGGGGGGGGGGGGGGGGGTCTGTTTAAAAAAAAAAAAATCTAAATGCAAAACACACAAAATAGAAGGAGCCAGCATTTTTAGTAGACTGGTCCCCCTGACATCCCAGGAAAGCAGTACGACACCCTAGGGGAGTGGAGGAGTGGCCTAGTGGTTAGGGTGGTAGGCTTTGGTTCTGGGGAACTGAGGAACTGAGTTCAATTCCCGGCACAGGCAGCTCCTTGTGACTCTGGGCAAGTCACTTAACCCTCCATTACCTGCCGCATTGAGCCTGCCATGAGTGGGAAAGCACGGGGTACAAATGTTAACAAAAAAAAAAAAAAAAAAAAGACTTCATAAAATGCTCCCAGGTACTCATCTCACCATTGCTCCCTTACCTTGTCTACTGAGCCCCCCAAAGCCCACTACCCCCAACTGTACACCACTATCATAGCCCTTACGGATGAAGGGGGCATCTATATGTGGGTATAGTGGGTTTCTGGTGAGTTTTGGAGGGCTCATAGTTTCCACCACAAGTATAACAGGTAAGGGGCGATATGGGCTTATGTCTACCTATCTACAGTGCACTGCACCCACCACTAGACTACTCCAGGGACCTGCATGCTGCTCTAATGGACCTGAGTATAACATCTGAGGGTAGCACAGAGCCTGGCAAGTAATGTTTTTCATCACATTTTTGGGGGGTAGGAGGAGATTAGTGACCACTGGGGGAATAAGGCTCCCTGATTTCCCTCCAGTGGTCATCTGGTTATTTAGGGCACCTTTTTGTGCATTATTCGTTATAAAAACAGGTCTTAGTTTTAGTCCTGGACATTTTTTGTTTTGTTCCATTATGGCTGAAAAACGTCAAAGTCTTAGGAACGCCCAAGTTCCGCTCTGAAAGGCCCCCTTGAGATCTGGATGTACTTCTGACGGACTTCAGAGAAAAACGTCTTCAAATAGGTTTCGAAAATACTGATTTGGATGTTTTTGTGAGAAAAATGTCCAACTTTTTGCCACTTTTTACACGTTTTTCTCTTTTGAACGTGAGCCCGATAGTAACATAAGAGAAACCGTGCTGGATCAGACCAAAGGTCCATCTAGACCGGTATCCTGCTTCTAACAGTGGCCAATCCAGGTCACAAGTTCCCGGCAGAAACCCAATTAGTAGCAACATTTTATGCCACCAATCCCGGGGCAACCAGTGGCTTCCCCATGTCCATCTCAATAACAGACTTTGGACTTTTCCTCCTTTTTTCAGTATTATTGCAGGTTTGTTGCTGTTCATTCGCTCTCTTCAGCTTGTAGGATTCTGTTACAAACAATGTGTAATTTGCAGAACCAAACCTAACGGCCTCCCAACTCCACACAAATTACTAATGAGTGTAAATAAATGAAAGCGCCTGAGAAGCAACATGAGGCTGAAGGAGTGTCTGGTAAGGTTTGCCTCGTTGCAGATGATACCAAAATCTGCAATAGGGTAGACAACCCTGATGGTGTGAATAATATGAAAAAGGACTTAGTGAAGCTAGAGGAATGGTCAGGAATTTGGCAGCTAAGATTTAATGCTAAACAATGCAGGTTTCGTGCATTTGGGCTGCAAAAACTCAAGGAAATGGTACAGTTCAGGGGGTGAAGAACCTTTGTGCACGAAAGAGGAAGCCAGACTTGGGTGTGAACATATTGGGATGATCTTAAGATGGCAAAACAGGTAGAAAAGGTGATGGCATTTATCTTCGGATGCACTGAATCTCACGGCATTCCTGGAATCTTCCCTTGAGGTTATTACTCAAAGAACCACACTTTTGGTAACTTTTGCAATGGAGATGGACAGGGACGCTGTCCTAAGATTAACTTTGAGACATTTGGACTCTCAGTTTTTGGGATCAAAAATTAGAGTTTTTCCTGATTTGGCTCGTGAAACCCAGCAGAGACGTAAGATGTTTTTATCTTTACGTCCTAGGGTAATGGCTATAGGTGCTGATTTTATTTTAAGGTTTCCTTGTGTGTGTACATTAAAATATCAGTCCAAGCAATTTCAATTTTTTGACCCGAAACAGAAGATTTTTTGATAAACAAGGAAGAGGTGAATGTACAAGTTTAGTTACACACAACTAGAGTTAGCCTCCCGGGAATTGGGCTGTTCATTTTGATGTATTTCTTTTGTGTGCTTATTATTTAAGTATTGGAATTTCATAGTCTTGGATTGATTACCTAAAATAGTTGTCGTTGGTTCTAGATATTATTGTGGACAATATTCTATATTGTGTACCTGAATATTTAATTTCATTTGTGTATTATCACTCATAAATTTATATTATGAATGTTAAAACGATAAATAATAAAAAAAAAAAACCAAGAAAAGGTGATGGCGAAAGCTAGAAGGATGCTTGGGCGCATAGGGAATGCGATGGCCAGTAGGGAAAAAAGAGGTGATGATGCTCCAGTACAAGACTCTGGTGAGACCTCATTTAGAATATTGTGTACAATTCTGGAGACCAAATTTTCAAAAAGATATAAACAGGATGGAGTCGGTCCAGAGGGCGGCTACTAAAAATGGTCAGTGGTCTTCATCATAAGCATATGGGTACATACTTAAAGATCTTAAAATGTATACTCTGGAAGAAAGATGGGGGAGGGGAGATATGAAAGACATTTTATATACCCTTTAGCATAAATGCGCAGGAGGCGAGTCTCTTTCAATTGAAAGGAAGCTCTGAGACGAGGGGGCATAGGATGAAGGTGAAAGAGGAGAGACTTGGGAGTATCCTGAGGAAATACTTCTTCATGGAAAGAGTAGTGAATTCGTGGAACGGCCTCCCAGTGGAGGTGAAAACAGCATCTGAATTCAAGAAAGCCTGGGACAGGTACCTAGGATCTCTAAGGGAGTGATAGGGAGAATAGATTTTTATTTAGTTACATTTGTACTCCGCGCTTTCCCACTCGTGGCAGGCTCAATGCGGCTTACATGGGGCAATGGAGGGTTAAGTGACTTGCCCAGAGTCACAAGGAGCTGCCTGTGCCTGAAGAGGGAATTGAACTCAGTTCCTCTTGACCAAAGTCCACCACCCTAACCACTAGGCCACTCCTCCAGTGCTGCTACTATTTGAGATTCTACATGGAATAGTTGCTATTCCACTAGCAACATTCCATGTAGAAGTCAGCCCTTGCAGATCACCAATGTGGCCGCGCAGGCTTCTGCTTCTGTGAGTGCAGGACGTCAGACTCACAGAAACAGAAGCCTGCGCAGCCTTCTACCTGGAATGTTGCTAGTGGAATAGCAACATTCCATGTAGCATCTCCAATAGTAGAAACATTCCATGTAGAATCTCCAATAATATCTATTTTATTTTTGTTACATTTGTACCCTGCGCTTTCCCACTCATGGCAGGCTCAATGCGGCTTACATGGGGCAATGGAGGGTTAAGTGACTTGCCCAGAGTCACAAGGAGCTGCCTGTGTCGGGAATGGGAATCGAACCCAGTTCCTCAGTTCCCCAGGACCAAAGTCCACCACCCTAACCACTAGGCCACTCCTCCACTCCATGGCTGGTTAGGCCAAATGGTCTTTATCTGCCTTCATTTTTCTCTGTTTCAATTTAGTAGATGTTAAAGTAAACATTGAAGCTAATGTTTTGCATATGAAAATAATATTGAAGTGATCTTTCTTTGCACAGAAGCTCATTTAAATTACAGCAAATACAGAGCATGTGCTGCTTGTGCTAAATTATCTCAAGCTGATTGATTGTGGGCGAATTCAGTGCATGTTGATCCGTCTTGCTGAACTACTTACATTCCCTGTTTATTCAATTTGTTCCTTAGTGTGTCCAGATGTGAACCAATACTATTGGCATGATGGCTATCAAGTTAAGGAAACGGTCGTGCACATTCTGGAGGACTGGAGTGAACAGCTATTTCTAATTGACCAGCTGTTAATTCATGTTATTACTAAGGGTGACGGGGACATTTTAGTTTATGGTGAACAAATGAAACCCATCTTGCAGTTTCTCAAGTATTTGTAGGTTAGTCTCAGTCTCTCGGGTAGTGCTTTGACTCGTACGTCTGACAAGAAAGCAAGCGTGACATCCGATGGTATGTAAACACTCAAAAAGAGAAGGAACGTTTTCACTGTCAAGATACTGCAAACTGAAAATGAAGGGGCCGAAATGCAAAGCGATTTTACCGGCCAGAGACGGCTCCTGGCCGCTTCCATCGCCTGTGTGGGACATCCACTTCTGTTCTGTGGCATGTAACTGGTTATCGTAGCTGAATACGAGCACTGACTGCTTAAACTCGAAGCTGGATGGACCGTGGGTGGACTCGGCACTTGACTTGACCACGTAAAAGTCAGTCCTATCTTTATGCGCTTAAGTGCTGAATTTCACACACTGGTGGAGCCTTTTCCACATTTCCTTTAGGGAAAATAACCGGGTGTAGACACACCTAGAGCTCCTGCCGATACGTCAAAGACACCTGTGTAACTTATGGTATTGTATAAGATATGTGCAAAGGAGGAGGTCCGTCCCCCCCCCCCCCCCCCCCCCCCCCCCCCCCCCGCTGTCCCTGGAAATATACGCACGTATTTATAGAACAGCCTTTAGGCATAATAATGATATGTACGCACAGGATGTGCACACATCTATACATAGATGCAGATTTAACACCTGCAGGAGGCTGATAGTACTACTTAGATCAGGCTTGTCCAACCTTTTCCTATCAGGGGCCACATACTATATTTTGTCACATTTGGAGGGGCCAACATGTGGGTCCACACACACTCACTATCTTTCTGAAAATCACACAGTGACGCACACTCTGAGAACACCCAGTCTCTCCCTCTCTGTCCTCTATCCCCCCCTCCTTCATCCAGTCTCCTTCTTTCTTATGTACCCCCCTCCCCTCTGCCTTCCCCTGGTCTCTCTCTCTTATGCACCCCCCAGCCTTTCTCTCATACCCCCCCCCCCCAGCCTTTAGTCTCTTTCTTTTGTTCTCTCATGTACCTCCCAGCCTTCAACTAGTCTCTCTTTCTTTCTCATGACCCCCCCCCCCCCCCCCCCCCCCCCCCCCCCGTTTTCCACTGGTCTTACTCTCTTATGTACCCCTCATCCTTTTCCCAGTCTTTCTCTCCCCCCCTTTACCTCCCCCAGCCTTCAACCAATCTCTCTTTCTCATGTACCCCCCTCCCGCCTTCTCCTGGTGTCTCATGTACTCCCCGGCCTTTTTTCCCCAGTTTCTCTCCCCCTCTCTCGTACCCCCCAGCCTTCAACCAATCTCTCTTTCTTTCTCATGTACTCCCCAGCCTTTTCCCAGTCTCTCTCCCCCTCTCTCGTACCCCCAAGCCTTCAACCAATCTCATGTACCCTCCACCCCCAGCCTCTCTGTCATCTCACTGGTTTCAGCTGCATCAAATCCGCACAACTCTGGCTTCCCCGTTGTGAGTCTGGCTCTCTTCAAGCTTGAGCCATGAAGTACAGGAAGTTCAGGTTGATCACGAGGTCTCAAGTCTTCAGCTCCCATATTTCCCGAACTGCACAGCTCAAGCTTGAAGAGAGCCAGACTCACAGCAGAGAAGCCAGAGCCTGATTTAGACTGTGAGTCCACTAGGGACAGAGATTGTACCTGTATGTAATATGTAAACTGCTTTCGTTGTACCACAGAAAGGATGGATATTAAGAATCACATGTGAATGCCTATGCAGATAGCAACTTTCTAAAAATCACTGTTTGCACATGTGTGAGATCTAGATGTGTAAATGGTGCTTCTACAGTAAGGGATTAATTTTATTTTTGTTACGTTTGTACCCTGCACTTTCCCACTCATGGCAGGCTCAATGTGGCTTACATATTGTATACAGGTATTTATTTGTACCTGGGGCAATGGAGGGTTAAGTGACTTGCCCAGAGTCACAAGGAGCTGCCTGTGCCTGAAGTGGGAATCGAACCCAATTCCCCAGGACCAAAATCCACCACGCTAACCACTAGGCCACTCCTCCATCTCAAAGGAGCAGAAACTGAGGTGTGTTAAGGCATGCATGACATTTGTCCCTTAATGCATGTTAACCCCCAGATAAGGTGTGTTGAGTTGCGTACGTTACGTTGGGCGTGCATCCAATTTATGCACGCTACTTAACCGAGTAACAAGCCAATCATTGATGATAATTGGCCGATAACAAGCAATTATGATTTCTCATTGGCAATAATTGGAATTTACACACACATCATTTTAGGTGTATTCTAAAAAGAGTGTAACAGGTCCCTCGGCTGTGCCCCTCACTGGAACCTCCTTTTGTCCTTCTTGCTTTCTTGGCAACCTGGGATTCAGGAAACAGTTTTAAAAAAAACCCCACAATAAAACCCTACAATCCAGATCCCGATCCAGTCCGGGATCCTTTCACTTCTTCTCAGGATACTTCCTCCAAAGCAAAAAGGAAGATTTAAAAAAACAACAAGTTCAAGTAAATGTAACCCGGTGGGTTATATATATATATAAATTTTTTTTACTTGGGTTCCGGGGGAGGCTCTTGTCTGGGCTCCCAGAGATTGTTGGTGTCCAGTGCTGTGACTCCAGAAGCGGTTCTGGACTTCCTGCATGGAGCTGCGCTGTCTGCGGCTTGCCCCTATGCTCTGAATGTTGGATTTGGGTTGTTTGAGTGACCATCGCTTGGGCATGTACGTGGGGTGATGCAGCATTTAATTTGAGTGAACATTTGTTTTATAAGAGTTTTGAAAGATTTATGATAAAAGTCTGTAAATATATTTAAATGTGTGTTCAAACATATAAAAAAAAATACACTATGTATAGTTTGGCACCAATGATTGTAAGATATTTTGATCTGATTGTATAGAAATTTTATGGGGTTTTGTCTAGAAATCTAACTTTTCTTTTATTTTCTATGGAAAGTTATTTTCCAAAATGGAGATTGTGAAAAAATGTTAGAGTCCATGAGGCAAACACCCTGTGTTCTGACACCTTTTTGGCTAGCAGAGGTCAGCTGGTGGCTCAGAGACCCAGTGCCCCTTGGTAGCAGTTTGCCAGGAAGTGGAGGAGGGGCTGAAGACACTGAAAAGGGAAGATGTGTTTGTGAGAGCTCTGACTGCATGATGACAGGATTTGTAGGCAGAAAGTATGTGAAAGTAAGTTTTTCTGTGAGCTTTGAATCTCTCAATGCAGTTGAAGAGGGCTGGAAGAGAAAAGTGTTGGATTTGAGCAGAGAAAGAAAGTTCTAAAACTGATGGGGGGGTTTTTTTTTGTGTGTGTGTGTGTGTGCTGTTTAAGTATCTGAAAGGGAATTTCTCTGCCAGTGTTTAGTGCTGAAACACTGGCTGGATGCAGGTGAAGTGTGCTGAAGGTGAAAGGTGTTGGATTTGATCAAGAGAAAGAAAGAACTAAACTGTTTTTTTGTTTGTGTGCTGTTTAAAAGTTTTACAGTTAAGACTGTGGTGGAGAGACCCTGTGCAAGGTTGTGTAAGACAGGTTTATGCAAGTGGATTAATCCCAGTTAAGCCACTAGGAAAATTGGTCTCCAAGCTTAAGATTGGGCTTGCAGTATGTGTGTTCTGCATGGTCTGCTGGTGCATGAGTGTGGAAGATTGTATGAGTTACATAGTAACATAGTAGATGACGGCAGAAAAAGACCAACACGGTCCATCCAGTCTGCCCAAGATAAACTCATATGTGTATACCTTACCTTGATTTGTACCTGTCTTTTTCAGGGCACAGACCGTATAAGTCTGCCCAGCAGTATTCCCCGCCTCCCAACCACCAGTCCCGTCTCCCATCACCGGCTCTGGCACAGACCGTATAAGTCTGCCCTCCACTATCCACACCTCCCAACCACCAACCCCTCTTCCCACCACCTGCTCTGCCACCCAATTTTAGCTAAGGTTCTGAGGATCCATTCCTTCTGCACAGGATTCCTTTATGCATATCCCACGCATGTTTGAATTCCGTTACCGTTTTCATCTCCACCACCTCCCGAGGGAGGGCATTCCAAGCATCCACCACCCTCTCCGTGAAAAAATACTTCCTGACATCTTTCCTGAGTCTGCCCCCCTTCAATCTCATTTCATGTCCTCTCGTTCTACCGCCTTCCCATCTCCGGAAAATATTTGTTTGCAGATTAATACCTTTCAAATATTTGAACGTCTGTATCATATCACCCCTGTTCCTCCAGGGTATACATGTTCAGGTCAGCAAGTCTCTCCTCATACGTCTTGTTACGCAAATCCCATACCATTCTCGTAGCTTTTCTTTGCACCGCTTTATAGTTTGGAGAGACCAAGTTGCTGTGGGCAGTGTGACTACAATATCCAATGAAGTGTCCTTCCTTAGTTAGGGAACTCAGTACAAGAACAGAGAAACTATTTAAGGTTATACAATTATTATTTATTTTGTTAGTAAGCCACGGTTATCCCTTAATCCCCAGCTAGTGCTGTTCCTACTGTTAGTCAGGAAGGAAGTTTTTTTTGTTGTTGTTGATTTCATTTAAAGTGTGAGGCAGTAGGTTCCTGTACTGGAAGAGAAGATCCTGAGCTCCAACGTACAAGCAAGGGGAAGAACAAAGAAGCTCCAAGAAGGGACAAAGATAAGTCTTCATTCCTATGCAAAAAGGACACTGAAAGGTCACAGTTTAATCTGACTTACCTGTTGTAGAGACTGAATCTGGATGTTCCCACCTAAAAGACAAAGTAATTCAAAATAATTGATTCTTGAGACACACAATATAAAGCAAATTTATAGATTGAGAGAGAACAAATAAAATACTTGGGTTAATACTTGTCTGTTGGTTTCACTGTTGTTGTTGTTGTTCTATTACTGCACCTGTTAGGAAATTTTCTGTTATTAGTTTATGTTTAAATGTAATTTTTATGTTACAAAAGAACCTAATCTGTTATGAACATCACATTTTCTATACCCCAAATTGGGTTTAAATAAACCACTAGTAACTTGTACTTACCATCTGTCTGGTTACTGGGTCCTAAAATCCTTTAGTTTTCTTTCCCTTCCATGCAGTGGCGTAGCCAAGGGTGGGCTCGGGTGGGCCCAGGCCCACCCATTTTGGGCTCAGGCCCACCCAGTAGCAGCACATCTATAATGTGGCTGGCAGGGATTCCCCAAGCCCCACCAGTCGAAAACTCCCAACTGTCCCTCCTGCATACCTTGTTAAATACCAGATCTTTGCTTGCAGTGAGCAGCGACTGATACATACTGCTTGCACTAGCCCCACAGCCTTCCCTCTGATGTATTCCCGCCTATGCGGAAACAGGAAGTTACATCAGAGAGAAGGCTGTGGGGCCAACATGAGCAGTGTGTATTAGTTGCTGCTCACTGTCAGTGAAAAGCTGCTATTTAAAAGGTATACAGTGGAGGGGGTGATGTTTGAGAGACCATATGGCATGCAGGTGAGAGAGGGAGAGACCAAATCACTTGTAGAGTACTTCTGCCCACCCATCTTGGGTCCAGGCCCACCCAAAATTGGGTGTCTGGCTACGCCCCTGCTTCCATGGTCTACGACTTTGGAGGTGAGGTTAGTTTAATTGTCTCCAAGCTCAGAGGTGAACTGCAGGCTTGAGGTATTCGGCCACAGGTAATAGTAGAGCTTGCAGGGCCTTCTGAGATGAGGAAGCTACATAAAGCCTGTGTAAAACACAGTTCCACTCGCCTGGCTATAATGTCCTTTCACCAGACTAACATCACAAATATTTCTTGGTATAACATAGGCAGCCGAGACCCTTCGGCCTAAGACATTTGATACATTGCATAATAATAATGACTCGAGACACATGGTAAATTCTTAACATGGCGCAACTTGACTGCAGCTTTATTTTAAATCCAAACACTTTATAAACATAAACCCTCAGGTATACCCAAGCCAATCATCTCACAGCATACTAGCCAATCCAGTCCGCCGTCACAGCAAGACTGACCAATTGTACACAGAGCTCCCCACCGTGCAGCAAGGGATCGCAATCGTAAGCGCAGCTCTCCCGGCTGTCTGGCACCATCAGGCTTGGGTACCTCGCCAAAGCTGCGACAAATATATAAAGTACAAATTCATATTGCTCGTGGAGGGGGTGGGCGGGTGCTGGCTGGTGCCGGACGCCGAAGAGGCTGTCCGAGTCCCACCTAGGGGTTTTAAACCCCCCCCTTTTGTCCCAGCCCCTCTCAGCGGGGAGCACTTGCGAGGTAGGTTCTTGACCTCGCCCCTTCGCTTGCTCCCCGCTGCTTCGGGGCAGGCCAGACCTTTGGTGCACGGTGCCATGTTAATGTCGGCTCTGTGCACCGGGGGGGGGGGGGGGGGGGCACTGCGCCTCTGTTTAAGCAGTCTGTTGTAATCCACTGAGCTTGAGCACCGCACTGTCCACAAAAACCCTCCAAAAGAAACAGGAAAGAGTTCACTGTATCCCTCCCCCTTCAGGTAAAGTTCAGTCAGTAATCAGTTCCAATTCTCATGTTCAGCCAAGCAGAAAACTCAGGAGGTTTTAAGTTCCTCCCAAAAGCACAGCTTAGTCAGGTCAGAGAGAGAGACAAAAAAAAAAAATGACACAGACACACACAGCTGAAAACAGCCAGTTTAAAGTTCATTTAGATTCCTGCACTTGGTAACTTTCATGCCCCTTCAGACAAACCCAGCGTCTCTGCAGCTGAGTCACGTTCCACCACCCTCAAGGCAAATGGACAAACTCCCAGTATCACCCACTAGGATGGTGTGAGTTAACAATAGCTTCCAGGCAGTTAAACTCTGACCTGCTTGTTTAATTTATTCTGTAGCAACCTCTATTTCTTTCCTTCTGGGAAGGTTCCTAACATCCCATCTCAGCATTCTTCTTGTCCGCCCATGGGGGTCCCTCCTCCTCCCAGCCTGGATGTGAATTCATATTAGTTTGCTTGGTGAGCCAGTGATACTGGGTATTCTCCGAGGACAAGCAGGCTGCTTTTTCTCACGACTGGGTTGACGTCCACGGCAGCCCCCACCAACCGGAACAAAACTTCGCGGGCGGTCCCGCACGCAGGGTACGCCCACCGCGCATGCGCGGCCGTCTTCCCGCCCGTGCGCGACCGTTCCCGCTCAGTCTTTTCTTTTCCGCGCTGGAGAGAGCCGCGGTCGTCTCTCTCTCTGTCAGCCCCGGAAACCGGATCGCGCTTTCGCCGCAAATTTTCTCTTTTTTTCGTTCTCCATTTTTTCTATTAGTTTAAAAAAAAAACCAAAAACGCTGAACTTTGTTTTTTCCCTCGTCTCTTAGCGGGGGCGTCGCGTGAATTTTACCGCCACTATCGACGACTTTGACTTCACCGACGCGATTTTTCCGTCGATGTCCTCGAAGGTCCCGAGTGGATTTAAAAAGTGTGGTCGGTGCGGCCGGCATATCTCGCAGACAGACACTCACGCTTGGTGCCTCGGGCCGGAGCACGATACCAAGACGTGTACCTTGTGTCTCGGTCTCCGGAAACGGACACAGGTAGCGAGGCAAGTTCTTCGGGACTGTCTTTTTGGAACTTGCGCCGGCCCCTCGACGTCGACTTTGACGGCATCGGTATCGACGGGCGGTTCTTCGGTACCGGTATCGATGTCCACGAAATCGGCATCGACCCCAGGAGCACAGGTCCCGTCGGCCCACCGGCTCTCCGGAGACGGCAGGGGTGAGAGGCCGCGCGGGCAATCGGCCCCGGTCACTCCCTCTACCCAGGGCCCTCGGGACCGAACCCTGTCCGACCCAATCCCTCGAGGCCGAGGGGGATCTACTTCCTCCTCATCGGTACCACCGAGCGCCGATGACGGGCACCGCAAGAAGGCGAAGAAGCACCGTCATCGGTCGCCCACGCCGCATCCAGCTCCCGGCGCCAGGGATGAGTCGACGCCGAGGAAGCGGCAGCGTCGAGAGGAGAGGTCCCCCTCTGTAGTAGAGGTACCGCCGCGGCAGGGTGCCAGCACTTCGGTGCAGTCTCCTGGACCCGAACAGCTTCCGGCACCGACACCTCTACCGGCCCCCTCGCCTTTCCCGACAGCGGGCCTGGACGAGTGCCTCCGAGCCATCCTTCCGGGCATCCTGGAAGGGCTGATGCGCCAGACGGTGCCGGGGGTGCTTGCGCCCTCGGCACCGTTGATGGAGGCGCCGGCGTGCTCTAGCCCGGTGCCGAGGCCTTCGACGCCGCTTGCGGCGCCGGTCTCGACCGCCACGCAGGTGGAGTCCCCGTCGATGGAGAGAGCTTCATCCCCGCCGGCGCGGGAGTCCACCGCTCGACGACGCCACCGAGGTCTCGGTGCCTTGACGTCGAGCCGGGCCCGGTTGAGGACTGAGCTGCAGGAGCTCATGTCCGACACCGAGGAAGAGGCCTCGTGGGGGGAGGAGGAGGACCCCAGATATTTCTCCTCAGAGGAGTCTGTGGGCCTTCCCTCCGACCCCACTCCTTCAGAGAGAAAGCTCTCGCCACCTGTGAGTCTCTCCTTTGCCTCCTTTGTTAGGGACATGTCTATTTGCATTCCCTTTCCTGTGGTCTCTGTGGATGAGCCGAGGGCTGAGATGCTCGAGGTCCTCGACTATCCATCACCACCTAGAGAGTCCTCCACGGTGCCGTTGCATAATGTCCTCAAGGAGACACTGCTTCAGAACTGGTTGAGACCATTATCTAATCCCACCATCCCCAAGAAAGCAGAGTCCCAATACAGGATCCACTCGGACCCAGAGTTAATGCGGCCCCAACTGCCTCATGACTCGGCGGTCGTGGATTCTGCTCTCAAGAGAGCACGGAGTTCGAGGGATACCGCTTCGGCGCCCCCGGGGCGGGAGTCTCGCACTCTGGACTCGTTTGGGAGGAAGGCCTACCAATCTTCCATGCTCGTGACCCGCATCCAGTCTTACCAGCTCTACACGAGCATCCACATGCGGAATAATGTGAAGCAACTGGCGGACCTGGTCAATAAGCTCCCTCCGGAGCAGTCCAGGCCTTTTCAGGAGGTGGTCAGGCAGCTGAAGGCGTGCAGAAAGTTCCTGTCCAGGGGTATTTATGACACCTGTGACGTGGCATCTCGTGCTGCGGCCCAAGGTATAGTGATGCGCAGGCTCTCATGGCTGCGTGCCTCTAATCTGGACAACCGCACCCAGCAGAGACTGGCCGACGTCCCTTGCCGGGGGGATAATATTTTTGGCGAGAAGGTCGAGCAGTTGGTGGACCAACTACATCAGCGGGAAACCGCCCTCGACAAGCTCTCCCACCGGGCGCCTTCAGCATCCACCTCAGCAGGTGGTCGTTTTTCCCAGGCCAGGCAGGCTGCGCCCTACACCTTCAACAAGCGTAGGTACACCCAGCCGGCCCGAAGGCCTCACTAGGCACAGGGACAGTCCCAGCACGCTCGTTCCCATCAACAGCGTCCGCCTAAGCAGCCCCTTCCGCCTCCACAGCAAAAGCCGGGGACGGGCTTTTGACTGGATCCACGGGAACATAGCCGCCATCAAAGTG
Source organism: Microcaecilia unicolor (assembly GCF_901765095.1). Lineage (NCBI taxonomy): Eukaryota > Metazoa > Chordata > Amphibia > Gymnophiona > Siphonopidae > Microcaecilia > Microcaecilia unicolor. The sequence continues at coordinate 10,606,399 of NC_044032.1, read as the reverse complement.
TCCGTACCGGATGATCTGCCAGTCGGGGGGAGGTTAAAATTTTTTCACCAAAGGTGGCCTCTTATAACCTCCGACCAGTGGGTTCTCCAAATAGTGCGGTGCGGATACGCCCTGAATTTGGCCTCCCCTCCACCAAATTGTCCTCCGGGAGCTCAATCCTTCAGCTCCCAGCACAAGCGAGTACTTGCAGAGGAACTTTCCGCCCTTCTCAGCGCCAATGCGGTCGAGCCCGTGCCACCCGGGCAGGAAAGGCAGGGATTCTATTCCAGGTACTTCCTTGTGGAAAAGAAAACAGGGGGGATGCGTCCCATCCTAGACCTGAGAGGCCTGAACAAATTCCTGGTCAAAGAAAAGTTCAGGATGCTTTCCTTGGGCACCCTTCTGCCAATGATTCAGAAAAACGATTGGCTATGTTCCCTGGATTTAAAGGACGCATACACTCACATCCCGATACTGCCAGCTCAGACAGTATCTCAGATTCCGCCTGGGCACACGGCATTTTCAGTATTGTGTGCTGCCCTTTGGGCTCGCCTCTGCCCCACGGGTGTTCACCAAGTGCCTCGTGGTGGTTGCGGCGTATCTACGCAAGCTGGGAGTGCACGTGTTCCCATATCTCGACGATTGGCTGGTCAAGAACACCTCGGAGGCAGGAGCTCTCCGGTCCATGCAGTGCACTATTCTCCTCCTGGAGCTGCTGGGGTTTGTGATAAATTACCCAAAGTCCCATCTCCAGCCAGTCCAATCTCTGGAATTCATAGGAGCTCTGCTGGATTCTCAGACCGCTCAGGCCTTCCTTCCCGAAGCGAGGGCCAACAACCTCCTGTCCCTGGCTTCCCAGACCAGAGCGTCTCAGCAGATCACAGCTCGGCAGATGTTGAGACTCCTAGGTCATATGGCCTCCACAGTTCATGTGACTCCCATGGCCCGTCTTCACATGAGATCTGCTCAATGGACCCTAGCTTCCCAGTGGTGCCAAGCCACTGGGAATCTAGAGGATGTCATCCGTCTCTCCACGAGTTGCCGCACTTCACTGCTCTGGTGGACCATTCGGACCAATTTGACCTTGGGACGCCCATTCCAAATTCCACAGCCACGAAAGTGCTGACGATGGATGCGTCTCTCCTGGGGTGGGGAGCTCATGTCGATGGGCTTCACACCCAAGGACTGTGGTCCCTCCAGGAAAAGGATCTTCAGATCAACCTCCTGGAGCTCCGAGTGATCTGGAATGCACTGAAGGCTTTCAGAGATCGGCTGTCCTGTCAAATTATCCAAATTCGGACAGACAATCAGGTTGCAATGTATTACATCAACAAGCAGGGGGGCACCGGATCTCGCCCCCTGTGTCAGGAAGCCGTTGGGATGTGGCGTTGGGCTTGCCAGTTCGGCATGCTTCTCCAAGCCACATACCTGGCAGGCGTAAACAACAGTCTGGCTGACAGACTGAGCAGAGTCCTGCAACCGCACGAGTGGTTGCTCCATTCCAGAGTGGTACGCAAGATCTTCCGAGAGTGGGGCACCCCCTCGGTGGACCTTTTCGCCTCTCAGACCAACCACAAGCTGCCTCTGTTCTGTTCCAGACTACAGGCACACGGCAGACTAGCGTCGGATGCCTTTCCTCCTCCATTGGGGGACCGGCTTCCTGTATGCTTATCCTCCCATACCTTTGGTGGGGAAGACCTTACTGAAGCTCAAGCAAGACCACGGCACCATGACTCTGATAGCGCCTTTTTGGCCCTGTCAGATCTGGTTCCCTCTTCTTCTGGAGTTGTCCTCCGAAGAACCGTGGAGATTGGAGTGTTTTCCGACTCTCATCTCGCAGAACGACGGAGTGCTGCTGCACCCCAACCTTCAGTCTCTGCCTCTCACGACCTGGATGTTGAGGGCGTAGACTTCGCTTTGTTGGGTCTGTCTGAGGGTGTCTCCCGTGTCTTGCTTGCCTCTAGGAAGGATTCCACTAAAAAGAGTTACTTTTTCAAGTGGAGGAGGTTTGTCGTTTGGTGTGAGAGCAAGGCCCTAGAACCTCGTTCTTGTCCTGCACAGAACCTGCTTGAATACCTTCTGCACTTATCAGAGTCTGGTCTCAAGACCAACTCAGTAAGGAATCACCTTAGTGCGATTAGTGCTTATCATTATCGTGTAGAGGGTAAAGCCATCTCTGGAGAGCCTTTAGTCGTTCGATTCATGAGAGGCTTGCTTTTGTCAAAGCCACCGGTCAAGCCTCCTGCAGTGTCATGGGATCTCAACGTCATCCTCACCCAGCTGATGAAACCTCCTTTCGAGCCACTGAATTCATGCCATCTGAAGTACTTGACCTGGAAGGTCATTTTCTTGGTGGCAGTTACTTCAGCTCGTAGGGTCAGTGAGCTCCAAGCCCTAGTAGCTCATGCTCCGTATACTAAATTTCATCATAACAGAGTAGTCCTCCACACTCACCCTAAGTTCCTGCCAAAGGTGGTGTCGGAGTTCCATCTTAACCAGTCAATTGTCTTGCCAACATTCTTTCCCAGACCGCACACCCGCCCTGCTGAACGTCAGTTGCACACATTGGACTGCAAAAGAGCATTGGCCTTCTACTTGGAGCGGACACAGCCCCACAGACAGTCCGCCCAATTGTTTGTTTCTTTCGACCCCAATAGGAAAGGGGTCGCTGTCGGGAAACGCACCATCTCCAATTGGCTAGCAGATTGCATTTCCTTCACTTACGCCCAGGCTGGGCTGACTCTTGAGGGTCATGTCACGGCTCATAGTGTCAGAGCCATGGCAGCGTCGGTGGCTCACTTGAAGTCAGCCACTATTGAAGAGATTTGCAAGGCTGCGACGTGGTCATCTGTCCACACATTCACATCACATTACTGCCTCCAGCAGGATACCCGACGCGACAGTCGGTTCGGGCAGTCGGTGCTGCAGAATCTGTTTGGGGTGTAAATTCAACTCCACCCTCCAGGACCCGAATTTATTCTGGTCAGGCTGCACTCGCTGTTAGTTGTTCTTTGTAGGTCAATTTCTGTTATACCCTCGCCGTTGCGAGGTTCAATTGACCTGGGTTCTTGTTTTGAGTGAGCCTGACAGCTAGGGATACCCCAGTCGTGAGAACAAGCAGCCTGCTTGTCCTCGGAGAAAGCGAATGATACATACCTGTAGCAGGTGTTCTCTGAGGACAGCAGGCTGATTGTTCTCACCTACCCTCCCTCCTCCCCTTTGGAGTTGCGTTTTTGATCATTTTTGCTTGTCATTCAACTGAGCGGGAACGGTCGCGCACGGGCGGGAAGAAGGCCGCGCATGCGCGGTGGGCGTACCCTGCGTGCGGGACCGCCCGCGAAGTTTTGTTCCGGTTGGTGGGGGCTGCCGTGGACGTCAACCCAGTCGTGAGAACAATCAGCCTGCTGTCCTCGGAGAACACCTGCTACAGGTATGTATCATTCGCTAACTCTGCATCCAGGCCTGCCCCCATGGACTGACTTTTGGGCATCCAGGTAGTGACAATAGGGCTGGGCCTTTCTGAGTTTTCAACCTCCCTTGGGTTCTGTACCTGGGCTGGTGAGAAAAGGAGTCAAATCTCCTACTGTTTTGCTTATCCTGTCAGAGCTGAGCCTCAGAGCCATGAAAAGAGGTGCAGGTAAATTCTAGTGGGTAGCTGAAAAGGAGGTGAGGCCGTGAAAGGCGTGTGGGCATGTTAGGGGCATTCCTCAACTTTAAGTACATAAGTATTGCCATACTGGGAAAGACCAAAGGTCCATTGAGCCCAGCATCCTGTTTCCAACAGTGGCCAATCCAGGTCACAAATACCTGGCAAGATCACCAAAAAGTACAAAGCATTTTATACTGCTTATCCCAGAAATAGTGGTTTTTCCCCGAGTCCATTTAATAATGGTCTATGGACTTTTCCTTTAGGAAGCCATCCAAACTTTTTTTAAACTCCGCTAAGCTAACCGTCTTTACCACATTCTCTGGCAACGAATTCCAGAGTTTAATTACACGTTGAGTGAAGAAACATTTACATTAATGGTTATAGAATTTGGGGGAATGTATCTACATGTAGGCATGGGTATGTGCACCAGGTCTTCAGTGGCATATAGGCGTGTTCCCTTGCCCTATGGCGCTATTCTATAACTGCCTAAATTTAGGCACTGTTTGTAGAATAGTGTTAAGTGGAGGAGTGGCCTAGTGGTTAGAGCACCAGTCTTGCAATCCAGGGATGGCCGGTTCAAAATCCCACTGCTGCTCTTTGTGATCTTGGACAAGTCTTTTAACCCTCCATTGCCTCGGGTACAAACTTAGATTGTGAGGGGACAGAGAAATATCCAGAGTACCTGAATGTAACTTACCTTGAGCTACTACTGAAAAAGGTGTGAGCAAAATCTAAACAAAATAATATTTGAGATTCTGTTGCTACTATTTGAGATTCTATATGGAATGTTGCTATTCCATTAGCAACATTCCATGTAGAAGCCTGCCCTTGCAGAGAGTCTGACGTCAGACTCACAATAACAGAAGCCTGTGCGGCCGCGTTGCTGATCTGCAAGGGCAGGCCTCTACATGGAATGTTGCTAGTGGAGGAGTGGCCTAGTGGTTACAGCACCGGTCTTGCAATCCAGAGGTGGCCAGTTCAAATCACGCTGCTGCTCCTTGTGATCTTGGGCAAGTCACTTAACCCTCCATTGCCTCAGGTACAAACTTAGATTGTGAGCCCTCCTGGGACAGAGAACTATCCAGAGTACCTAAATGTTACTCACCTTGAGCTACTACTGAAGAAGGTGTGAGCAAAATCCCAAATAAATAAAGATTCTAGAATCCTAAAGAGTACCGGCGGTTAGCTTGACGGAGTTTAAAAAGGGGTTAGATAGATTCCTAAAGGACAAGTCCATAGACCGCTATTAAATGGACTTGGAAAAATTCCGCATTTTTAGGTATAACTTGTCTGGAATGTTTTTACGTTTGGGGAGCGTGCCAGGTGCCCTTGACCTGGATTGGCCACTGTCGGTGACAGGATGCTGGGCTAGATGGACCTTTGGTCTTTCCCAGTATGGCACTACTTATGTACTTATCTCAGAGTAGCAACATTCCATGTAGAACCCCAAAGAGTAACAAGATTCTTTGGGGTGGAGGAGTGGCCAGAGGGGGCCAGTTCAAATCCCACTGCTGCTCCTTGTGATCTTGGGTGAGTCACTTAACCCTCCATTGCCTCAGGTACAAACTTAGATTGTGAACTCTCCTGGGACAGAGAACTATCCAGAGTACCTGAATGTTACTCACCTTGAGCTACTACTGAAGAAGGTGTGAGCAAAATCCCAATGCTTCACATCTACCTGTTCCACTCCACTCATTATTTTATAGACCTTTATCATATCTCCCCTCAGCCACCTTTTCTCCAAGCCGAAGAGCCCCAGCCGCTTTAGCCTTTCCTCATAGGGAAGTTGTCCCTTCCCCTTTATCATTTTCGTCGCCCTTCTCTGCACCTTTTCTAATTCCACTATATCTTTTTTGAGATGCGGCGACCAGAATTAAACGCAGTATTCGAGGTGCAATATTTGGCTTCCAGAACCTCTCTCCCACATTTTCCTATGTCATTGGTAATCCGCATGTACCAAGACAGCCGGATCCTTGCCAGCACTATCTAAAATCCTATCTAGGTGACGCGTGAGGTCCGCCAGCTTCGCACCAGGCAGGCAAGTCACCAGGCGATCCTCAAGTCCACCAGCCACCCAGCTATCTATATGCCTAATGATCGAATCACCAACTACAACAGCTGTCCTAACCCTTCCCTCCTGGGCAGCACTTGGAGACATACCCTCGGTGCGAGAGGATAGTACATCCCCTGGTGGGCAGGTCCTGGCTACAGGAGTACTTCCTACTTCACCAGGGTGATGCTTTCCTTCTAGGAGACCTCCCTCCTCCAAGGTAGCACCACTTTCGCATACAGTTCAAACTTCTCTTACTGACCTTTAAATGCATCCATTCTGCAGCCCCCCATTACCTCTCCACTCTCATCTCTCCCTACATTCCTCCCCAGAACTCCGCTCACTGGACAAATCTCTCTTGTCGTCTCCCTTCTCCTCCACCGCTAACTCCAGGCTTCGTCCCTTTTCCCTCATGGCACCTTATGCCTGGAAGAGACTTCCTGAGCCTGTACGTCTAGCTCCATCTCTACCTGTTTTCAAATCTATGCTGAAAACCCACCTTTTCACCACTGCTTTTGGCTCCTAGCCACTACTCAATTGTCCTCCCCTTGTTCCTTCTCACCCAGTACTTCCCTCACCCTTAATTGTCTTGTCTGTCTGTATTTTTAGATTGTAAGCTCTATTGAGCAGGGACTGTCTCTCTGTGTCAGGTATTCAGTGCTGCGTGCGTCTGGTAGCGCTATACAAATGCTAATAATAATAATAATAGCGTCCCTGTAGGTCTCCTATATGTACCTCTCTGTCTCCCTCAGCTCCACCAAGTCTGCTACTCTAACCTCAAGAGAGTGGACATGTTCTCTGAGAGCTAGGAGCTCTTTGCATTGGACACACACATATGACATCTCACCAAATGGGACATAATCATACATGTGACACTCAATGCAAAAGACTGGATAGCACCCGTCTCGCTGCTGGACTGCTGACTCCATCTTAGTGTTTTTTTAGTTTTTCAATAATTTAAAACTTGCCAAAATATTAAGGAAATTATTTATTTTTATTACATTTGTACCCTGCGCTTTCCCACTCATGGCAGGATCAATGCGGCTTACATGGGGCAATGGAGGGTTAAGTGACTTGCCCAGAGTCACAAGGAGCTGCCTGTGCCTGAAGTGGGAATCAAACTCAGTTCCTCAGTTCCCCAAGACCAGAGTCCACCACCCTAACCACTAGGCCACTCCTCCACTGTTGCTATTATTTGAGATTCTACATGGAATGTTGCTATTCCACTAGCAACATTCCATGTAGAAGTCGGCCCTTGCAGATCACCAATATGGCCGCGCAGGTTTCTGCTTCTGTGAGTCTGACGTCCTGCACGTACTCACAGAAACAGAAGCCTGCGCAGCCTTCTACATGGAATGTTGCTAGTGGAATAGCAACATTCCATGTAGAATCTCCAATTAGTAGCAACATTCCATGTAGAATCTCCAGTAGTATCTATTTTATTTTTGTTACATTTGTACCCTGCGCTTTCCCACTCATGGCAGGCTCAATGCGGCTTACATGGGGCAATGGAGGGTTAAGTGACTTGCCCAGAGTCACCAGGAGCTGCCTGTGCCTGAAGTGAGAATCGAGCTCAGTTCCTCAGGACCAAAGTCCACCACCCTAACCACTAGGCCACTCCTCCACTGTTGCTACTATTTGAGATTCTACATGGAATGTTGCTATTCCACTAGCAACATTCCATGTAGAAGTCGGCCCTTGCAGATCACCAATGTGGCCGCGCAGGTTTCTGCTTCTGTGAGTCTGACGTCCTGCACGTACTCACAGAAACAGAAGCCTGCGCAGCCTTCTACATGGAATGTTGCTAGTGGAATAGCAACATTCCATGTAGAATCTGCAATAGTAGCAACATTCCATGTAGAATCTCCAATAGTATCTATTTTATTTTTGTTACATAGTAACATAGTAGATGACGGCAGAAAAAGACCTGCACGGTCCATCCAGTCTGCCCAACAAGATAACTCATATTTGCTGCTTTTTGTGTATACCCTACTTTGATTTGTACCTGTGCTCTTCAGGGCACAGACCGTATAAGTCTGCCCAGCACTATCCTCACCTCCCAACCACCAGCCCTGCCTCCCAACCACCGGCTCTGGCACAGACCGTACAAGTCTGTCCAGCACTATCCCCGCATCCCAACCACCAGTCCTGCTGCCCACCACCGGCTCTGGCACAGACCGTACAAGTCTGTCCAGCACTATCCCCGCCTCCCAACCACCAGCCCCGCCTCCCGATCTTGACTAAGCTCCTGAGGATCCATTCCTTCAGCACAGGATTCCTTTATGCTTATCCCACGCATGTTTGAATTCCGTTACTGTTTTCATCTCCACCACCTCCCGCGGGAGGGCATTCCAAGCATCCACGACTCTCTCTGTGAAAAAATACTTCCTGACATTTTTCTTGAGTCTGCCCCCCTTCAATCTCATTTCATGTCCTCTCGTTCTACCACCTTCCCATCTCCGGAAAAGGTTTGTTTGCGGATTAATACCTTTCAAATATTTGAACATCTGTATCATATCACCCCTGTTTCTCCTTTCCTCTTACATTTGTACCCTGCACATTCCCACTCATGGCAGGCTCAATGTGGCAATGGAGGGTTAAGTGACTTGCCCAGAGTCACAAGGAGCTGCCTGTGCCTGAGGTGGGAATTGAACTCAGTTCCTCAGGACCAAAGTCCACCACCCTAACCACTAGACTACTCCTAGCCTAATGTAAAAATGTCTTTTAGTTTATATAGAATATTGTATGATTTATTTAGTGTTTCCTTCTTAGATGGTAATGAAATGCATTTAAAACTCTGTAAGAGCACTCCTTGCTTGTTACCCTAATTACAATAACTGACTATAAATGAAGAGTTGTCCTAGGGGTGGGAAGACTAAACTAGATCCTGCAGTGCCTGCTAGATTCTATCTGTTAATGCTTTGGTACAAAGTTCAAGTTTTAAAACTAAGGGGAAAAGACTATGGAGATTAGTTGATAAAATTTGCTTTTTTTATATTTTTATTTTGCCTATCACTAACCTACAATTCCTCCTTTAAACCCCAATCTTTAAGTTCACAAAGCAAAATACTATTCACTTACCAGAGAAATGTCCTCTTCTCTCAGAACTTCTCGCTGGCTCAGAAGTTCTTTCTCTTTGTGTGTTACTATACTACAGGCGGTGAAAGAGGACACTGGCTGAGAAGCTCCTTCTGTTTCTGTGTGTGACGTTTCTGCTGAATGAGAGTCCTCCAATTTTATGTCAAGTGACGCTCCTGTGAAAAATGTACCTATATATCGAGTGAAGATGTTGAAAACTCGTCTCTGTGACATGCAGGCTGGAGTTTTCATTTCATGGTCTTGCACTCTGAGAAACTCTCCTCCACTGTTATTCCAGTGTGTTCCTGGGCACAATTTTGTCACTAGTTACACTGAAGTGGAGGAGTAGCCTAACGGTTAGTGCAGCAGGCTTTCATCCTGGTGACCTGCATTCAATTCCCACTGTAACTCCTTGTGATCTTGAGCAAGTCACTTAACCCCCCTTTGCCCCAGGTACAAAAGTTAGATTGTGAACCCTCTAAGGACAGAGAAAGTACCTGCATATAACTTGTACAGCACGGTGTACTACAATCATTAAAATAGGGAAACTGAATATTATTACTATATTACAGTCTTGGTTGAGAGGTAGTCCGAAAGGACTTTGAGGTTTGTAGTTCCTCTTTCTGATCTTATTTCACCCAGCAGCAGGTTCTGGCTTTCTTCCCGTTAGTGAAGAAGCGAGCATGGCCGAGGAAGTCACATACGCTTCTCTCAGCCTCCCCCAGACCAATGATACCCAACAACCTGCCGTGGAGCAGACCCCAGGTGAGCACCTTTACATTCTGCACCCAGGACTGTCCTCACAGGTGATTTCTCCGCCTCCCAATTACGATACAGCTTCAAATTAATTTATCCTGGGGATGTTCTGGAGGAAGACTGCCAGGAAAGGTTATTGCAGACAATTTCTACCTGTGTTTCCAAAGTAATACACCGGGGGGTGGGGGGGGAGAGGATTTAGAAAGCCCTTTAACCGGGTGACTTAGCCTGGCTCCCTCCTCTCTCTGTGGTGGCTTCCGGACTGCGTATATTTTTTTTTCTGAGGTAAAACAAGATGTTTCTGGGGCTTTCAGGTTTGGAAAGTGAAATTATATGTGTAATTTGGTTTTCCGATGTCGTGTCCTCTTTTCTATAGACACAGGAGGTGTAAGGCAGGTACACGCTTTGCACTAGGTAGTCTTCTAACATCTAATCCAGCTGCAGTGTTCTTGCGTTAAAACTCTTCACATACTTTGAATTTTCATGCGCTGTGGAAAATAGTCTCCAACTTGCTTAAAAAAGATAAATATATTTATATGGGAAATGGGACTTGATATACCGCCTTTCTGAGGTTTTTGCAACTACATTCAAAGCGGTTATAGACTCACATATGCTGTGTATTAATTAATAATTATAATATTACATTTATAGTGAGAACATTACTGTATTACTTCCTGTTGTATCCTCTTGTCGAAAACTGACTGGTAAACATTAGTAATGGTTCACATCTTGTTTTGGATATGGAAACACTCTTTAGTTTTAGTGAATTTTAAATTGTTTCCATATCCAAAACAAGATGTGAACCATTACTAATGAGTGGAGGAGTGGCCTAGTGGTGGACTTTGGTCCTGGGGAACTGAGTTCAATTCCCGGCACAGGCAGCTCCATGTGACTCTGGGCAAGTCACTTAACCCTCCATTGCCCACCGCATAGAACCTACCATGAGTGGGAAAGCACGGGGTACAAATGTAACAAAAATAAAAAAAATACCAGTCAGTTTTCAACAAGAGGATACAACAGGAAGTAATACAGTAATGTTCTCACTATAAATGTAATATTATAATTATTAATTAATACACAGCATATGTGAGTCTATAACCGCTTTGAATGTAGTTGCAAAAACCTCAGAAAGGTGGTATATCAAGTCCCATTCCCCATATAAATATATTTATCTTTTTTAAGCAAGTTGGAGACTATTTTCCACAGCGCATGTTTTATCTTTATTGAATTTCAAATTTTATTAATAGCACAAACTAACGATGCATGGAATGATTGCGTGTTAAGACAATTTAATCCTAGTTATGAATTTGAGCAAGGTTTGAAGATTTTATGTGTTTTGCAAGTAAATTTTTTTTCTGAGGAGGAAGGAGTAGCCCAGTTTAATACAAGAGGCTGCGATCCTGGGGGAGCTGGGTTCAGTTCCCACTGCAACTCCTTCTGACCCTGGGCAACTCACATAGGGACAGTTTTACTAAGCCGTGTAGGCACCTACGAGCGCCCAACGTGCATCAGTTTGGAGTTACCTCCCGGCTACCGTGTGGCCCATGCGGTAATTTCATTTTTGACATGTGTCCGCTACGTGCGCCCAAAAATAATTTTTATTATCTGGTGCGCGGCAGAAACTGGGCAGTAATCGCCATTCTAAGCACGTAGATGGTTAACCGCACAGTTAATGCGTGAGACCTCTTGCTAAGTCAATGGCTGGCGGTAAGGCGTCAGACCCAAAATGGACGCATGCCAATTTTTATTTTGCCACACGTCCATTTTCGGCAAAAATTGGGAAAAAATGCCTTTTTTACAGGCGCGCTGAAAAATGGATCTGCGCATGCCCAAAACACGCGCCTACAATAGCGCAGATCCATTTTTCAGTGCACCTTAGTAAAAGGACCCCTTTACTCTCCATTCCCACTGCAGCTCCTTGTGACTCTGGGCAACTCACTTAACCCTCCATTGCCACTGGTACAAAATAAGTACCTGAATATATGTAAACCGCTTTGAATGTAGTTGCAAAAACCTCAGAAAGGCCGTATATCAAGTCCCATTTCCCTTTCCCTTTCCATCGCCACAGGTACAAAGCTAAGGGACCCTTTTACTAAGTGGTAGGCAGTCCACATTAACATGCTTACCAAACACTAAAATGCTCTTCTGGGGGACAGAGGCATCCAGTGGTAGTTCTGAGATCAGCGTGCACTAATCCAACACTAAAAAATATTTTTTTAGGGCGGGGCTTGTTTGGGGCAGAGTGTAAGCGTGTCCTGTACTAATCAGCAAATCGCCACGTACTGCCAATTTGCGTGGGAGCCCTTACTATCTACTAAATAGGTGGCTGTAAGGACTCCCGTGCTAATGGCCATGTGCTAATTGGGAAATTAGCGCATGACCATTCATGGAAAAAAAAACAAAATTGCAGCCAATTTACCGCCGCACTAAAAGTGGCCTCAATGTGCCAGGGAATCCACGCGCTAAATATAGCGCAGGTCACTTTTCAGTGCTGCTTAGTAAAAGGGCCCCTTAGACTGTGAACACACTAGGGACAGCGAAAGTGCCTGCATATAATTTTTACAGTGTTGCGTCCAGCTAGTAACGCTATAGAAGTGATAAGAAATAGTAGTAGTATTGAAAAAATGAAAGATGTTGAGGTCTTGTTTAAAAATGCCTGCTTTCCAGTTAGTTATTATTAATTATTTATTTGGATTTTGCTCACACCTTTTTCAGTAGTAGCTCAAGGTGAGTTACATTCAGGTACTCTGGATATTTCTCTGTCCCAGGAGGGCTGACAATTTAAGTTTGTACCTGAGGCAATGGAGGGTTAAGTGACTTGCCCAAGATCACAAGGAGCAGCAGTGGGATTTGAACCGGCCACCTCGCCACTCCTCCACCCCAAAGAATCTTGTTACTCTTTGGGGTTCTACATGGAATGTTGCTACACTTTGAAATTCTGAATTGGAATCTTGTTATTCTTTAGAATTCTAGAATCTTTATTTATTTAGGTTTTGCTCACACCTTTTTCAGTAGTGGCTCAAGGTGAGTTACATTCAGGTACTCTGGATATTTCTCTGTCCCAGGAGGGCTCACAATCTAAGTTTGTACCTGAGGCAATGGAGGGTTAAGTGACTTGCCCAAGATCACAAGGAGCAGCAGCGGGATTTGAACTGGCCACCTCTGGATTGCAAGACTGGTGCTCTAACCACTAGGCCACTCCTTGTTGTACAGAGCCTTGTATTATTTATGTATTTATTTATTTATACACTTAAATCCTGGATTAGCCTGAGTAGAACTCAGGTCGATGTAGTTTTCATAACAACCACAGTTGGACTACTGTAATGTCGTCTATACTGGTCACTCTAAACAACTTTTCAAAGTTACACAGTTCAGAACGTGGCAGTGCAATTCATCTTTTCTGCCGCGCTGGTTAGAGACTTACATTGTCTTCCTGCAAAGGAACGAGATCATTTTAAACTATGACCTTTGATCCCTAAGGATACCTCTCATCTCAATATGAAGCACCTATCATGGCTGACATATATGTTGGTGCATATCCATGTAATATGTTATAAATCAAAGTGTGTTCTAAAAACAAAAATGAGGATGTTATAATACCTTTGTATTGCTCCATGGTGTGACCGCACCTTGAATATTGTGTTTAATTTTGGTTGCCGCATCTCAAAAAAGATATAGTGGAAATAGGAAAGGTACAGAGAAGGGCGACAAAAATGATAAAGGGGATGGGACGACTTCCCTGTGAGGAAAAGCTAAAGCTACTAGGGCTCTTCAGCTTGGAGAAAATGCGGCTGAGGGGAGATATGATAGAGGTCTATAAAATAATGAGTGGATTTGAATGGGTAGATGTGAAGCGCCTGTTCACGCTTTCCAAAAATACTAGGACTAGGGGGTATTTGACAAAGCTACAAAATAGTAAATTTAAAACGAATTGGAGAAAATATTTCTTCATTCAATGTGTAATTAAACTCTGGAATTCGTTGCCAGAGAATGTGGTAAAGACGATTAGCTTAGCAGGGTTTAAAAAAGGTTTGGATGGCTTCTTAAAGGAAAAGTCCATAGACCATTATTAAAATAGACTTGGGGAAAGTCCACTGCTTATTTCTGGGATAAGCAGCATAAAATGTTTTGTACTTTTTTGGGTTCTTGCCAGGTATTTGTGACATGAACTGGCCACTGTTGGAAACAGGATGCTGGGCTTGATGGACCTTTGGTCTGTCCTCATGTGGCAATGCTTATGTACTTAAAGGCATTCACCTCTGACTTCCAATATCAGGCAGCAAAGATTTGGAAGTCTCTACCCATTCATCTTAGAGCTTGTGTAAATTATTTGGTATTTTGCAAAATCTTGAAATCATAACTCTTTGAGCAATATTTAGAGATATATTGATGTGTTGGTTTACTAATTTGTGATCCCAGATTGACAGGTTCTTCTGTCTTTAGGAATCCATGTAAAACTTTACGGTAGTTGCAGATAATAAGAATATTTTTGTATTTGTATTTAAAAGACAAAGACAATTCCTGCTTTTGATGCTGGTCCATATTGTCCCTGGTTAGATTATCGTTCTTCCTGGGGCAGGATGGCACTAATTATGTGGCTTTAGCTGCTGTTTTCCCTCTTGACCTCATTCTGACTTTCTCTCTCTGATTTGGGAAATGTGCATCTCTGAAACTCTATGGCAAACACTTATAGACGAATCTGCAACAAGAAACTGCATCTGTTCCTTCCATCTTACCACAGGTCCGCACAATAACAGACTATGGACTTTTCTTCCAGGAACTTGTCCAAACCTTTTTTAAACCCAGATACACTAACCACTGCTACCACATCCTCTGGAAACAAATTCCAGCGCTTAACTATTTTTTTGAGTGAAAAAATATTTGCTCCTCTTCCTTTGAAAAATAGTACCATATAATTTCCTTGAGTGTCCCCTAGTCTTTGTACTTTTTGAAAGAGTAAAAAAAAATTGATTTACGTTTACCTGTTCTACACCACTCAGGATTTTGTAGACCTCAATCATATCTCCCCTCATCCGGCACTGATGTCAGGTTTACTAGTCTGTAATTTCCCGGATCATCCCTGGAACCCTTTTAAAAATAGGCGCTAATTTGACCACCTTCCAATCTTCAGGTACTACGGATGATTTTAATGACAAAAGTTACAGATCACTAATAGCAGATCAGCAATTTCATATTTGAGTTCTTTCACTACCCAGGGGTGTATACCATCCAGTCCAGGTGATTTACTACTCTATAATTTGTTGATTTGGCTCAGTATATCTTCCAGGTTATATTAATATTAATGGATATTAATTCGTACCTACAGATACTTTAGTGATATTCTACTTATATTTGTACTTGGTGTTTCAACTGTGTATGTTTTTATAAACTGCATGAAACCTTGGAAAATTAAATAAATAGGGCCCAGTGTAATATTTATCGCATTTTCTTTTCATAGGTAGCATTGCTGCAATTTGAGACCTGAGGATTAGGGCTATTAGAGTGTGGTGACTCCTGGTGTGGAACCATCATGTAGCTATAATTTGGATTATTCTTCCCTATGTGCATTGTTTTGCACTTGCCCACATTAAATTTCAACTTCCTCCCAAGTTAACAACCTTGAATAGTTTTGTGCCATTCGCACATTTTACTCCTGCCTCAATTCTGTGCCAAAAAATTCAAAATTCTGTTTACAAAGTTTGCAAATTCTGCGCACAAAATTTTCAAAATGTTTTGCAGCCCCTTCCCACCCACTGAGTCCCTTTTTTATAGCCCTTTCTCATCCACAGCATCCCTTTGTTTACAGTCACCCACAGCATTCCCCCCCCCCTTTTTTTAAGAGCCGCTCCCTCCCTCCAGGCACTCCTGCACTCACCTGAGGTGGCAGGAGTGCCTGTTCGGGGGCAGGAAAGAACCCCACTCTTTCCAGCCCCACTGCCGCCGCTCTCATGCTGGTGCTGGGCTTTTTCAAAATGGCCACCGAGACTGCAAGCAGTAGTCTCACAAGATTACCGCTTGAAGTCTCGGCAGCCATTTTAAAAAAGCATGGCACGAGCAAGAGAGCGGCGATAGTGGGGCAGGAAAGAGTGGTGGTCTTTCCTGCCCCCCAAAGAGGCCACTAGACCATCAGGGACTGCACGGGTAGGCCAGGCAGCAGTAGGTGGAGAATCGGGTGAGCGGGTATGGGGTCAGCTGAGCGACAGGGGGGAGGGGTCCGTCCTTTACCGTGGCCCTGCAGATTCTGCAAGGAAATACTCAATTGTGGGCAACTGGGTAATTCTGCGCAAATTCTTCACTCCGCAGTCACGCAGAATTCTGGCAGGAGTAAAATTTAGGGGTCCTTACACGGGTTTTTCCTGTATGCTAAGGTCATTTTTGGCACTGCAGGAAAATGACCGATTTTCCAATTCTTCCTATTAATGACAATGGCGTAGCTACGTGGGGCCAGGGGGGCCTGGGCCCTGTAGATTTGGCCCTTGACCCCCCCTGATGATGACCCTCTCGACCCCCCCCCCTCCTGCCGTCGCCTGCCTTTGCTGGTGGGGGACCCCAACCCCCGCCAGCCGAGGTCCTCTTCTTCTCGCAAAAGGCTTCTTTCTGTTTCTGACGTCCTTCACGTACAATGCGCAGGACGTCAGAAACAGAAGGTAGGCGATGGTGGGTTGGCAGCGGGAAGGGGGTCAAGGGTTGGCGGGGGCAATGGCGGGGGGGGGGCTAAAATGTGCCCCCTCACATCGGGCTCTGGACCTCCCTCCCGCCAAAGTCTTGCTACGCCCCTGATTAATGGTCATCTGCAAATGTTGCCGTTAGTGTGCTGCCAATAATAAAAATGACCACATAAGCATTTATCAATACCTATTTTGTAAGTGGTAAGGGCTGACATGGTAATCCTGCATTATCCAGTTCGCGCACTGTAATGTGGACGTGATAACTGATTAGCGCAGGAAGGCCTGTTCTCCACCCCCACTGACACGCCCCTGCCAACAAAAATTCAAAAATATTTGTTAGTGTGTGAGGAGCAGGACTCCTGAGCGCATCCCGCGGTAAGCCATTTTTACCTGCAGTAAAAGGACCCCATAATCACCTCATTCATCATTCCCATTTCCATATTTAATAGCACAGTCCCATTATAGATCCTTGGGGCACTCCACTTTTCACCCTCCTCCATTGACAGAATTGGCCATTTAACCCTACCTTCTGTTTTCTGTCTTTTAACTAGTTCCTAATACATGACAGAACATTGCCTCCTATCCCTATAGTAGGACCAGGGGGCATGCGATGAAACTACAGTGTAGTACATTTAAAACAAATAGGAGAAGATTTTTCTTCACCCAACGTGTAATTAAACTCTAGAATTCGTTGCCGGAGAATGGGGTGAAGGCGGTTAGCTTAGCAGAGTTTAAAAAGGGTTTGGACGGTTTCCTAAAGGACAAGTCCATAGACTGCTACTAAATGGACTTGGGAAAAATCCACAATTTTGGGAATAACACGTATAGAATGTTTGTACGTTTGGGAAACTTGCCAGGTGCCCTTGACCTGGATTGGCCGCTGTCGGGGACAGGATGCTGGGCTTGATGGGCCTTTGGTCTTTTCCCAGTATGGCATTACTTATGTACTTATCCCATGGCTTTTTAATTTTCTCAGGACTTTGTCAAAAGTTTTCTGAAAATCTAGATTCACTACATCAACCTGCTCACCTTTATCCATGTTTATTCCAAAAAATGTAGCATATTCCCTATGTATATGGACTAAGCTAATTGCCCATGATTAGGGCAGTGCATTATTTCCCAGTTAGCACAGATTTTTTTGTGCAGTAAACACCTTCCTTCACAGGAAGTAATTTTCGTGCCCAAAATTCAGCTCATAAACTAAGGACTCCGTTTACAAAGTGATGCTACTGATTAGCATGCGCTGAATGTGGAGAAACCCACGGCCATTGAATGGGCTTCTTTGCATTCAGCGCACTGCTAAACGGTAGCATCACTTTGGAAAAGGAGCCCTTAGTTACACACTAAGAGGGGCATTTTCGAAAGAAACGTCCAAGTTGTGATTTGGACGTCCTTGCAAAACAGTGAAATCCAGGGGCGGGGAAACCCGTATTTTTGAAACAAGATGGACGTCCATCTTTCGTTTTGAAAATACCGTCAGAGACGTCCAAATCCTTAAATTTGGACAGCCTTAGATTTGGTCGTCCCTAGACATGGACGTTTCTTTCGGCGATTTTTGAAACCAAAGACGTCCATGTCAAAAACGGCCAAATGCAAGTCATTTGGTTGTGGGAGGAGCCAGCATTTGTAGTGCACTGGTCCCCCTGACATGTCAGGACACCAACTGGGCACCCTAGGGGGCACTGCAGTGGACTTCATAAATTGCTCCCAGGAACATAGCTCCCTTACCTTGTGTGCTCAGCCCCCCAAAACCCACTACCCACAACTGTACACCACTACCATAGCCCTTACGGGTGAAGGGGGGCACCTATATATGGGTACAGTGGGTTTGTGGTGGGTTTTGGAGAGCTCGCTGTTTCCCCCACAAATGTAACAGGTAGCGGGGATGTGGGCCTGGATCCGCCTGTCTGAAGTGCACTGCAGTACTCACTAAAACTACTCCAGGGACCTGCATTCACTGTCATGGACCTGAGATATTTTTAAAGATGGTTTTTAAGGATGGAAGGGGGTTAGTGACCACTGGCGGAGTAATGGGAGGTCATCCCCAATTCCCTCAAGTGGCCATCTGGTCATTTCTGGCACCTTTTTATGCCTTATTCGTTAAAAAAACACGTCCGGGTGAAAACGTCCAAGTGTTTGTCAGGGATGTCCTTGTTTTTTCGATTATGGGTCAAAGACGTCCAAGTGTTAGGCACACCCAAGTCCCGCCTTCACTACACCTCCGCCACGCCCCCTTGAACTTTGGACATCCTTGCGACGGACTGCAGTTGAAGACGTCCAAAATCGGGTTTTGATTATACTGATTTGGACGTCTCTGGGAGAAGGACGTCCGTTTTCCGATTTATGTTGAAAGATGGACATCCTTCTCTTTCAAAATGAGCCTGTATGTGTCCCTTTTACAAAGGCATGTTAGGCTGTATGCAGGTGCAGTGTGCGCCAAAACGAGACTACCGCCAGGCTACCATGCTTCCCTCTGGCGGTAATTTCAGATTTGCCATGCACCGATAATGTCTGGATAATTAATTTATTGTCTCCCACAAGCGGTGTTTCTGGTGGTAATCGGCAGTTGGCGTGTGCCGACCAGTCACCGCACGTGTAGCGTGTGAGCCCTTACTTCTAGATCAATGGTTGGCATTAAGGGCTTAGACCGGTTTTAAGCGCACACTGGCTTCAGTTTTATTGCATGCTCTTTTCCAGTCCCATTAAAAAAAGCCCTTTTTTGCAGATGCAGTAAAAACTGGCCCAGTGTACGCCAAAAAACGCACGCCTACACTACCACAGGCCACTTTTTACCACACCCAGCTACCCAGCTACCCAGCTATCTTTATGCCTAATGATCGAATCACCAACTACAACAGCTGTCCTAACCCTTCCCTCCTGGGCAGCACTTGGAGACATATCCTCGGTGCGACAGGATAGTACATCCCCTGGTGGGCAGGTCCTGGCTACAGGAGTACTTCCTACTTCACCAGGGTGATGCTCTCATTCTAGGAGACCTCCCTCCTCCAAGGTAGCACAAGGGCTACCAGACTGGAGGTGGGACTTCTCTGCAACATCCCTGTAGGTCTCCTCTATGTACCTTTCTGTCTCCCTCAGCTCCACCAAGTCTGCTACTCTAGCCTCAAGAGAACAGACACGTTCCCTGAGAGCTAGGAGCTCTTTGCATTGGGCGCAAACATATGACATCTCACCAACTGGGAGATAATCATACATGTGACACTCAATGCAAAAGACTGGATAGCACCCCTCTCGCTGCTGGACTGCTGACTCCATCTTAGTGTTTTTGAGTTTTTCAATAATTTAAAACTTGCTACAGTATTAAGGGTATTAGCCTAATATAAAAATGTCTTTTAGCTTAGTGAAAGGACCCCTAATGTAGCTCTCTGGATTAGGGAAATGCTGATGTATGAAAGCTGCCTGGGAGAGCCAAAGTTTACAAAGCTCAGAGGCCCTTTACTATAGGGTTGCCGCACGCCAATCCAGAACTATCACCAGACTACTGCAGAAGCCCGGCGGTAGTTCCCCCCCCCCCAGCGCGCACCATTACCAGTGGTAATCGGGCAGTGCTGGGTTAGCGCGGGATCCCTTACTCCCACCGCAATGGGTGGTGGTAAGTGCTCCCCCCAAAATGACTGAGCGCAAAGTGGTTCACTTACCACATGGCCATTTCTCTTCCAGCCAAAAAAAAAAAAAAAAAAAAGCAGTCTTCCGCGGGAACTCCGTTCACTGGGTAAATCTCTCTTATCTGCACCCTTCTCCTCCACCACTAACTCCAGACTCCGTGCCTTTTATCTTGCTGCACCATATGCCTGGAATAGACTTCCTGAGCTGGTACATCAAGTTCCATCTCTGGCCGTCTTCAAACCTAAGCTAAAAGCCCACCTTTTTGATGCTGCTTTTAACTCCTAACCCTCATTCACTTGTTCAGAACCCTTATTTTATCATCTTCACTTTAATATTCCCTTATCTCTTGTTTGTCCTGTTTGTCTGTCCTAATTAGATTGTAAGCTCTGTGGAGCAGGGACTGTCTCTTCATGTTCAAGTGTACAGCGCTGCGTACATCTAGTAGCGCTATAGAAATGATAAGTAGTAGTAGTTTTACCCGCTGCAGTAAAAGAAGGCCTCAGCATACGTCAAACACATTCGCTGATGCTAGCGCAGGCCCCCTTTTACCACAATTCCTTTGCTGCTCTTTGAAATTTGAAATCCACATTTGGGGTTGCAACCTGGCCAGGTCCTCCTTAAGGTATCACTAACCTACGATTCTGGAGGGGGAGGGGGGGTTGAACACTTTCTAGGCCAGGCGAATATGGTCGTGGTCACAGACAGGTTAATAGGTACTGGGTGCAAGATTGAAGCTGATGCTCTCTGACTCTATCAGGGCTCCGTCTAGCCTTCTGAATCTGTCAAGAGGTACATATTCAAGTTTTCCTTCTTTAGAAGACTTAACAGTGGTACAGTAGGAGCGAGATCTCTCTCCCTATATTCTATTGGTCTTATTCACCTTTAAATACATCTTCTGTTACACTTTCTGGTGTTCTGGAGCCTTCCAGCTAATGTTTGCGCAGTGTCGACCCTCTTCAGGTGTTCTGGAGCTTTCTGGCTAATCTGGATGCTGGGTTGGGCCTCTTTATTTATTTTAAAAGTATTATATTTATAGACCACAACTGTCTGCAATTCTTGGCTGTGTACGCTGAAAACGGACATTAATAAAATAAATTGAATAAAACGCTTAAGACATGGCATAACCTAAAGCATATGAATGAAGCAGTATAATATTCAACTTATTCTTCAACATGGAAGTACAGCTCTCAGCCGTCACACGCCTGATCAGAAAATAGCCTACAGGCACAGGAGTGTTTCAGCATTCTGATCTCATCTGGGAATTTGACCTATTCAAAAGGTCCATCTACGGTAGAGACTTTTTATATGTATGCCAATTGATGTGTTTCATAAATGCTATCATATACTTTTTTTTTTGTTACATTTGTACCTTGCGCTTTCCCACTCATGGCAGGGTTAAGTGACTTACCCAGAGTCACAAGGAGCTGCCTGTGCCTGAAGTGGGAATCAAACTCAGTTCCCCAGGACCAAAGTCCACCACCCTTAACCACTAGGCCACTCCTCCACTGTTGCTACTATTTGAGATTCTACATGGAATGTTGCTATTCCACTAGCAACATTCCATGTAGAAGTCGGCCCTTGCAGATCACCAATGTGGCCGTGCAGGCTTCTGCTTCTGTGAGTCTGACGTCAGACTCACAGAAACAGAAGCCTGCGCAGCCTTCTACATGGAATGTTGCTAGTGGAATAGCAACATTCCATGTAGAATCTCCAATAGTAGCAACATTCCACGTAGAATCTCCAATAGAAGCAACATTCCATGTAGAATCTCCAATAGTATCTATTTTATTTTTGTTACATTTGTACCCTGCACTTTCCCACTCATGGCAGGCTCAATGCGGCTTACATGGGGCAATGGAGGGTTAAGTGACTTGCCCAGAGTCACAAGGAGCTGCCTGTGCCTGAAGTGGGAATCAAACTCAGTTCCTCAGTTCCCCAGGACCAAAGTCCACCCCCCTAACCACTAGGCCACTCCTCCACTCCATAGTAGATGACGGCAGAAAAAGACCTGCAGGGTCCATCCAGTCTGCCCAACAATGAATATCAGACTTCTTCAGCTGTTTTGGGACCTTCAGCCAATGCTGCTACTTTAACCCCTCGCACTGCCTTTGGTGACTGGCACAGAGGTTTCCGATTTAGGTAAACAGCCATTTCTTCCAGTTGGTCTGATATTATTTACCATTAGTGCATTTACTTGATTGCAATGTATTTTATAAAGTTTATTGAGCCAGAGTACAACAACCACCATATGTCAAAGTTTTCTGGTGGCAAGGGGGAAATAAAGGGATTTTCCCAAAGTGACAGAGAATTACTGGTGGTAGAGAGAACCGAGTCACTTCTCTTCAGTGCACGTAGAGGTTTCCTGTACGTGGGTCCTGTCAGTTCATTTGTCTGAGAAGTCCTTCTTTGATACATGGTGACCGAGTTCTCAACTCTTTTGAATTTCAGGTTAGATGTGCTATAACACATGACTGAAAGCATAAGAGGGTGATCACGGGTTAATGACAAAGATCTGGATTCTCTGTCTTGGGTCTGTGTTTTTTTTTTTAAATATTATTTCCTTCTTTGCTATACACTACCAGACTAGCACTGGTTGAGCTTTGTGTTTGCTGGTTTCACTGGGTATTATATCAGCTTCAGCAGTGGTCTCCACCTTTAAGTAGCCATCATAAGTTTCTGCAAACGAGCCCCCTACCCTTCAGCTGATACCTGCGAATGGATGACACAAGGACACCGAGCGGCTTCAGGAATTCAAAACCTTTCTGGAAGAAGAAAAAAAGAGGGACATAAGACAGAAATATGCACATACCCAGCTGACTTCATTCATAGTAACATAGTAGATGACGGCAGAAAAAGACCTGCACGGTCCATCCAGTCTGCCCAACAAGACAAACTCATATGTGCTACTTTTGGTGTATACCTTACCTTGATTTGTACCTGTCTTTTTCAGGGCACAGACCGTATAAGTCTGTCCAGCACTATCTCCGCCTCCCAACCACCAGCCCCTCCTCCTACCACCGGCTCTGGCACAGACCGTATAAGTCTGCCCAGCACTATCCCTGCCTCCCAACCACCAGTCCCGCTTCCCACCACCGGCTCTGGCACAGACCGTATAAGTCTGCCCAGCACTATCTCCGCCTCCCAACCACCAGCCCCTCCTCCCACCACCGGCTCTGGCACAGACCGTATAAGTCTGCCCAGCACTATCCCTGCCTCCCAACCACCAGTCCCGCTTCCCACCACCGGCTCTGGCACAGACCGTATAAGTCTGCCCAGCACTATCCCTGCCTCCCAACCACCAGTCCCGCTTCCCACCACCGGCTCTGGCACAGACCGTATAAGTATGCCCAGCACTATCTCCGCCTCCCAACCACCAGCCCCTCCTCCCACCACCGGCTCTGGCACAGACCGTATAAGTCTGCCCAGCACTATCTCCGCCTCCCAACCACCAGCCCCTCCTCCTACCACCGGCTCTGGCACAGACCGTATAAGTCTGCCCAGCACTATCCCTGCCTCCCAACCACCAGTCCCGCTTCCCACCACCGGCTCTGGCACAGACCGTATAAGTCTGCCCAGCACTATCTCCGCCTCCCAACCACCAGCCCCTCCTCCCACCACCGGCTCTGGCACAGACCGTATAAGTCTGCCCAGCACTATCCCTGCCTCCCAACCACCAGTCCCGCTTCCCACCACCGGCTCTGGCACAGACCGTATAAGTCTGCCCAGCACTATCCCTGCCTCCCAACCACCAGTCCCGCTTCCCACCACCGGCTCTGGCACAGACCGTATAAGTATGCCCAGCACTATCTCCGCCTCCCAACCACCAGCCCCTCCTCCCACCACCGGCTCTGGCACAGACCGTATAAGTCTGCCCAGCACTATCCCTGCCTCCCAACCACCAGTCCCGCTTCCCACCACCGGCTCTGGCACAGACCGTATAAGTCTGCCCAGCACTATCCCCACCTCCCAACCACCAGCCCCGCCTCCCGATCTTGACTAAGCTCCTGAGGATCCATTCCTTCGGCACAGGATTCCTTTATGCTTATCCCACGCATGTTTGAATTCCGTTACCGTTTTCATTTCCACCACCTCCCGCGGGAGGGCATTCCAAGCATCCACCACCCTCTCCGTGAAGAAATACTACCTGACATTTTTCTTGAGTCTGCCCCCCTTCAATCTCATTTCATGTCCTCTCGTTCTACCATCTTCCCATCTCCGGAAAAGGTTCGTTTGCGGATTAATACCTTTCAAATATTTGAACGTCTGTATCATATCACCCCTGTTTCTCCTTTCCTCCAGGGTGTACACGTTCAGGTCAGCAAGTCTCTCCTCATACGTCTTGTAACGCAAATCCCATACCATTCTCGTAGCTTTTCTTTGCACCGCTTCAATTCTTTTTACATTCTTAGCAAGATACGGCCTCCAAAACTGAACACAATACTCCAGGTGGGGCCTCACCAACGACTTATACAGGGGCATCAACACCCCCTTTCTTCTGCTGGTCACACCTCTCTCTATACAGCCTAACAAACTTCTAGCTACGGCCACCGCCTTGTCACACTGTTTCGTCGCCTTCAAATCCTCAGATCCTATCACCCCAAGATCCCTCTCCCCATCCGTACTTATTACTATCACCCCAAGATCCCGCTCCCCGTCCGTACTTATTCAAGTAAAACGGCACAGTCCATCCATTCTACCCAATAAGATCAACTCATAGGATGTCTTCCAATGTCACACATGTATTCTTCCTCTTGATCTGTCCGTGCCATTTTCAGTGCACAGACCGTAGAAGTCTGCCCAGCACTGAACTTACTCCCCAACTACTGATCAGCAATTTTACAAATACAGAGATTGAAAACAAATGGGGGGAGGGGGATTCTCTATATGGTGCCTAAAAGGTCCGCCCGGAACAAGTCTACGCCTAAGTGTATTCTATAAGTGGCACCTTGATTTAAGCGCGGTATATAGAATGCGCTGATTTCCCCGCTGATATCCCTGTGCCTAAAACTGGCGTAAATACTGGCAAGTAGATTTAGGAGCAGAGGGACATATTCTATAACACTGCATGTAAATTTTGTAACACCCAATATATATAACGTTCCCAAACCGCCTATTTCCCTGCCAATAACCACGCCCCTTTTTGACTGCACGCCAGCCATTAGAATTTAGGCGCTCTGTGTTACAGAATACTCTTAGCCAGGTGGGCATGTAAATTCTAATTATTGCCAATCAGTGTTCATTATTGTTTATCAAGTGCTGTTAAGAATGCTGATTGGCTTGTTAAACCACTTAAGTTACGCACATTGTTATAAGAATACGCTTGGATTTCGGCGCGGAATGCTGGGCACAATATATAGAATCCGGCAGATGGCGCAGACTCGGCACAACTTTTACATGTAAGAGGCACCACTGCTTCATTTTACAAACCTACATGTTTAAAAGTGCCTGCAATTAAGTAGTGAGGCTACCATTTTAAGCAATTGAGGAGCCCGACTCCCTCCTTCCTTCGTGTAAAGCTCTGGCTGAAGCGAGCACTTTTGAAAAACTTACGTATATAAGTATTGCCAAACTGGGAAAGACCAAAGCAGGTCCATCAAGCCCAGGGGTTTACACATGTATGAAACGTACACAGCAGTAGAATTTAGTACTCGCGAGTAAATGCCAGTATTTCTTGTGAAAATTGTAAGTAAGGCTTGCAAAATAACTCCTGCAGCTTTTTAAATAGATAGAAAGCAGAAAGCAGAATGTCTCCTCAGCTCGAAACCTTGGGGTCATCTTTGACTCTTCTCTCTCCTTCTCTGCTCATATCCAGCAGACCGCCAAGACCTGTCGTTTCTTTCTTTACAACATCCGTAAAATCCGCCCCTTTCTTTCCGAGCACTCTACCAAAACCCTCATCCACACCCTTGTCACCTCTCGTTTAGACTACTGCAATCTGCTTCTTGCTGGCCCCCCACTTAGTCACCTCTCCCCTCTCCAATCGGTTCAAAACTCTGCTGCCCGTCTCGTCTTCCGCCAGGGTCACTTTACTCATACTACCCCTCTCCTCAAGTCCCTTCACTGGCTCCCTGTCTGTTTTCGCATCCTGTTCAAACTTCTTCTACTAACCTATAAATGTATTCACTCTGCTGCTCCCCAGTATCTCTCCACACTCGTCCTTCCCTACACCCCTTCCCGTGCACTCCGCTCCATGGATAAATCCTTCTTATCTGTTCCCTTCTCCACTACTGCCAACTCCAGACTTCGCGCCTTCTGTCTCGCTGCACCCTACGCCTGGAATAAACGTCCTGAGCCCCTACGTCTTGCCCCATCCTTGGCCACCTTTAAATCTAGACTGAAAGCCCACCTCTTTAACATTGCTTTTGACTCGTAACCACTTGTAACCACTCGCCTCCACCTACCCTCCTCTCCTCCTTCCTGTACACATTAATTGATTTGTTTGCTTTATTTTTTGTCTTTTAGATTGTAAGCTCTTTGAGCAGGGACTGTCTTTCTTCTATGTCTGTGCAGTGCTGCGTACGCCTTGTAGCGCTATAGAAATGCTAAATAGTAGTAGTAGTAGTCTCTTGTAATCAGAGGTGATATTGTGATGTCATAATGCCTCAGGCCACCAATAAGAGCCAACCTCATCAGTGATGTCACAATGGCTTGATTGTCCTATACTTGGCTCACTTTTATTACATAGCTCTTTGAGCAGGGACTGTCTTTCTTCTATGTTTGTGCAGCGCTGCGTATGCCTTGTAGCGCTATAGAAATGCTAAATAGTAGTAGTAGTAGTAGAAGAAAGAGGAGGAAACATTTGTTAACGAGAGGCTGAAGCATTGAGAATACCATGTCAAGCAGTAGATGGGTAGAAACATAAAAATGGAACAGAATTAGAGGAAGAAGATCAGAGCAAGGGTTGAGGGTGACTGCAGGTCATTTAGGGTAGGTGACGACAGCAGGTAGAAAGAAATGAATAGATTGGAAGAGCCCAGACTCTATTGTCTTGTGATGTTGCTCTGTAACCTTTAATTCATAAGTACATAAGTATTGCCATACTGGGACACAGCAAAGGTCCATCAAGCTCAGTATCCCTTTTCCAACAGTGGCCAATCCAGGTCACAAATACCTGGCAAGATCCAAAAAAAGTACAATACATTTTATGCTGCTTATCCTAGAAATAAGCAGTGGATTTTCTCCAAGTCCATTTTAATAATGGTCTATGGACTTTTCCTTTAGGAAGTCAGCCAAACCTTTTTTTAAAACCCCGCTAAGCTAACTGCTTTTACTACATTCTTTTTTGTGTTTTTAAAGCAAGGGTAACAGATGCTTGGAAATGTCAAGCAGTAGATGGGTAGGAACATGAAAATGGAACAGAATTAGAGGAAGATGATCAGAGCAAAGGGGTGGAGGTAACTGCAGGTCGTTTAGGGTAGGTGACGACACCAAGTAGAATGAATTGAATAGACTGGAAGAGCCCAGACTCCCACTGTGGTCACTGATATGTTCACATGTTTTCTTGGAAATGTTAAATCTGCACACATGATTCAGCCCACGACATCTACATGGGGGCTTCAGGTTAATTTGCATCTCAACACCTCCCACCCACTCTTCTGTCATTCTCCTCTCTTCATGTGCTGGAGACTTGGGATTTATTTTGCTTGCTGGGTTTTTTTTCCCCAGTTTGGTTAAACTTAGTTTGCTCACTAAGGGACCCTTTTACTAAGCCACATAGGTGCCTACATGCACCCCACGCGCGCCAAATTGGAGTTACTGCCCGGTTACCGGTAATTTCAATTTTGGCGTGCGTCCGCTACGTGTGTCTGAAAAATATGTTTTATTTTCTGGCGCGCGTAGCTGCCTCGCACCAAGTGGCATCCGACATGCTTAGGTTATTACCGCCCAAATTCTTTGCCGCTAGGTCTATGGCTGGCGGTAAGGTCTCAGACCCAAAATGGACGCGCAGCAATTTTGATTTTGCCGCACGTCCATTTTCGGGAAAAAAAGAGACCTTTTTTACAGGTGCGCTGAAAAATGATTCTGCGCGAGCTCAAAACCCGCACCTACACTACTGCAAGCCATTTTTCGGTGCACCTTTTTAAAATGACCCCTTAATAAGTGAACTAAAAAGTTAAATTTTTTCTTGGTTTGCTTTAATTTATAGATGTTCCATGACATCAGCTGCAGTTTAAACTTGTGGGGTAAAAATATGTAATAATGTGGATTTGGGGTATATTTACCACTGGATTCTTTAGGTACGGATTCCAGATCTGTGTGTAAACTAATTAGCCAATTAGGTGTTAATAAATTTTTGGCGCTAACAAGCACTTAATTGGCAGTAAGTGTTATATGTGGATCAGCCCTACACCCTATTCCAGTGATGGCGAACCTTTCAGAGACCGAGTGCCCAAACAGCAACCCAAAATCTAATTATTTATCGCAAAGTGCCAACAGGGCAATTTAACCTGAATAACAGAACTTTAAAAGCATTTGGCATGCTTTTGACTAATTAATGTGATTTTTGCTGTTGCATGCATGCTGATAACTCCCTTCCCCTCCATCCATGTGCATCTCCTTCCTGTCTTCCCTTCCCTCCCCTCCATCCATGTGCATCTCCTTCCTGTCTTCCCTTCCCTCCCCTCCATCCGTCCAACAATTGCCCTCCCCTCCATCCATCCATGTCCAGCAACCCTTCTCTCTCCTGCCCTCCCCTCCATCCACCCATGTCCAGCAACTCTCCTCTCTCCCCTGCCCTCCCCTCCATCCATCCATGTCCAGCAATTCTCCTGTCTCCCCTGCCCTCCATCCACCTATGTCCAGCAACTCTCCTCTCCCCTGTTCTCCCCTCCATCCACCCATGTCCCGCAACTCTCCTCTCCCCTGCCCCCTCCATCCATCCCCAGCGATTCTCTTCTCTCCCCGCCCTCCCCTCCCGCTTCCATCCATGCCCTGCATGTAAATCTTTTTTATTACCTCCGTTGAAGCGGCCGCATCTTTGAAAGCCCTGCCCGTCTCTATCCTTCCCTTCGTGAGTTCATTCTCTCAGAGTCAGTCCCACCCTCGCGGAAATGATGTCAGAAGGCGGGACTGACTCTGAGGGAACGAACTCATGAAGGGAAGGCTAGAGACGGGCAGGGCTTTCAAAGACGCAGCCGCTTCGACGGAGTTAATCAGCGCCGGCAGGGAGGACATGCGAGAGGATGTTGGGTGGGCGGGCGGGCCTGGAGGGAAAGTGACTGGGCCTGGGCCCGTCCAGGCCCACCCGTGGCTACGCCCCCGGCGATGGCACGCGTGCCGAGAGGGCTCTGCGTGCCCTCTCTGGCACGCGTGCCATAGGTTCGCCATCACTGCCCTATTCTATAACGTGCTGCCCCCATATTCGTGGGGGCAGAGGGCATTATTGTGTATATTTAATTGGAATATTATTTGTATATACAGGACTGTTTACTGGGGCTTCTCCTCAGGGTCGCCGAGAGACTAAGCCCCGCCACTGCCACCCCCTGCTACAATTCCACATACCATGGCAGGCGGGGGTCCCCAGGTCCCGCCAGCAGAAGAAGCCTTCCTCCAGCGCTGTTCTTCCTGCGCCGCATTGCCTGCCCTGCCCCTGAGGCTGCTTTTCCCCTCACGTCGCGCACGCTCAATTTCATCAAAGCCGAGCATGCTTGACGTAAGGGGAAAAGCAGCTGCAGGGAGTAAAGAACAGCGCTGGAGGAAGGCTTGGCCTTTGAAGCCCTTTGTCTGCTCCTCCCCAACCTCTAAGGGGGGGCCCGACGCCAGAGTTTTTTCTCTCCTGCTCCTGTCTGGACGCGATCACCTGGGTCCCGTCAGGAGCAGGAGAGAGAGAGAGACTCTGGCGCTAGGCCCCTCTTGGAGGCCGGGCCCGGGGGAATCTTGCCTCCCTCTCTGCGGTCCCGCTTCCCCTTCCCCATCTACAGTTGCAGTGTCCTGTGATTGGCTCCTTGTGAGCTTGTTTCTATTGGTTGTTAGCTCTGAGCTAAGGCCAGCCCTCTTTCTTTGCCCCGCAGGCTAGGTGACAGGCTCAGTCTGTGCCAGTGTTGTAGGTTGCCAGGTGGGCGGTTTTACCGCCCAATTGGGCGGGTTTTCGCCAGCGGCGGCGGGAAAATTTCGCCGGCCGCGGGATGCGGTTTTTTGGGCGGTTTTCCCGTCGCCGCTGTGCGAGTTCGGCAGTTTTTTCCGGGGCTTCTATTGGTCCAATTCGGTCCAATAGAAGCTTTTCCGGGGCTTCTATTAGTCCAAATTGGACCAATAGAAGCCTTTCAGGGGCGGGGCTGAAGTCAGGGATGACGTAGGGGGCGGGGTTAGTGACATGGGAGGCGGGATTAGTGACGTGGAAGGCGGGGTTAGTGACACGGGGCGTGGTTAGGTGATGCAGGGGCGGGGTTCGGTGACGCGGAAGACGGGGATTGGCTACGGGCGGTTTTTGGGCGGGTTTACGGCTGTTTCAGGCTGGGAAAATTTTTCCCAGCTGGCAACCCTGTTGCCAACCTAGCTTATTCCCTGCGAGTTCGGCTTGTTGTTTCTTGAAGTTTTTTTTTTTTTTAATGAATTTGCAGGTAGCTTGTTTTAGGCTTGTTCTTTTTCCTTTTGTTTGACTTGATATACCGCTGATTGCCCACAATTGTCACCGTGATAAGATTGCAAGTAAGCAGTGGCGTTCCTAGGGGGGCTGACACCCGGGGTGGATCGCCGATGCGCCCCGCCCCCTCCGGGTGCAGCGCCCCTCCCCCGGAACAGCGCGACGCCCCCCCCGGCGAAAGAACCCCTGATCCCCCGGCGAAAGAACCCCCCCCGGGTGCACGCCGCTGGGGGGGGTGCCGCGCGCCTGCCGGCTCTTCGTTTTCATGCTCCCTCTGCCCCGGAACAGGAAGTAAACCTGTTCCTGGGCAAAGGGAGCATGAAAACGAAGAGCCGACAGGTGCGCGGCACCCCCCCCCCAGCGGCGTGCACCTGGGGCAGACCGCCCCCACTGCCCCCCCTTTGGTATGCCACTGCAAGTAAGTGTGTCAGGTGGCTCTCAGTTCTGCCTTTTCCTGTCCTCTTTTGTTTCCTGATTGGCTATGGAAGGAGTTAATAACAACATGCACCACCCCTGGATTAGGGCTGCTTTCTGACATCCGGGACATACTTTATAAATAAATAAACCTGTGTTTTGGAGCAAGGTGGGATCTGGTGTTCGGGGTGCAGGGGCGTGGCCCGCAGCGTCTGCACATCGGAAGCTCTGGTCCAATTTCCAAACTCATGGTGGTTACTGACTTTTGGAACTGGACCGGGGCTTTTTCTGCGCAGGTGCGATGGGCCTGCATTCTGGTGCTTTTGCTGTTGGAACTCATTTTGCTTTTGTGCACGGGTGTTGCAGCCCTCCAAGGACAGGGAAATATCCAGTGTACCTGAATATAACTCACCTTGAGTTACTACTGAGAAAGGTGTGGGCAAAATCCAAATAAATAGAAGACAAATAAAATCCAAATAAATAGATCCCACCTTGCTCCAAAACACAGAGCCAAGATTGTGGTGGAGGAGTGGCCTAGTGGTTAGGGTGGTGGACTTTGGTCCTGAGAAACTGACTTGGATTCCCACTTCAGACACAGGCAGCTCCTTGTGACTCTGGGCAAGTCACTTAACCCTCCATTGCCCCATGTAAGCCGCATTGAGCCTGCCATGAGTGGGAAAGCGCAGGGTACAAATGTAACAAAAATAAAATAGATACTATTGGAGATTCTACATGGAATGTTGCTTCTATTGGACATTCTACATGGAATGTTGCTATTCCACTAGCAACATTCCATGTAGAAGGCTGCGCAGGCTTCTGTTTCTGTGAGTCTGACGTCCTGCACGTACGTGCAGGACGTCAGACTCACAGAAGCAGAAGCCTGCGCGGCCACATTGGTGATCTGCAAGGGCCGACTTCTACATGGAATGTTGCTAGTGGAATAGCAACATTCCATGTAGAATCTCAAATAGTAGCAACAGTGGAGGAGTGGCCTAGTGGTTAGGGTGGTGGACTTTGGTCCTGGGGAACTGAGGAACTGAGTTGGATTCCCACTTCAGGCACAGGCAGCTCCTTGTGACTCTGGGCAAGTCACTTAACCCTCCATTGCCCCATGTAAGCCGCATTGAGCCTGCCATGAGTGGGAAAGCGCAGGGTACAAATGTAACAAAAATAAAACAGATACTATTGGAGATTCTACATGGAATGTTGCTACTATTTGAGGTTCTACATGGAATGTTGCTACTATTGGAGATTCTACATGGAATGTTGCTACTACTGAGATTCTGTTGTTACTATTGGAGATTCTACATGGAATGTTGCTTCTATTGGACATTCTACATGGAATGTTGCTATTCCACTAGCAGCATTCCATGTAGAAGGCTGCGCAGGCTTCTGTTTCTGTGAGTCTGACGTCCTGCACGTACGTGCAGGACGTCAGACTCACAGAAGCAGAAGCCTGTGCGGCCACATTGGTGATCTGCAAGGGCCGACTTCTACATGGAATATTGCTAGTGGGACTCTGGGCAAGTCACTTAACCCTCCATTGCCCCATGTAAGCCGCATTGAGCCTGCCATGAGTGGGAAAGTGCGGGGTACAAATGTAACAAAAATAAATAAAATTGAGCTTATTTTTAGAAACTGATATGTTTTGTTTTATGCTTATTGTTTAAGCAAAACATGCTTATTTTTCTATGACCACCTATGTTTTGCTTGCCATGGGCTAGCAGCTTTTCTGAGAGCTGACCTTTCTTGTTCCACTGTGGTTCCATCAAGGTTTTTTACCTTCTCTTTCTCCTCACTCGCTCTCTCTCCCTTAGGTTGCTGTAAAAGGCATTTTCCATGTATTTCTCCCTGTTTGAGTTTACAGCTTTGCCTCTCAGCACTAGAGGCGTAGACTCAGTATTTTGGATGGGTCCAAAGGTTAGTTGGATGGGCCCTTCCATGCGCACGTGCCCCCCCCCCCCCAACCATACACCATAAGTATCTTCCCGGAGATATTTTTTAAGAACATGAGGTATTTTTTTCACCTTCCCCACATCTTCTTCCTCTCCTCTGCAGCGTCCCAGCAACTGCGCTCCTGTCTCTCAACGTCGTCCCTCCCCAGTATCGGTACAGGCATCCTCGGTGCCTGCAGTGATTCATTCTCGCTGCTTGTGCCAGCCCCTCAGGCTTCCATCTGCCATGTCCCGCCCTCGCTGATGTCATTGCCTGTTTCCTGTCTTTCGGTATGTGGCAAATGGAAGCCTGCGGGGCCGGTGCAAGCAGTGAGAATGAATCGCTGCAGGCGCCAAGGACACCTGTACCGACACCGGGGAGGGAAGGGGTTCAAAGACCGGAGTGCAGGTGCTGGGATGCCGTGGAGGAGAGGGGGGGGGAAGAGAGCAGTGTGGCGCTGCAGCTGGGTGGGCCAGAGCCAAGATTGAGTGGGCAGGCCCACCCGTAGCTATGCCACTGCTCAGCACTGCTGAGATCTGGCCTCTCCTTGCCTCTGAGATGACTGGGTATGGGGAGAATTGCAATAAAGAAGATTTGCCTAAGAATTGAGAGTCTAGTGGTAAAGGTTTCTACTCGGGGGAGGAGGAGAAGGTTTAACTGACTGTGAGGTCAAACTGGTCAATAATACTGGACAGTAGCACTGGGCACAACACGCGTGACTAAATTTCACAGTGCGCAACTCCAAAGAGGGTGTGGCCATGGGAGGGTCATGGGTGGATCAAGGCTGTTCCCAGAAATTAGGTGCATTTCCTTGCCTAAAAGCCATTAATTGAGGACCACCATTTACACCAGCTTTGGCAGGTATCAATGCTTACGCCCAAAGTCAGATGCAAATCACCAGATTCCATATTCCGCGACTTAAGTTGTGCATGCAACTCTGGCTGTATTCTGGATTTACGCACGCAACTTAATTAGTTAATAAGCTAATTAGCACCGATCATTGCCAATGAACAAGCAATTATTGACAGCAATTGGCGTTAGAATTTACGCGCACACTTGTCTAAGCATATTCTGTAACGTGATGTGTGTAGATTCTAAGTTGCATAGCTGAAAAGGGGGCACAGCCATGGGTATGAAATGGGTGAGTCATGGGCGTTTCTCAAATCTAGTAGAATACACCCGGCATGCACCTAATTTAGATTTTGTGTTTTACACCAAGTTTTACTTGCCGTAACTGCCCACGACTAAACTTAGCCATGTGGACGGGCGCTTGGTGAATAACCACATAAAAATGTAGGTGTATTTTTATTCGGCGCCGATTATTTTAGATGTGATATATAGAATCTAGTCTAAAATGTACAGTAAGGTAGTTTTGTATAAAGAACATTCCTATGCAGAATATGTGCATACTGGGAATCATTCTGGTGCCTCATTTTTGGTGCTCTTTATTGAATGTAGCCCTAATGGGGGGAATTCTATATTTATTTATTTATTTAGATTTTGCTCACACCTTTTTCAGTAGTAGCTCAAGGTGAGTTACATTCAGGTACTCTAGATATTTCCCTGTCCCTTTGGCTCATTCCACCAATAAAAGCCAACCTCATCAGTGATGTCACAATGGCTTGATTGTCCTGTACTTGGCTCACTTTTTAATTACATATGGCAGTGATTTCAACTTCTAGAGATTTCTTTTTTCTTTAATTAAAAGGGTTTTACTGTTAAACCGGGCTATTAGTAACTAGGTCTCACTGTATAAAATGGGACCAATGCTAAAATAGCACACGCTAATGGTAAAATAACACATCTGAACAGTAGCCCACCTTGATAACTTTCCCCTTAGTGTGAAGACTTTCAGTCTCTGGTAATCAGAGCTGATATTGTGATGTCATAATGCCTCATCCCACCAGTAAGAGCCAACCTCTCAGTGATGTCACAATGCTTTATTCCACCAATAAGAGCCAACCTCTCAGTGATGTCACAATGGCTTAATTGTCCTGTACTTGCCTTATTACATAGAGCAGTGATTTCAACTTCTAGAGACATTTCTTTTTTCTTTAATTAAGAGGGAAGTTATCGATGTGGACTACCATTAACAAGTGTTATGTTACTGTTAATCCCAGTTATTAGTAACAAGGTCTCATTGTATAAAATGGGACCAGTGCTAAAATAGCACACGTAAATGGTAAAATAACCCATTTTATCGGTAATCCACGTTGATAACTTCCTCCCTTAATGTTTAGAGTTTCAGTCACTGGTAACCAGAGCTGATATTGTGATGTCATAATGCCTCATTCCACCAATAAGAGCCAGCCTCTCAGTGATGACACAATGCCTCATTCCACCAATAACAGCCAACCTCATCAGCGATGTCACAATGGCTTGATTGTCCTGTACTTGTCTCACTTTTTAATTACATATGGCAGTGATTTCAACTTCTAGAGATTTCTTTTTTCTTTAATTAAAGGGGTTTTACTGTTAAACCGGGCTATTAGTAACTAGGTCTCACTGTATAAAATGGGACCAGTGCTAAAATAGCACATGCTAATGGTAAAATAACACATCTGAACAGTAGTCCACGTTGATAACTTTCCCCTTAGTGTGAAGAGTTTCAGTCTCTGATAACCAGAGCTGATATTGTGATGTCATAATTTATTTATTTGGATTTTGCTCACACCTTTTCAGTAGTAGCTCAAGGTGAGTTACATTCAGGTACACTGGGTATTTCTCTGTCCCTGGAGGGCTCATAAATTTAAGTTTGTACCTGAGACAATGGAGGGTTAAGTAACTTGCTCAAGGTCACAAGGAGTACCAGTGGGACTTGAACTAGCCACCTCTGGATGCCAAGACTGGCACTCTAACCACTAGGCCCCAGTGTATTAAGTGAAACCTACATTTAGGTGTGGTATATAGAATACGCTTAGTTGATATTCCAGCACCTAAAACTACATGCATCCATTTACACCAATGAAAACATGGCGTAAATCCTAGCGTTTTGTTTTAGGCGCAGTGGGGGCCATATTCTTTAACTATGTGCGTAAATTTCAGAACGCCCATTTCCCTGCCCATAACCACGCCCCTTTTTGCTGTGTACGTTAGAAGTTAGGCGCAGAACGGTACAGAATACGCTTAGCGAGTTGTGCGTGTAAATTCTAATTATTCTCCATTAGTGCTCATTATTGCTTGTCAAGTGCTGTTATCAATGCTGATTAGCTTGTTAAAGGCAATTAAGTTATGCGTATTGTTAAAGAACACGCTGGGATTTCGGCATGGAACACTAGGGGCGCTATATAAAATCCAGGGAAATGTGTCCCCCTTGATTTTGTGGTGATAACTGCACAGATGCTGAGAAGGCACAAGCTACTTCTTTTCTTCAGGTCAGTGAATTTTATCTTTAACTTGGGCTTTACGGCAGAAGGAGAGAGAGAGCCCTGGTAGCAGGGAGGAGAAAGCTGGCACAGTGTGAGATTACAGGCACTGCAGGGAGCAGCAGAGTGTTGCAGTGACAGAGCTGCTTGAAAAACTCCTCAAATCTCTCCCCCCTTAAATCCAGGAGTACAGGAAGGAGCCTGTTGGACCATCCGGAGCCTGAATTAGCCCATCAGTTTCCTGATGATACCTTGAAACCCTCTGCTCAGTGTGCAGCAGCAGCTAAGAAAGCAAATAGAATGGAAAACAAACATGTATCGCTCTATGGTGCGACTAAACCTCGAATACTGTGTACAAGTTTGGGCACCGCATCTCAAAAAAGATACAGTGGAATTAGAAAAGGTACAGAGAAGGGCGACAAAAATGATAAAGGGGATGGGACGATTTCCCTGTGAGGAAAGGCTAAAGCGGCTAGGACTCTTCAGCTTGGAGAAAAGGCGGCTGAGGGGAGATATGATAGAGGTCTATAAAATAATGAGTGGAGTGTAACAGGTAGATGTGAATCGCTTGTTTACTCTTTCCAAAACTTGTAGGAAAAGGGGGCACACAATGAAGATACAAAGTAGTAAATTTAAAATGAATCGTAGAAATTATTTCTACACTCAATGTGTAATTAAACTCTGGAATTCGCTGCCAGAGAATGTAGTAAAAACAGTTAGCAGGGTTTAAAAAAGGTTTGGATGGCTTTCTAAAGGAAAACTCCATAGACCATTATTAAAATGGGCTTAGGGGAAATCCACTGCTTATTTCTAAGATAAGCAGCATAAAATGTATTGTACTGTTTTGGGATCTTGCCAGGTACTTGTGACCTGGATTGGCCACTGTTGGAAACAGGATGCTGGGCCTCATGGACCTTTGTTCTGTGCCAGTATGGCAATAGTTATGTTCTCTCTACGATTTTGGTTTTTGTTTAGGGATTTTAAGAAAACCTCTACACTATGCAGCACAGCTCTGCCCCTGAGCACACCCTGGCAGCTTCCAGAATGTATCAGAGTGCCAATGTGCCAGTGTACTGAGCGCATCACGGTTAGTAGAGGGTATGACTGGGATAATTTACTGAACAGATCCCACCAATGAATGTAAATCACCTCAAACCTCCATTGAAAGGGGGTGAACTAAAATCCCAGTGGATTTGGGAAGACAGAGAGGGGGATTGTCCATAATGTTAACACAATGTTTTATTGTGTGGAGGAGTGGTCTAGTGGTTAGTGCAATGGACTTTGCTCCTGCGAAACTGAGTTTGAGTCCCACTGTAGCTCCTTGTGA
Source organism: Microcaecilia unicolor (assembly GCF_901765095.1). Lineage (NCBI taxonomy): Eukaryota > Metazoa > Chordata > Amphibia > Gymnophiona > Siphonopidae > Microcaecilia > Microcaecilia unicolor. The sequence goes on along the minus strand of NC_044032.1, from coordinate 10,568,972 downwards.
CTCTAGGCAAGTCACTTAACCCTCCATTGCCCCTGGTGCAAATAAATAGCTGAATATATGTAAACCGCTTTGCATGTAGTTGCAAAAACCACAGAAAGGCAGTATATCAAGTCCCATTTCCCTATATTATGTTATGAACAAAATGTGTTTTGTTGCTGCTTACTGTAAGAATCTCTGTTCTGTTTAAGAAAAAAAAAATGTATTATAAACTCCCAGTGGATGAGCAGCTTATGAAATAGGCTAACTCTCCTTACTTCTGGTGATTACTACTACTACTACTACTACTTGACATTTCTAGAACGCTACTAGGGTTACGCAGCGCTGTACAGTTTAACAAAGAAGGACAGTCCCTGCTCGAAGGAGCTTACAATCTAAAGGACGAAATGTCAAGTTGGGGCAGTCTAGATTTCTTGACTAGAGGTATAGTGGTTAGGTGCCGAAGGCAACATTGAAGAGGTGGGCTTTGAGCAATGATTTGAAGATGGGCAGGGAGGAGGGCTGGCGTACGGGCTCAGGGAGTTTGCTCCAAGCATGGGGTGAGGCGAGGCAGAAAGGGCGGAGCCTGGAGTTGGCGGTGGTGGAGAAGGGTACTGAGAGGAGGGATTTGTCTTGAGAGCGGAGGTTACAGGTAGGAATGTAAGGGGAGATGAGGGTAGAGCGGTAGGGAGGAGCTGCAGATCGAGTGCATTTGTAGGTTAGAAGGAGAAGCTTGAACTGTATGCGATGCCTGATCGGAAGCCAGTGAAGTGACTTGAGGAGAGGGGTGATATGAGCATATCGGTCCAAGCGGAAGATAAGATGTGCAGCAGAGTTCTGAACGGATTGAAAGGGGGATAGATGGCTAAGTGGGAGGCCAGTGAGGAGTAGGTTGCAGTAGTCAAGGTGAGAGGTAATGAGAGAGTGGATGAGAGTTCGGGTGGTGTGCTCAGAGAGGAAAGGGCGCATTTTGCTAATGATATAAAATAATAGCTCCAGCCTACAATTCTTGGAGGGTAACAATAAAATACAGACAATTAAATTAAATTTAGATAAAACAATCGGACAAAAACACAAAACGCAAGGCTAACCTCATTAAAGATTCAAAATAAAACAGTGGAAAGATATGAAAAATCAGCAGCAAAATTATTTCTAAACAGTGGTGCTGGGTGAGTTGGTAAATGCTGGGGACAAAATCGCAAGGAACTGTTAATATAAAAGATACAACTGAAAAAGGTCTCGCAGTCCACAGATGACTGTCTACAGCACGGCATTACATGACAGGAGGAAGTTGAGCCACAGGGTAAAAGCTTTGGCAAGTCTCTGGGCTCCCAAGTTGTAAATTTCAGTAGGTTCACCTTGTTAATCCATCTCCACCAGGCAGGTACTTTCCATCTTATCTCTATAGTGCAGCTTCATGTTTCCTTGTGGATTCTCAAAGAGATGCTCGATCCTCCCCGTGTTGAAAGAACTAGAAGGGTAAATGATGCCCTCGGCCTCACAGTCCCTCTCCAGCTGGAACTCTACCAAGGAGAAGGCGTTGTGCCTTGTGATGCTAGTGATCAAAGCCACCTTCCTGAGGTTGTTCCCATTCCTCTGAACCTGTGCCATGCTGCTGCTGTGATTGTGGCCTGGGGGGGGGGGGGTGGATGATGCAGTGATGAATGGGAGAACTGTTTGGTGAGACAGAAGGTGAGAAGGATGCTGCCGCTTTGGAAGAGGCAAAAGCAAGTCTCCAGCAGGAGAGGCAGACAAGGCCTCCGCTCACAGGACAAATCCCTCCTCTCAGTACCCTTCTCCACCACCGCCAACTCCAGGCTCCGCCCATTCTGCCTCGCCTCACCCTATGCGTGGAATCAACTTCCTGAGGCCCTACGCCAAGCCCCCTCCCTACCCATCTTCAAATCCTTGCTCAAAGCCCACCTCTTCAATGTTGCCTTCGGCACCTAACCTGATACCTCTCAAGGAACCTAGACCACTACTTGATTGTCTGTACATTTGTCCATTAGATTGTAAGCTCTTCGAGCAGGAACTGTCCTTCTATGTTATATTGTACAGCGCTGCGTAACCCTAGTAGCGCTTTAGAAATGTCAAATAGTAGTAGTAGTAGTAGCGTCCTGAATGGCAAAATTCCAGCAGATATTTACTTAAGAGTACTGGGAGACCAACTGGTTAGATCTATTGATCTTTACCTGCCACTGTGCGGGGAGGGGGGGAGGGACATGTGCTCACCTCTCTGACATTCAAACCCACCTCTCTTGAGAGAAAGGCTGACTTTCTGGGGTGGCTCCCTAATTAGTCGCTCCCCCTATGTGTAGAAGGGACAGCTCATATATGTGTATGTTGTAAAATCACTCCATATGCATCCATATGTTGCTGCTTTCACATATACAGACTATTAATTCATTTATTTATTACATTTGTACCCCGCGCTTTCCCGTTCATTGTAGTAACAAGAGAAAATCTATTTTCTTGATTTCTTGTCATGGAATTGTATTGAAATAAAACAAAACAAAAGGAAAGTGGCATAGAAGGGGGGTAGTCTGATACTACATTTTTAAAATTTGTCCACGATATAAATAGGTTCCAAGATATAATTAAAAAAAGAAAAGAAACGGGAAATAAATATCAAACTACTACCCGAACTTCTTCCCTAGCTTCAAGGAATTCCAAAAGTTGTTTTGGGTCCAAAAAACAAATACAACTTATTCTGAAGTAGAGGTCTATAAAATAATGAGTGGAGTGGAACGGGTAGACGGGAATTGTTTATTTACTCTTTCCAAAAATACTAGGACTAGGAGGCATGCGATGAAGCTACAAAGTAGTAAATTTAATATGAATCAGAGAAAATTTTTCTTCACTCAACGTGTAATTAAACTCTGGAATTCGTTGCCAGAGAATGTGGTAAAGGCGGTTAGCTTAGCAGGGTTTAAAAAAAGGTTTGGATGGCTTCCTAAAGGAAAAGTCCATAGACCATTATTAAAATGGGCTTAGGGGAAATCCACTGCTTATTTCTAAGATAAGCAGCATAAAATGTATTGTACTGTTTTGGGATCTTGCCAGGTACTTCTGACCTGGATTGGCCACTGTTTGAAACAGGATGCTGTGCTTGATGGACCTTTGGTCTGTCCCAGTGTGGCAATACTTATGTACTTATGAAATAATACCACACACTGACAAAGGTGCACTAGCGTTTTTAGATCGCACTACAAATCAGCTGATGCTAAACACTGAGACATCCTTTATATTCCTATGGGCATCTCAGGGTGATAGCACACCTTAGGCAGAGACACCCAAAATTTGTCCCCAGATCCTGCCATCACTTTTCGGTAAGGCAGCATTATGTGTTGTGACATTTTTGCTCTTATATTTTTAAAGTTTGTTCAATCACTAGCACTAATATATTATATTATTTTCTCCATGCAGTCAGGCTTTTAAGGTGTCTGTCTCTGTCCCCTGGGTCAGAGCAGATACGGTGGTATCTTGTGGCTTGGCTGTAAATGATGGATCTTTTTGTATTTCTCTGTTGATCACCCCACCCCTCACCTATCCACACCCATCCTGTTAGAATATCAATGATAAGCTTTGATGTCCCCATGCATACCTCCTACCCACCCCCATCCTCCCACCCTGTCAGACTGTCATAGTAATGCTTGAATGTTTTCACTTATATACACTGTCAGCTAGCACATTTGCTTATTTCCGATCTGAGGAAGAAGGGCAACCTTCGAAAGCTAATCAAGAAATATATTAAGTTATGTCCAATAAAAAAAGGTATCATCTTATTTTCTTTTCCATGTTTTATTTTGTTTGATTTCCATTTTAATATAAATACAGTATGCATTTCTGATAAATATGGGCATTTCTATTTTAAACCTACCTACCTCTCTCTCTCTTTTAGCTATAAACAATCAGCCCCCTTTATGGCTGTTGGTTGCTGTTGCACTGGGAGTTGGGACTTTGGGGAACATTATAATCACCCTCAGCCTAGGAAGTCACAGTGAGTATCTGCTGAACGTAAGGGGTCCAGCCTTTCACTGCTTGTCTGACTGCTCCCTCTACAGGTCATCCGCAGAATGGTACTACAACATTCTGTAGCTGTGGTCAGTATTGCATCACAGATTGAGGGAAATGCTTGCTGGTTTCCAGCTGAAGTCTCTGGATCAGTAATGTTGCCTATTCTGTCTGCCTCTGTGTCCACCTCACTGCACACTGGCAGGCCTCGGAGAGTTGAATGGGATGATCATGATGACCCAGTGGCGTTCCGTGCTTGGCTGACACCCGGGGCGGATCGCCGCTGCGCACACCCCCCCCCCCCGGGTGCAGTGCAACACGGCACCCCCCCGGCGTGGAACGGCACCCCCCCTGGTGTGGACCCTAACCCCCCCCCCCCCCCGGCGCAGCGCCTCTCACTCCCCCCGACAGTCCCCACCTGCCTACCAGCTGAGCTCCGGCCGGCACCTCCAATCTGCAGCGCTGCTGACTTTAAATGAAGAAAACCGTCTCATCGTTGGCCCTTCACTACTGAGTCCCGCCCTCTGATATAACTTCCTATTTCCTCGAGGGCGGGACTCAGTGAGTGAAGGGCCAACGACGAGACGGTTTTCTTCATTTAAAGTCAGCAGCGCTGCAGATTGGAGGTGACGGCCGGAGCTCAGCTGGTAGGCAGGTGGGGACTGTCGGGGGGAGTGAGAGGTGCTGCACCGAGGGGGGGTGGACGGAGCACCCCCCCCACCCGTTGACACCCGGGGCGGACCGCCCCCACCGCCCCGCCCTTGCTACGCCACTGTGATGACCTTCCAGGTATGGGATCTGGAGAAGCAAGGAGAGACGCAGAGTGTCACCTCAGTTTCTCTAACAAAGCTACCGGCACAAAATGATGCCTCCACCCCACAGGTTCTCTCCTATTAAAGGGTACACAGATGTGCAAACTGGGTAGCTAACAGCTAGCTCCTGTGGACACCAGTCTGTTGGGTTTTCCCATCAAATGTCACAGTCCACACAAGAATATTCCCATTTCAGTGAACGTTTTATTTTTTTTACCTGGAATACAGTGACTCGAAAGGGATTGAATTGAAAGGAGAGGAAGCTGTCTAATGCAATGAGCCAATTGTATTTCAACAGGACGTGCTTTTGCACACCATTCATCAGCGTTTTTTGACCATTAATGTTGATTTGGATGGAGTCCCCATTCTGTCCCTGTAAGCTGCCATCATTTATAGGTTCATAGAGTACTGAGTTGATTCTTCAGATGTTGTTCCTGAGGAAACCATGCAGCGAAATATGGATCTATATTGAGGACAGACTTTGTGGATTTTATTGCTGATAACTGAAGATCTGGTGAAATCTTTAGAGTTTGAAAGAAAATGGGGTCATATCCAGGTGCCTAGGGCTTCCAGGTGCTTTTTGGCTAAGATCAAGTGACCTGTGACCAGTGGTGTGCTGGAGCCGGCTCGCACCGGCTCACAAGAGCCAGTTGTTAACTTTTCATCCGACTTGCGAGCCGGTTGTTAAAATGCGCGAGCCGGCTCTCCTCCCTCCCTCCCTCCGGATCCAGTCCCTCACGTCACCAACCTGACTCTTCGAATTCTTCGGGGCAGGCAGTCTTGCCTGCCCGCTGCCAGCGCTGACTGTCCCCCGCTGGCGCTGCCGGTTCGCGCTTTAAAAATGTCCGCCGAGACTTCCAGAGGCGGCTTCGCGAGACTTCTGCTGAAGTCTTGGAGGCCGCCCTTGTAAGTCTTGGCGGCCATTTTGAAGTGCAAACCAGCAGCGCCAGCAGGGGAGAGTCAGCGCTGGCAGCGGGCAGGCAAGACTGCCTGCCCCGAAGAATTTGAAGAGTCAGGTTGGTGACGTGAGGGACCGAATCCAGAGGAAGGGAGGAGAATTCGCCGAACGACTCGGGAGGGAGTGGCAGGGGAGAGAAGGGAGTCGCTGGGAATTTGTGGATGGAGGGGAGAGAAGGTTCGCTGGGTATGGGTGCATGCAGGGCAGGGGAGAGGAGGGTCACTGCTGGACATGGGTGGATGGAGGGCAGGGGAGAGGAGGGGAGAGAGAAGAAATGCTGGACATGGATGGAGGCGAGGGAAGAGTGAGGAAGGAGATGAGATGAGGGAAAAGGAAGAGAGGAGAAAAACTGCACATGGATGAAGAAAATAGGCAGAAGCTGAGGACCAGAAATGAAGAAGAAAGGAGGAAAGGAAAGAAATAAATGGAAAGGAAGCCCTGGAAACGGAGTTAAGAGGACAGATAGCAGCAGAATCGGATACTGGGCCAGCATGATAAGAAAAGCAGTCACCAGACAACAAAGGTAGAAAAAAATCATTTTATTTTCATTATAGTGTTTGGAATATGTTCACTTTGAGAATCAGGTGCTCAACATTAAAAGTTTATTTTTATTTACTTATTTATGGCATTTTATCGCACATTAAACATGAATTAGATTGGAACCTGGGATCATTTAATTTATTTTTCCTGGAGTAATGCATTGCCACCCCCCCCCCCCCAGGCTCTCTCCCTGGCTATAGCCAGCTCTGCAATTTGGGGAGGGGGCGCAGAGGGGGACGGGGGGCGCAGAGGGGGACCGGGCAGAGAGCCTGTTGTTAAACATTTACCAGCACACCACTGCCCGTGACCCTCAGAGGGAGGAATGCTGGCTTCGGCCTAATCCCTGGTAAGCCTTTCCTTGGCTGAGAGGTGCCCAGTTCTCTCACCGGCTGCCTTTCAGGTGCTGTGGAGGACTTGCAGCTCATCTGCATATCTCACAGCCTTCTCTGGGGTGACTCCCAGGTCCACTCCGATCCACTCAGGGCCTCCGCTCTAGGTGCTGCGCGCCCGGCCATTTTCTCTTTACATTTCTTTTTCTCCCAGTTACTACTTATGGCTCCTGTACACTTTCTCTTCTTGGTACTGTCCCTTCTTAATCTGTTTCTCCATCTGAAACCACTGAACACCGCAGGAACACATTGTCCACCCTCTGTATTCATCATCTCACCATCTCTTTTGTCCTCTTCTTTCTTCTAAGTTCTCAACCTTCAGCATTTCCTTCCTTCCATTCATCCATCTCCTTTCTATCTGAGTACATCTCGCCTTTGTCACTGTCGTCATACCTCTCCTACTCTTCTCCGTACTCTCTTGCTCCTTCTCCTGCTCTCCGTTGGGGATATCAATCCCAATCCTGGTCCTCCACATCAGCTCTCATCCTATTTGTGCAGGTCACACCGTGATGTCTCCAATCTAATTTCTGTTCCTCTCCTCCCCCCCTTCTTGCCTGCCTTTCTCATGTGCTCTGTGGAATGCGCGCTGTGTCTGTAACAAAACTTTCCTACATCCACGACCTCTTTATCTCTCGTACTCTCCATCTGCTTGCCCTAACTGAAACTTGGCTTTGCCCTGAAGACTCTGTTTCAGTCGCAGCCCTATGCCATGGAGGATATCTTTTCTCTCATACTCCTCGCCCAATTGGCCGCAGAGGTGGTGTCAGGCTACTACTTTCACCCTCTTATAGATTTCAACCTCTTCTTCCACCCCAGTCTCACTGCTTTTCTTCCTTCAAATTCCACTCGATCCATCTATTCGCTCCTCGACCTCTCCGGGTAGCAGTCATTTATCAACCCCCTGTTAAATCCCCCTCTTCCTTTCTCACTGACTTTAACGCCCGGCTTTTCTTCTTTCTTGAACCTTCATCTCTTTCCCTCATTCTTGGGGATTTTAACATTCATGCTAATGATCCCTCTGACTCTTATGCTTCTCAGTTTCTCGCTTTAATATCCTCTTTCAATCTTCAACTGTGCTCCATTACTCCCACTCACCAGAATGGCAACTGTCTTGATCTTATCCTCTTCTCAAACTGCTCACTCTCCAGTTTCTGTGCCTCAGCTCTTCCCCTCTCTGACCATCCTCTGATAACTTTCACACTTTCCCCAGTCCCATCCAATCTTAACCAATACATTTAGGAATGTTCAGGCTATTGACCCTTCTACTCTGCCCTCCAGTGTTTCAAAACTCTTCTCTACCAATATGTTATCCAAGTCTGTCAATGAGGCTGTCTCTTCCTATAATACTCTTCTCTCCTCTACTCTGGATACTCTTGCTCCTCCCATTTCCTGTTCTGTAAGGAGTACCAAACCCCAGCCTTGGCTGACCTCTAGAATCCGCTACCTACGTTCCCGTGCCCATGCTGACTTCATACATTTCATATTCTTGCTGACCTCCTTCCAGTCTGCTTTTCTACTTACCAAACAGGACTATTACATCCAGTTGACAAATGCTCTTGGCTCAAACCCTTGACGTCTCTTTGCCACTCTGAACTCTATCCTCAAAGTGGCTTCACCTCCAACTCCCCCTTCACTTTCTCCCCACACTCTGGCTGAGTACTTTCATGATAAGGTTCACAAGATTAAACTTGAATTCTCAACCAAGTCACCTCCACCTCTCCTTCCCTTAGTCCATTCTCTCAACCCTCCAACCCCTGCCTCCTTTTCTTCCTTTGCTGAAATCACTGAAGAGGAAACTGCACATCTTCTTTCCCCCTCAAAACTATCTGTTCCTCTGATCCTATTCCCACCCATCTACTTAACACTATCTCTCCTACTGTCATCCCTTTTATCTGTCATATCCTCAATCTTTCACTTTCCACTGCGACTGTTCCTGATGCCTTCAAACATGCCGTAGTCACACCACTCCTTAAAAAAACTTTCATTGGACCTTACCTGTCCTTCCAACTATTGCCCCATCTCCCTCCTCCCTTTCGTATCCAAGATACTTGAATGTGCCGTTCATCGCCATTGTCTTCACTTTCTTTCATCTCAAGCTATTCTTGATCCACTTCAATCTGGCTTTCACCCTCTTCATTCTACTGAAACAGTGCTTGCTAAAGTCTCCAATGACCTGTTCCTGGCCAGATCCAAAGGTCTCTACTCTCCTCATCCTTCTCAATCTATCTGCTGCGTTTGACACTGTTGATCACAGCCTACTCCTTGAAATGCTGTCCTTACTTGGATTTCAGGGCTCTGTTCTTTTCTGGTTTTGTTCTCATATCTCCTATCATACTTTTAGTGTATACTCTGGTGGATTCTCCTCCACTTTTATCCCACTGTTAGTTGGTGTACCCCAGGGATCTGTCCTGGGACCTCTTCTTTTCTCCATCTATACTTCTTCTCTTGGTACTCTTATGTGATCCCATGGTTTTCAGTATCACCTTTATGCTTTTGACTCCCAGGTCTACCTCTCCACACCAGAAATCTCAGCAGGAATCCAGGCCCAAGTCTCAGCCTGCCTGTCTGAGATTGCTGCTTGGATGTCTCACTGCCATCTGAAACTAAACATGACCAAGACTGAGCTTCTTATCTTTCCCCCTATACCAACCTCTCCTCTTCCCCCGTTCTCTATTTCTGTGGATAACACTCTCATCCTCCCTGTCTCATCAGCTTGTAACCTTGGGGTCTTCTTCGACTCCTCTCCTTCTCTGCACATATTCTGCAGACTGCTAAAACCTGTTGTTTCTTTCTCTATAATATCACCAAAATTCGCCCTTTCCTTTCTGAGTATACTACCAGAACCCTCATCCACACTCTTATCGCCTCTCGCTTAGACTACTGCAACTTGCTTCTCACAGGTCTCCCACTTAGCCATCTCTCTCCTCTTCCATCTGTTCAAAATTCTGCTGCACAACTTATATTCCGTCAGTGTCGCTATGCTCATATTAGCCCTCTCCTCAAGTCACTTCACTGGCTCCCTATCCATTTTCGCATACAGTTCAAACTCCTCTTATTGACCTATAAGTACATTCACTCTGCAGCTCCTCAGTACCTCTCCACTCTCATCTCTCCCTACATTCCTCCCCGGGAACTCCGTTCACTAGGTAAATCTCTCTTATCTGCACCCTTCTCCTCCACCGCTAACTCCAGGCTCCGTTCCTTTTATCTTGCTGCACCATATGCCTGGAATAAACTTCCTGAGCCAGTATGTCAAGCTCCATCTCTGGCCGTCTTCAAATGTAGGCTAAAAGCCCACCTTTTTGATGCTGCTTTTAACTCCTAACCCTTATTGTTCAGAACCCTTATTTTATCATCCTCACTTTAATATCTCTTATCTCTTATTTGTCCTGTTTGTCTGTCCTAATTAGATAGTAAGCTCTGTCGAGCAGGGACTGTCTCTTCATGTTCAAATGTATAGCGCTGTGTACGTCTAGTAGCGCTATAGAAATGATTAGTAGTAGTAGTAGTAAATTTGGAAGCATTAACAGTTTGATCTTCACTGACTTGGGAATATTCTTCATGGGTTGTGACATTTGATGCTATAGACTGTGGTTAGGTTTTAGGGATTGATTTATGAGAATACCTTTAGTGTATCAGATTCCCTCATTTCATCTCCTAGTTTGTTAGTGGATTTTTTTTGTTAACTTTTATTTATATATTTTTTTACATTTACATTCCCAACATAAATGTAATGGTAATATTCGAAAAAAGACAATACAATAATCGCAAATTTTAACCAAGGTAATCCATTCCCCTTTAACTTTGTCCACAATTCACAGATCCAGATACTAAGCAAAAGAATAACTTTGTTAGTGGATTTTAAATGTAAAGGTTTATAGTAGTTTGTATAAATGTTTGTATATTATGTACTGTATTACCAGTAACAAACATGTTTTGAGTTATAGTTTATGGCTCTGGTATTTATATTTTGATTTACCCCTGTATTTTTAGTTTATTTATTTATAGGATTTGTATCCCACATTATCCCACCTTTTTGCAGGCTCAATGTGGCTTACAATTCATCATGGATGCTGAACAAAGAAAAGAATATACATTTGGTTTTACAACAGGTATTGGTGCATGGTGGAGAGATACATAGTGATGGAAGTAGAAAAGAATAGACATTGTGTTAGCAGATGTTTTGTGTGTATGATGGTGAGATACTTGATAGTGTTAATGTTATGGGCATTAGGTACATGATAGTGAGAGCAAAAGGCATTAGAGAACGTTCCTGGATCTCTGAAAGAAAGTAGAGTTACGCGTGTTGTCCATTGTGATATATTTTGTCAAAGAGATAAGTTTTCAGGAGTTTGTGGAAATTGGTCATTTTGTAGACCGTTTTTAGATTTCGTGGCAGTGTGTTCCAGAGCTGTGTGCTTGTATAAGAGAAGGTTGATACATGCATTGATTTGTATTTCACACCTTTACAATTGGGAGGGTGAAGGTTGAGGAATGTGCGGGAGGACTTTTTTGCATTTCTGGGTGGTAGTTCTATTAGGTCTGACATGTAGGCTGGGGCGTCGCCATGGATGATTTTGTGGACCAAGGTACAGAGTTTGAACGTGATACGTTCTTTGAGCGGGAGCCAGTGTAGTTTTTCGCAAAGGGGTGTTGCGCTTTCGTATTTTGGTTTGCCGAATATAAGTCTGGCTGCCGTGTTCTGGGCTGTCTGGAGTTTTTTGAGTATTTGCTCTTTGCAGCCGGCATAGAGTGAGTTGCAATAGTCCAGATGACTAAGTACCAATGATTGTACCAGGTAGCGGAAGACACTCCTTGGGAAAAATGGTCTGACTCTTTTTAGTTTCCACATTGAATGGAACATCTTTTTAGTTATGTTTTTTGCGTGGTTCTCAAGTGTTAGATGTCGATCAATGGTGACTCCAAGGATTTTCAGGGTGTCTGAGACTGGTAGACTTAAGTTGGGTGTGTTGATGGTGCTGAAATCCTTTTTGTTGTATTGTGAGGTGAGAACTAAGCATTGGGTTTTTTCAGCATTTAGTTTCAGTCGGAATTTAGTTTCTGCCCAGGAGTTCATTACGTGTAGGCTTTGGTTGATTTCATCGGAAATTTCTCTTAGATCGTATTTGAAAGGGATAAAGATTGTCACATCATCAGCATATATATATGGGTTTAGATTCTGATTCGATAGTAGCTTAGCCAAGGGCGTCATCATTAAGTTGAATATGGTCGGTGAGAAGGGGGATCCCTGTGGAACTCCGCATTCAGGTGTCCACGTGGCTGATGTAGTCGAATTTGATGTCACTTGATATGAGCGGGTGGTTAGGAAACCCTTGAACCATTTGAGAACGTTGCCTCCAATTCCGAAGTATTCGAGGATGTGTAGTAAGATTCCATGGTCAACCATATCGAAAGCGCTTGACATGTCAAATTGTAGCAGTAGAATGTTGTTGCCGTTTGCTATCAGTTGTTTGAGTTTGGTCATAAGCGTGACTAGTACGGTTTCCGTGCTATGATTAGAGCGGAATCCTGACTGGGAATCGTGTAGTATCGAGAACTTGTTTAGGTACTCTGTGAGTTGTTTGGTCACCATGCCTTCTGTTAATTTGGTGAATAGAGGGATGGATGCTACTGGTCTGTAGTTCGTTAGTTCATTAGTATTTTTCTTTGTATCTTTGGGTATGGGAGTGAGTAGGATATTTCCCTTCTCCTTTGGGAAGTGTCCATTTTGTAGCATGAAATTCACATGGTTTGTTAGGTCCCTTATAAATTGTTGGGGGGCCGACTTCATGAGGTTGTTTGGGCATATATCTAATTTACAGCGCGATTTGGCGAATCTTTTAAGTGTCTGTGAGATGAGATCTTCTGGTAGTATAGTGAATTCGGTCCAGATCCTGTCTGCTGGGTAGATTCCTGGTTCTGGGTCTAGGCATTCTAGGAGTGTAGTATATTCGATTGGGCTGGCTGGTATCTTGAGTTGTAGTTTTATGATTTTCTCGTTGAAGTATTTCACCAGGTCGTCGGCTCCTGGCGAAGTTCTCCTGTTAATACCCTCCCATGAAGTACGTGCCATCGCATTGAAGTATTATTTTACAAAATAGCACTTAGCTGGCAACTATTCACTTATACACGTGTATTCACATACTTGCAGAAGGTGAAGGTATTAGGAATTTGTTTTTGAGCGCATGATGGTAGAAGAATTTATTTCTGTCTTGTAATATATGTTAGTATTGTTTTTAATTATAATGTATGTATATTGTACACCACGTTGAAATGTGGAAAGTGCAGGTTAGAAATATATTTAATAAATGTGTAAACACATTCTTGCTGCTTGAAACTAGGCTGCTCCTTATAGAATTCCTCCATCATGTCTGCAAATAGTGGCTTCATCCTTTTTCCCTTTGTTTGATAACCTCTAAGGAGAGTCTCAAATATGGGCTTCCCTGTGAAATAATTTCCAGTTAGTGCATGAGAACTGGTATTAAGACTGGAGTTTCTTTTTTTCTCCTGCTTTTAGCACTCATTAATCTGGGGCAGTTCAGCAAAAAGGAGAATATCCAGAATCTCACAGATGAACTACAGAGACTCAACGGCTTCTTAGAAGAATGGAGGACCGTACTGTCAGGTATAGGACAGAGGGAACGAGGGAGAAAGACTCATTCAAGTAGTTCAATAGGGTCATATTGCATACAGGTGCAGGGATAGGAAGACTATGCCCCAAAAATGGCAAGGACAAATCAATGTCAGGTATACATATGAAGTATCCCATCATACCTTATGTAATGAGTTTATCTTGTTCGGCAGACTGGATGGACCGGACAAGTCTTTATCTGCCGTCATCTACTATATTACCATGATATGTTATATTACTTTCAGACACAGTCCATGCACAAGAGCAAGCAGCTAACTTTTCTCAGTGGGAAAAAAATAATTCTGGCCGTGACATTAGGCTGCAAGAGGTTACATGAATGACGTTAGAAAATATTTCCAGAACTGCCAAATGACTGAGCCGAAGGAAGGAGATTTTACGCTCATGCTGGATTTCTGAAACAAACTCAACCTGATGCATTATGGGGTCTGCAGTGCTGATGTCAAATCAAGACCAGAGAAACGGAAACAGTTATGCGTATCCCCCTGTGCTGTGCAAAATATAAAGAGATACGAATTTCAAAACTGACAAATTCCAACCACTGCATTAAATGTTAAAGAAAAGCAAAACAGAAAATAAGGTGATACTTTTTTAGTAGAATAACTTAATAAAATTTTTGACTTGCTTTTGAACACCAAAACTTCCTTCCTTAGGTCAGGACAGTATAATTTAACAGCAGTCCTGACCTGAAGAAGGAAGTTTTGGCCTCCAAAAGCTGGAAAACTAGTCAAAACATTTATTTAGTCCAATAAAAAGGTATCACCTTATTTTCAGTTTTTAATTTTATTTGTGTTTATTATCTTTTAAAGTAGATTAACATGGCTACCATATTACTCCATCCTATGTTTTAAATTAAAAAAAAAATTCTATCTTTGTTGTCTGGACACTTAATTTTCAAGCTGTGCTGTCCCAGTGTCTGGTTACTGTTTTCCTGTCTTCTTTCAATTCTCTTTCCAAGAGTCTCCTGTCCATTTGTCATTTTTCTCTCTTTCTGCCTTCTTCGCCCCATTCCGGCACAAATTTAGCCTTGCACTACATCAGCCGGCTCACTTTAATCCACATGTTTATTCATGTCTTCCAAACAATGCAGCAAATTGGTGAAATCAGCGTTCCCCTTGGCTGAATCCATGTTGCCTCTGTCCCATTACTACTACTTCTACTACTTAACATTTCTAGAGCGCTACTAGGGTTACGCAGCGCTGTTCAAATTAACGAATAAGGGCGGTCCCTGCTCCATTTAACCATGTTTGTCTCAATTGGCGCTAAACGCTGAGACACCCATTATATTTCTACGGGCATCTCAGCATTTAGAGCCAGCTGAGGTAGTGCGAGGTAAAAACGCTAGAGCAGCTTTTGTTAAAGAACCCCTAACCTTGGGCTTCTTTTACAAAGCCGCACTAGCGATTCTGAACGGCAAATGAGAGGAAGCCCATTCCGTTCCTATGGGCTTCCTCTCATTTGCCTCACGGGAATCACTAGTTGCTCTTTGTTCTTTATAATAGTTTCTGACATTATCTCCGGTGTTCTCACCAGTGGTCGGTAGTTTCCTGGATCACCCCTGGAATCCTTGTTAAACATTTGTGTTACACCGGCCGCTCTCCAATCTTTCCATAAAAATGCCTCTTTGTTTGCTTCCTCTGCTTTTGCCTAAATGGAAAGATTAATAAAAAAAAAAAAAGATGATGTAAAGGCCTCAGCCATAACAAGCAACATCTTGTTTGCTCATGTGGACGTCACCACAGCCTTTGTCTTCCTTTGCAACAGTCAGTTCCAGTAAGTCATTGGGGGCAAGCACAGACATCACACAGTCTGCCATTTGTCACTGCATCAAGTCGTTCCTGTGAACTCTGTCCGGCTGAGAACTCGCTGGATACCGTACAGCAGGTGCAGTTTAACATAAAACTTACAATTTTATTAACAGCATAACAATAGTAAAATGGCCAAATATAAACTTAAATGCAATCAATGAGGTAACGTGGAGGGGCATAATCGAACGGCGCCGGCTAAATAGATGGCCAGCCATCTATGTAGCTGGCGCCGGAAAAGCGGTGGCAGAACCGTATTATCGAAAAAGATAGCTGGCTATCTTTTGTTTCGATAATACGATTGGAGGCGGCCAAATGTCAGCATTTGGGCCGGCTTTAGAGATGGCCGGGTTCGGTTTCCAGCCATAATGGAAACCGGACCCGGCAATCTCAAACCCAGCCAAATGCAAGCCCTTTGGTCGTGGGAGGAGCCAGCATTTATAGTGCACTGGCCCCCCTGACACGCCAGGACACAACCGGGCATCCTAGGGGGCACTGCAGTGGACTTCAAAAATTGGTCCCAGGTGCATAGCTCCCTTACCTTGGGTGCTGAGATCCCCAAATCCCACCCCCAAAACCCACTCCCCACACATCTACACCACTACCATAGCCCTTAGGGATGAAGGGGGGCACCTACATGTGGGTACAGTGGGTTTTGGGGGGGTTTGGAGGGCTCAACATTTATAACCACAAGTGTAACAGGCAGGGGAGGGATGGGCCTGGGTCCACCTGCCTGAAGTGCACTGCACCCACTAAATACTGCTTCACGGACCTGCATACTGCTGTCAGGGAGCTGGGTATGACATTTGAGGCTGGCATACAAGCTAGCAAAAAAAAATTTTTTTTTTATTTTTTTTGGGTGGGAGGGTTTTGGTGACCACTGGGGGAGTAAGGGGAGGTGATCCCAGATTCCCTCCGGTGGTCATCTGGTCAATTGGGGCACTTTTTTGATACTTGGTCCTGAGTGGAGGAGTGACCTAGTGGTTAGAGTGGTGGACTTTGGTCCTGGGGAACTGGGTTCAATTCCCACTGCAGGCACAGGCAGCTCTTTGTGACTCTGGGCAAGTCACTTAACCCTCCATTGCCCCAGGTACAAATAAGTACCTAAGCCGCATTGAGCCTGCCATGAGTGGGAAAGCGCGGGGTACAAATAAAAAAAAAAATGGACCAAGTGCAACCGGTGAAATGCTCGTCAGAGCTGACCATCTTTTTTCCATTATAGGACGAAGCCGGCCATCTCGTAACCACACCCCACCCCGCCCCGCCCCGTCCCGCCTTCTGTACCCTGCCTTGAAGTTTGGCTGGCTCCGCTACAGAATGCAGGTGGCGCCGGCCAAAATCAGCTTTCGATTACACCGATTTGGCCGGGTTCAGGAGATGGCCGGCCATCTCCCGATTTTTGTCAGAAGATGGCCGGCGATCTCTTTTGAAAATAAGCTGGATAGTAACATTTATTTATATTTATTTATATTTTATTGCATTTGTATCCCACATTTTCCCACCTCTTTGCGGGCTCAGTGTGGCTTACAATATAAGATGAATGATGGAAATACAATTCGTTACAACTTGGTTATGGATTACATTGTGAAGAGTTATGCGAGACAATCATAAGTACATAAGTACATAAGTAATGCCATACTGGGAAAAGACCAAGGGTCCATCGAGCCCAGCATCCTGTCCACGACAGCGGCCAATCCAGGCCAAGGGCACCTGGCAAGCTTCCCAAACGTACAAACATTCTATACATGTTATTCCTGGAATTTTGGAGTTTTCCAAGTCCGTTTAGTAGCGGTTTATGGACTTGTCCTTTAGGAAACCGTCCAACCCCTTTTTAAACTCTGCTAAGCTAACCGCCTTCACCACTTTCTCCGGCAACGAATTCCAGAGTTTAATTACACGTTGGGTGAAGAAAACTTTTCTCCGATTTGTTTTAAATTTACTACACTGTAGTTTCATCGCATGCCCCCTAGTCCTAGTATTTTTGGAAAGCGTGAACAGACGCTTCACATCCACCTGTTCCACTCCACTCATTATTTTATATACCTCTATCATGTCTCCCCTCAGCCGTCTCTTCTCCAAGCTGTATAGCCCTAGCCTCCTTAGTCTTTCTTCATAGGGAAGTCGTCCCATCCCCGCTATCATTTTAGTCGCCCTTCGCTGCACCTTTTCCAATTCTACTATATCTTTCTTGAGATGCGGCGACCAGAATTGAACACAATACTCAAGGTGCGGTCGCACCATGGAGCGATACAACGGCATTATAACATCCTCACACCTGTTTTCCATACCTTTCCTGATAATACCCAACATTCTATTCGCTTTCTTAGCCGCAGCAGCACACTGAGCAGAAGGCTTCAGTGTGTTATCGACGACGACACCCAGATCCCTTTCTT
Organism: Microcaecilia unicolor; assembly: GCF_901765095.1. Taxonomy (NCBI): domain Eukaryota; kingdom Metazoa; phylum Chordata; class Amphibia; order Gymnophiona; family Siphonopidae; genus Microcaecilia; species Microcaecilia unicolor. The sequence goes on along the minus strand of NC_044032.1, from coordinate 10,551,436 downwards.
GGTCCGTAACTCCTAACGTGGAACCTTGCATGACGTAGCTATAATTCGGGTTCTTTTTTCCCACATGCATCACCTTGCACTTGCTCACATTAAACATCATCTGCCATTTAGCCGCCCAGTCTCCCAGTCTCGTAAGGTCCTCTTGTAATTTTTCACAATCCTGTCACGATTTTACGACTTTGAATAACTTTGTGTCATCAGCAAATTTAATTACCTCGCTAGTTACTCCCATCTCTAAATCATTTATAAATATATTAAAAAGCAGCGGTCCTAGCACGGACCCCTGAGGAACCCCACTAACTACCCTTCTCCATTGTGAATACTGCCCATTTAACCCCACTCTCTGTTTCCTATCCTTCAACCAGTTTTTAATCCACAACAGGACATTTCCTCCTATCCCATGACCCTCCAATTCCTCTGTAGCCTTTCATGAGGTACCTTGTCAAACGCCTTTTGACAATCCAGATACACAAGTGTCGTTAAGGAATATAGCAATGGAACAAAACTTGAAACATAGGAAGGAGACAAAGGGAAGTATGAGTTTATCTTGTTGGGCAGACTGGACAGACTGGAAGGAGACAACAGGGCAGTATTAAGATACGAAGACATATGGTAGAAATAGTTCTGTGAGTCAAGGAATGAGTGAGGTGAGGTTACGGGGGATGAGAGTTCGGGAATGGATGTATTGATGCATTAATGGATATTGGGTGTGGATTTTATGTGTTTTGGTTTTAGTAAATGATGGCAGATAAATACCTGTACGGTCCATCCAGTCTGCCCAACAAGATAAACTCATTTTACATGGTATGTGATACTTTACATGTATACCAGAGTTTGATTTGTCCTTGTCATTCTCAAGGCACAGACCATAGAAGTCTGTCTAGCACTATTCTTGTACTAAGTTCTGAAGCTAACATCGAAGCCCCTTAAAATTTACACTCAAGCCCATCCCTATCTATTCAGTCACGATCAGGGCATAGACCGTAGAAGTCTGCCCAGCTCCCGTTTTGTTTCCCAATTACCGGCGTCGCCACCCAATCTCCGCTAAGATTCTGTGGATCCATTCCTTCTAAACAGGATTCCTTTGTGTTTATCCCACACATGTTTGATTTCCATTACCGTTTTCATCTCCACCACCTCCCGCGGGAGGACATTCCACGTATCCACCACCCTTTCCGTGAAAATATACTTCCTGACATTACTCCTGAGTCTGCCCCCCAAACTTGGAAACAGCAAATTGAAACCTAATAATAGGACTACCATGAAACAGGATCAAAAATATACACATTAAACAGCACTGAAATTAAAAATAACAGAGATATAATATGATGTCAGCATAATACTAATGAAACATCTAATAAGCACACATTAGAACATTCAACTAACGTAGATATGATGATAAAGCTTTTGTACAAGTTACCATATAGGTGAGGGACCAAGTGCAGGGGGGGGGTGAAAGCAGGGGGGCCAGGGCTAAATCTGCAGGGGCCCATGCCCCAGTGGCCCCACCTAGCTATGCCCCTGACAAGAAGTACCACCAGGCTACTGCAGCAGCCCAGCTGTACTTCCCACCCCTAGCTTGCCATCACTTCCAGGTCAATGGGTGACAATAAGGGCTCCCCCCCCCCCCCCCCCCCCAAAATAACTGCACGGCAAGTGATTTACTTTCTGCCCGGCCATTTCCTGTAGGACAGCGAGACTTTCCTTTTACCAGCTGCGGTTAAAGGGGCCTCAGCAATGCCGGCCCCCTTTTGCCGCAGCTTAGTAAAAGGGGCCCTGAGTCTGGATAAGTCTTGGCCGGAATCTACCTCAGGCCCCACTTCTTCATTTCCTCTCTGTAGGTCAGCAGTTCCCAAACCTGTCCTGACAGTGCTTGTGATATATGGCCATCTAATGATATTAATATTATAGTAGCTTTCCAGGTCCATATTTTTCAGGCAATAGGACTTATATGTGTGCATGTGGGGAGCTTCTCACGGCACTATGGCAGGTACCGGTTCTCTAGGCCAGGAACAAAAGCCTGATACGTGGTGAAGAGGGAACTCAAACATTTGTGAGTAAATCTCCTGCTTCCTCTGTTTCTCACTCATATTCTGGTTCTGTACTCAGGACAGCGGATGTTCTGTACAGCTGGATGGCTGCAGAATGATGGAAACTGCTATTACTTCTCAAGCAGAAAAAAGTCCTGGGAGGAGAGCAAGAAGTTCTGCGAGTCACAAGATGCCCAGCTGCTGGTGATAAAAGATAACAGCACTCTGGTAAGTATCATCTGTCTCTTCATCCACATAGCGCACTCTGTGACACAGAGGGCCAGATGCACTAAACTTTACGAGCCAATAACGAGCCATAAACGAGCAAGCAGTAAACCCTGGCATGCACTAAACACTTTTTTCCGATGACGGTAGCAGCTAACGAAAACGGAATGCAGATGAGCAAATCGTGTAGAAAGCCTATTGTATTGTAATGAGATGAACTAACCTTTTCCGATTGCCTTAACGCTGGAAAATCTAACGAGAGGTCTGTACCTCTCGTTGGGGCTGGGCGGGATTGGAAAAATTATTAAAATGTAAAAAAAACAAAACCTGAAAGTCTCTGAGCCAATCCCAGCACATTTAGTTGAGCTAAACATGCTGTGATTGGCTCAGAGACTTCTCAGCTGAGTGAAGCACGGGCAAAAAGGACATTTTTATTATTCCGGGGTTGAATGATGTCCAAAAAAGAGCCTGAAGCATCGGAGCCTGTTTGATTTTTTTTATAAAGCTTCGCTTAAAAAAAAAACGTCCGGTTCAGTCTTAGGAGGGTCTGTTTCAGTTTCCTAAGTCTGGCAGCCGTCATCCGGCTTGGAGCAAGGGCAGCAGGAGGGGGCAGCCATCTTGTATAAACGAGAACAGGAAGGAACTCCATATTTGGTCTTGGGAGGATCTCCTATGGGGGTAGCCATGTTGGATTCACCTGAGTTTGGTTTGCTCAGATTGCTTCACTATTTAAAGCACTGCCTCCAGGTCTTCATTGCTTCGGCCTCAATTGTTCTGAGGAGTTGCTGTGGGAGTGCTGGTCACTGACTATTCTTCTGTGCCTGTTTACCTGTGCACTGGACCTTGGTTAGTTTTCTCGGATTACGCTTGTTTGCTGCCTGCCTTGACCCTGGACTGATTTTGACTATTCTTTGCCTGTCGGAGTACTGGTTCTGGACTGTTTCCTGCCATCCTGGTCAGCGGCTGTGCAACCCTGCTGGTTCCAGAAGTCCTGGTGGCTGCCTGCAGCTGGGAGCTCAATTCCCGGTGAACGGTGGTCGCTTTCCAGGTGAAGCTAGGGGTTGTCTGGCTGCCTGACTGAGAGCGGTAGCACTCCATCTCTGCCGTACTCTGTTGGGGCACAAGGGCTCACTACTACCGGGTCATAACAGTAGGCTGATGCCATGAGCTCGCCAGACGGTTCCGAGCTTTCTGCAATCAATTTCCAGCGGCCCAGCAGCACACCCAGATCAGCTCATCAAAAGCAGTTGGTGAGATAGTTCATCAACATACTAGACCCTCAGACCTCTCCGTTCAGGGTCCTCAGCTATGGAATGGTCTCCCAGTTTCCCTCCTCTTGCAGACTTCATCAGCTAAGTTTAAGGCTGACCTTTAACACTTTTCTATTTAGCGATGCTATCTATTAGATTTTTTTTCATTTTTAATCAGCAAGTCTGGTCCAAGATGAGCGCACTGATCACATTTGAACCACTCCTCATGTTTTTTCCCCACACGCTGTACTATCTGCCAGTCCTCTTACCCTACTATTTGCTGTTCTGTCCTACTACTACTACTTCCCTCCTGGGGCATAGCCACCCTCCCGCTGCCGCTTCAGCCCCCCCCCCCCCCCGCAACTGCTCACCGCTGCTGGAAGGTATCTTGGTTGGTGGGGATCCCCAACCCCAGCTAAACCGTTTGTCCCGTGCTGGTCTTATATTGCTGGCACCGTGCCCTGCTTTCAGCACCGTGCATGCTCAGTTTCATTAAAACGAGCGTGCACAGCGCTGAAAACAGGACAGGGTGCCAGCAATGTAAGATCAGTGCAGGACAGACACCATAGCTGGCGGGGGATGGGGACCCCCCCCCCCCCCCCCCACCAGCCAAACCGGGGGCCCTGGAGCCAGTTTGGGGAGGCCCAGGCCTCCGTGGTCCCCTGTAGCTACGACACTGCCTCCCTCTACTGTACTCCTGCCTTATGTTTTTAGATTGTAAGCTGCCCTGAAGGCCCCTCGTAGCGTGGGATAGTAAATTCTAAATAAAACTTGAAACTAGGATTACAACTAAGGAACAGAGAGATAAAGTGATGGACTTGGGAATATCCATTGCTTATTTCTGGGATAAGCAGCATAAAATGTATTGTAGTGTTTTGGGATCTTGCCAGTTACTTGTGACCTGGATTGGCCACTGTTGGAAACAGGATACTGAGCTTGATGGACCTTTGGTCTGTTCCAGTATAGCAATGCTTTTGTTGTTATGTTCCCCTGAGGTCAGACAGAGAATCAGCAACAGAGCTGGGATTAGAACTGAAATATATGGAGATAAAGGACAGAGTGTTAGCATATATAAGTGCAACACTCCTTCTCTTCCTCACCTTGATACCCTAGGCACAGATAGTGCTGAAAAAACACACAGAAGAAAAGGCAAAGCAGAACAGATCAAAGCACTGGCCAGAGATAGTATCAAAAATCACCAAGGTCTTAGAGTAAAGGGATCTACAGTTGAGGAGAAAAAAAGATATACTGGGAGCTAATGGTGTAGTGAGTCTTCAAAGGCCATGTGCTAACAGTAGTACACTGAATTGGGCAGTAGATGAGGTAACTAACCTCGTGCCTCCAAGCTGCAGCTGGTGAACACATCGGGTGATAACCCCCAAAAACCAAGATTGGTGCAGCAGTGACCACTGAAAAGAAGACCAACAGAAGAACAGGCAAGACAGAGAAAAAAAGCCAAGGGTAATAAGAAGGGTCCATAGGAGTGCAGGAGTTGCCTAATGGTTAGTGCAGTGGGCTGAGAACCTGGGGGACTGGGTTCAATTCCCACTGTGACCTTGCGTGAGTCACTTGACCCTCCATTGCCCCAGGTACAAGCTTAGATTGTGAACCCACGAGGGACAGGAAAAGTGCCTGCAAATAATATATATATAAACTGCTTTGCTTGTACCCACAGAAAGGCAGTACATTAAGTCAATGACCCTTTACCCTTAAGAAAGCATAAGAAGACCAACCCTAAGAAGCTCACCCAAGGAATACATCCTGCTCCTGCTTGGGTGGAACTGTGAAGTACAAGCACAGGTTATAAACTACATATCCACACGAGAACTTTAACATTTATATAAGCTCCCAAGCAGGTGTAAAAGGGTTGGCTACACTTTAGTCATGAGTTCAGCAGTTTTTGTGAGGCTCTTTTATACAGAAGTTTCAGGTTTATTATTACTCGATAAACCACACATCGAGAACCATCTGTGTGATTTACAATTCCAACATGTCAGGTTCTCAGGTTCAGAGCCTGCGGGGCCGGGCTCTGGAGCAAACGTGAGCCCTTGGGCTGCTGCCGAGGAGCGACAGCAGCAGGCAAAACCCACCAACCAACACTGGGCAAACACACCAGTAGGGACTGCAGGCACTGCCCAGCGAACCGGAACACATGGACTGGAATCCCCCGGACTGGAGGACACAGGACTGGAACCCCCCCGGACTGGAACACTGGACTGGAATCCCCCGGACTGGAGGACACAGGACTGGACACCGGACTGGTCCACACAGCTTCACCTGCACTTAGCTACTAAGCCCCCCAGGAGTTGAGCTCCTGGGTTCGAGTAGCCGGCAGGACTTACTGGATACCGGATGACACAGGGACCAGGACTGGAAACAGAAGTGCTCCTAAACCTAAACTGATCTACGTGCTCCCAAGCCCTAAACCAGCAGGAGTGTTCCTAACAGTAAACTGTCAAAAGGACTTCCTAAGCCCTATACTAAACAGGAGCTCCTAAGCCCTGCTCAAGAAAGGGACTTCCTAAGCCCTAAACTAACAGAGCAGGGAAAAAAACACAAAGCTAACACAGGTGCTACTAAGCACCAAGTTACAAGCAGAGCTCTACACTAACAAGCTAAACACAAAACTAACAAGCTACCTAAGCACTGCTCTAGCAAGCTAGATACAAAACTAACAAGGAGTTTCCTAAGCCCTACCCTAGCAAGCTAGACACCAAACTAACAAGGTGCTTCCTACAGCACCAAAACCCAAACAGCAAAGACTGCAATGCTCCCAATAGCACAAACACCAGGAGTACTTCTAACAGCAAAATCTGTAGTGTTCCTAACAACACCAAACCCTGAAGTACTTCTAACAGTAACAGAGCTTCCAAAGCCCTACACACAGCAATGCTTCCAAAACCAAGAGGGAAAAGCAGGGGAACCACAAGGAAAAAGCAGGAAAGCTAAACACACAAACACCAGTGCACACTGCACTAACACTAACCTGGACCTTAGCAAAAGCAAGCAGGGAAACTAGACACAAAGTCAGAAGTGCACACTGCACCATCCTACCTAAAGCAAACACAACCGTTGCAAAGGCCCTGAAGGAAACAACACCATTTCCTTATCAAGGCCCTCCCTGATGATGTCACACTCCCTAGACCCAGGCAACAGCACACTGACCCAGAGAGCACACTGAAACCCATCGAGGCCCAACCCACACCAATGCAACACTGTGAAGCACTTGAAGCCAGTACACCCAAAGAGAGTTAGAGCTAACTCCGTCCACACACACAGCTGTAGTAAAGTGAAACAATTAGCCCCATGCTGCTGGAAGCTGCCAGCACAGAGAGACAGAGCCAGCTCAGAAAGAACAGACAAAAGAAACAGAAGCCAGCTAAGAAGCTGACCCCCAGGAAAGAAGTAAGTTTTAGAGGGGTTCTGACCCCAATCATAACACAACATAGGAAATCAAATACGTTAGCGTTTAACTTTAAAAAAAAGGAGACTATGATAAAATAATAAGAATGGTTAAAAGAAAACTTAGAGGAGCGACTGCGAGGGTCAAAAATTTACATCAGGCATGGATGCTGTTCAAAAACACCATCCTGGAAGCCCAGGCCAAATATATTCCGCGTATTAAAAAAGGAGGACGGAAGACCAAACGACAGCCGGCACGGTTAAAAAGTGAGGTGAAGGAAACTATTAGAGCTAAAAGAAAATCCTTCAGAAAATGGAAGAAGAAACCGACTGAAAATAATAAGAAACGGCATAAGGAATGTCAAGTCAAATGCAAAGCGCTGATAAGGAAGGCTAAGAGGGACGTTGAAAAAAAGATTGCGTTGGAGGCAAAAATACATAGTAAAATTTTTTTTAGGTATATTAAAAGCAGGAAGCCAGCAAAAGAATCGGTTGGACCGCTAGATGACCGAGGAGTAAAAGGGGCAATCAGGGAAGACAAAGGCGTAGCGGAGAGATTAAATACATTCTTTGTTTCGGTCTTCACCGAGGAAGATTTGGGAGTGATACCGGTGCCGGAAATCGTATTCAAAACTGACGAGTCGGAGAAACTTAATGAATTCTCTGTAAACCTGGAGGATGTAATGGGGCAGTTCTACAAACTGAAGAGCAGCAAATCTCCTGGACTGGATGGTATTCATCCCAGAGTACTGATAGAACTGAAAAATGAGCTTGCAGAGCTATTGTTAGAAATATGTAATTTATCCTTAAAATCGAGTGTGGTACCGGAAGACTGGAGGGTGGCCAATGTAACGCCGATTTTTAAAAAAGGTTCCAGAGGAGATCCGGGAAATTATAGACCAGTGAGTCTGATGTCGATGCCGGGCAAAATGGTAGAGACTATTATTAAGAACAAAATTAAAGAGCATATTCAAAAGCATGGATTAATGAGACAAACAGGCTTATTTTCGAAAGAGAAAGACGCCCATATTTCGACCCAAATCGGGAGATGGGCGCCTTTCTCTCATGGGCGCCCAAATCGGTATAATCGAAAGCTGATTTTGGGCGCCTCCAACTGCAGTCTGTCGCGGGAATGACCAAAGTTGATGGGGGCGTGTGGGAGGCATGATGAAGGCGGGACTGGGGCGTGTTTATCGGCCGAGGAGAGATGGGCGCCCTCGGCCGATAATGGAAAAAAGAACGGCGGCAGTAGCGAGAATTTGGGCCGCTTTTTTTGGACCCTTTTTTTCACGAACAAGTCCCCAAAAAGTGCCCCAACTGCCCAGATGACCACTGGAGGGAATCGGGAATAACCTCCCCTGACTCCCCCAGTGGTCACTAACCCCCTCCCACCAAAAAAAAAAGAACTTTAAAAACTTTTTTTTTGCCAGCCTGTATGCCAGCCTGAAATGTCATATCCAGCTCCATGACAGCAGTATGCAGGTCCCTGGAGCAGTTGTTAGTGGGTGCAGTGGACTTCAGGCAGGTGGACCCAGGCCCATCCCCCTCTACCTGTTACACTTATGCTGGTAAATGGGAGCCCTCCAAAACCCAACTGAAACCCACTGTGCCCACATGTAGGTGCCCCCCTTCACCCCTTAGTGCTATGGTAGTGGTGTACAGTTGTGGGGAGTGGGTTTTGGGGGGTTGGGGGGCTCAGCACCCAAGGTAAGGGAGCTATGCACCTGGAAGCAATTTGTGAAGTTCACTGCACTGCCCCCTAGGGTGCCCGGTTGGTGTCCTGGCATGTGAGGGGGAACCAGTGCACTACAAATCCTGGCCCCGCCCACGACCAAATGCCTTGGAGTTGTTTGTTTTTGAGCTGGGCGGCTTCGGTTTCCATTATCGCTGAAAACCGATACCGCCCATCTCAAATCCGCCCAAAACCGATGCATTTGCCCGGCACCAACCGTATTATCAAAACAAAAGATGGACGCCCATCTTTTTCGAAAATACGGTCTATCCCGCCCGTTCGCGGACCTGTCCTCGGAGAGAGTCGCCTATGGAGATAGGCATCCACGTTCGATTATGCCCCTCAAATTCAACATGGATTTAGCGAAGGGAAATCTTGCCTCACCAATCTAGTACATTTCTTTGAAGGGGTGAACAAACATGTGGATAAAGGTGAGCCAGTTGATATTGTGTATCTGGATTTTCAGAAGGCGTTTGACAAAGCACCTCATGAAAGACTTCAGAGGAAATTGGAGAGTCATGGGATAGGAGGTAGTGTTTTATTGTGGATTAAAAACTGGTTAAAAGATAGAAAACAGAGAGTAGGGTTAAATGGTCAGTATTCTCAGTGGAGAAGTGTAGTTAGTGGGGTTCCCCAGGGGTCTGTGTTGGGGCCGCTGCTTTTTAACATATTTATAAATGACCTAGAGATGGGAGTAACTAGTGAGGTAATTAAATTTGCTGATGACACAAAGTTATTCAAAGTCGTTAAATCGTGGGAGGATTGTGAAAAATTGCAAGAGGACCTTACGAGACCAGGAGACTGGGCGTCTAAATGGCAGATGACGTTTAATGTGAGCAAGTGCAAAGAGATGAATGTGGGAAAGAGGAACCCAAATTGTAGCTACATCATGCAAGGTTCCACGTTAGGAGTCAAGGACCAAGAAAGGGATCTAAGTGTCGTCTTTGATGATACGCTGAAACCTTCTGCTGAGTGTGCTGCTGCGGCTAAGAAAGCAAATAGAATGTTAGGTATTATTAGGAAAGGAATGGAAAACAAAAATGAGGATGTTATAATGCTTTTGTATCACTCCATGGTGTGACTGCACCTCGAATATTGTGTTCAATTCTGGTCGCCGTATCTCAAAAAAGATATAGTGGAATTAGAAAAGGTGCAGAGAAGGGCGACGAAAATGATAAAGGGGATGGGACAACTTCCCTATGAGGAAAGCCTAAAGCGGCTAGGGCTCTTCAGCTTGGAGAAAAGGCGGCTGAGGGGAGATATGATAGAGGTCTATAAAATAATGAGTGGAGTTGAACTAGTAGATGTGAAGCGTCTGTTCACGCTTTCCAAAAATACTAGGACTAGGGGGCATGCAATGAAGCTACAAAGTAGTAAATTTAAAATGAATCGCAGAACATTTTTCTTCACTCAACGTGTAATTAAACTCTGGAATTTGTTGCCAGAGAATGTGGTAAAGGCGGTTAGCTTAGCGGAGTTTTAAAAAGGTTTGGGCGGCTTCCTAAAGGAAAAGTCCATAGACCGTTATTAAATGGACTTGGGGAAAATCCACTAATTCTGGGATAAGCAGTATAAAATGTTTTGTACCATTTTGGGATCTTGCCAGGTATTTGTGATCTGGATTGGCCACTGTTGGAAACAGGATGCTGGGCTTGATGGACCTTTGGTCTTTCCCAGTATGACAATACTTATGTAAGATTCCATGCAGAACCCCAAAGAATAGCAAGATTCCAGAATCCTAAAGAGTCACAAGATTCCAAGCAGAATATGAAAGAGTAGCAACACTCCATACTATAAATCCCAGGGTAAGCAGTTGCTTCCCATATCTGTCTCAATAGCAGACTATGGATTTTTCCTCCAGGAATTTGTCCAGACCTTTTTTTAAACCAAGATACGCTAACCACTGTTACCATGTCCTCTGGCAAAGAGTTCCAGAACTTAACTATTCGTTGAGTAAAAAAATATTTCCTCCTATTTGTTTTAAAAGTATTTCCATGTAACTTCCTCGAGTGTCCCCTAGTATTTGTACTTTTGGAACGAGTAAAAAAATTGATTTACTTCTACTCGTTCTACACCACTCAGGAATTTGTAGACCTCAATCATATCTCCCCTCATCCATCTCTTTTCCAAGCTGAAAAGCCCTAACCTCTTTAGCTTCTCCTCATACGAGAGGAGTTCCAGCCACTTTATCATTTTGGTCACTCTTCTTTGAACCTTTTCTAATAACGCTATATCTTTTTTGAGATACGGCGACCAGAACTGAACACAATACTCAAGGTGAGGTCACACTATGGAGCGATACAGAGGCATTGTAGTATTTTTGGTCTTATTCACAATCCCTATTGCTGACACTCCAGCTTGCTTGTTATAACCACTAGATTTTTAATATCTACATAAGTATTGCTTTTGATTTTAAATTTAGCCTTGAAAAGGCCGGTTTCTGCTTTTACTGTATTCAATAGTTAATTGGTCAGTCTTTAGCCTTGCAGATAAGTCTGTATCGCTGTGGCATGGAGTAGACAAGCTTCACAAATTGGTCAGATGTGATAATCCTGTTCCAGGCTGCAATCAGTGACTGTGAATTCAAAAGATCATGAGTCATTGGAGCCGACTCTGTGGGTGCTTGAGCACCCCCAATATTGAGAAAATTCCTTGTATGTGTCCAGGGAGGGGTCATTTCCATTGGGCTTAGTACCCCCAATAATTTTGAAAAGTTGGCTCCTATGATAAGAGTAGACATACTGGGTCAGACCAATAATCCATCTAGCCCAGTATCCTGTTTTCCAAACAGTGGCCAAGCCAGGTTACAATCCCAGGGCAACCAGTGGCTTCCCTCATGTCTATTTCAATAGCAGACTATACACTTTTCCTGTAGGAACTTGCCCAAACCTTTTTTAAACCCAGATATTTTATTTGTTACATTTGTATTCCACATTTTCCCACCTATTTATCGTTTATTTATTTGCTATACCGTTTCTAATTGCATTCACAAAACAGAACGGTTTACATCTTACAATAAAATATAATTTAAAAAAAACATATGGGGGGGCGTGTCAAGATGGCGGATCAGGCTTGATGGTTCCCGGAGCGTGTCTGAGTCCTTTCACTTATTCCTCAAGATTTTGCCGATATTTTCTTCAATATGCCTCATACAAAAAGAAAGGGCATTGTAAAAGCTTACCGCCGACAGCTTTAAGAACAACGCAATTGCAGACAACGCTGGACCGGTATGCCACAAGTACACCGCGTTCAACCGGCTCGAGTCTACCCGCAGTGGGGGAAGGTGAAGGAGCATCAAACCCACAGGGAACGGAAACAACTCTGTCCTCGCCGGATGTGAATCCACCGCCATGTCCCGCTGTAGCCTGGCAGTGTTTGGAAGTCCAGGAGCTTTCGGAATGCGTTGCTCCAGACTCTTCGTTCGGTGGCGACTCTCCCAGAACGGCAAGAAGTAACAACGGAAGAGAAATTGTTTCCCCCATGGCGCCTACACTGGAATCTATTTGAGCAGCGATACAAACCTTGACTTCTACAGTCACTCAGGCTGCGCAGGAGACATCCTTAATCGTGAGTAAATTGGATTTACTAACAACAGCTTTCGACACGTTGAAGCAAGAAGTTGTGTTAAACAAAACGCAGGTTCAACAAGATATAACTACCTTGACTGTTAAAACAGACCTATTAACTAAGGATAAAATGATAATTCATCGGAAAATAGAGAACTTTGAGAACTACAATAGGCGTTTGAATCTATGGTTTACCATGCCGAATGCACTGGACATGTCGAATTGGAGGAGAAGGATGTTTTTGCCTATTGCTATCTCCTGTTTGAATTTGACTAGGACAGTGAGTAGTACTGTTTCAGTGCTCTAGTGGGGGCGGAAACCTAACTGTGGTTCCTGTAGTATTGAGAATTTGTTTATATAATCTGTGTTTGGTTACTATGCTTTCCATCAATTTGACTACCAACGGGATCGATGCCACTGGGCGGTAGTTAGTAATTTCGTTTGTTTTTTTCTTGGTATCTTTTGGTATCGGGATGAGTAGGATATTGCCATTTTCCTTGGGGAAGAGACCTTGTTGAAGCATGTAGTTCAGGTGAGCTGTGAGGTCTGCTATGAAGCGGTCCGGGGTGAATTTCATTAGGTAGCTGGGACAGGTATCTAGTTTACAGTGAGTGTTGGAGAACCTGCCAATCGCCTGGGTGACTATGTCGACGGTAAGGAGGGTGAAGTTTAACCAAGTCCGGTCGGCCGGGTATTTACCAGTGGTGGGGTCCAACTCATTAAGGAGGTTTTCGATGTTGGTGTTGTTCTGAGGTAATGTGTTACGAAGATTTGCAATTTTATCATTGAAATACTTAGCACGTTTCTCTGCAGATGGGGTGTCTGTATTCGTTGTAGTGACCAAGTTGGTGTCTAGGAGTTTGTTTACAAGTTGGTATAATTTCTTTGTGTCCTTGTAATCTGACCCTATTTTGGTCTTATAGTGTATTCTTTTGGCCTGTCTTATTGCGTATTTGTAATTTCTCTGCATTTGTTTTCATGTGTTGAGTGATTGCTCATCATTTATTTTTCTCCATGCTCGTTCAAGTTTCCTGGTACGTTTTTAGCTTTTTTAGTTCATCGTTAAACCAGGGTATCGAGTTGTGCTTGCGTGAGATTCTTGTTCGTAAGGGTGCTATTACATCTAGTATGCTTTTACATCTTTTATCCCGTTCTATGAGGTAGTATATTGAGTCTGTTTGTGTTGTCCATTCCCTATTGTATATCAGTTGCCAGAATATTTTCGTGTCTACTCGACCTCTTGTGCTATAAGATGAGAGTTCTTGTATTCGCTGTAAGCCTTTCTTCCGCCAGTGTAGGGACAAGTTTAGTTTGTAGTGGTCAGTCCATGGTGTTTCTGTCCATTTGGTATCTGTTATTATTAAATTCTGGTCTGTTGAAAGTTTATGTGAGATGAGATCTAGTGTGTGCCCTTTGGCGTGGGTTGCTTCCATTTGTGGCATTTGAGGTCCCATAAGCGGAGGAATTCCATACATTCTCGTGCGTTGATAGAGTTTGGGTCTTCTAGGTGAAGGTTAATGTCTCCTAGTACTAGTATGTTGGGGTTGGTTACAAATGTGTTCGAAATGAAGTCCATGAAGTTAGTCTGGACTTTGTTCCAGTTGCCTGGAGGTCTGTAAAACAAGGCACAAGTCAGATGATCACGTAGGATTTTATTGTGGATTCTAATTGAGGCAATTTTGAGTTGGGGTGTTATAGACTCGGCAGTGGTTTTGGCGGTAAAATGGGACCGACAGATTCGTGCTATGCCTCCTCCTCTTTTTTCTTTTCTGGTCCTCTGTGTGATTTTGTATCCTGGAGGGCACAGGTCTAGGATTATAGGGTCCTTTTATTTATTTGTTACATTTGTACCCCACATTTTCCCACCTATTTGCAGGCTCAATGTGGCTTACATAGCACCGTGAGGCAAAAGCCTCCTCCGGTCAATAAACAAATATAGAGCAATGTATTACAGATGAAATAGATATGTACAGACACAATAGGAAACATAGAGAGGGAAGTTATATAAAGTTCACTAAGTTCAAAACAAGCCTGGGTTTACTTGAGTCGCTGGATTCAGCTGATTAAGTTGGATCATTAGGATATGCCTTTTCGAACAGATAAGTCTTTAGTGATTTCCAGAAGTTGAGGTGGTCATACGTAGTTTTCATGGCCTTTGGGAGTGCATTCCAGAGTTGTGTACTTTTGGTCATGGATCCAGGTTTAGGTGATGAAGAGTAGGTCAAGGTTTTCAGACGTGATCCAGTCTGTTAGTATTGCTGTTTTGTTCACAGCGGATCTGGCGTTGATGTAGCCCACTTGAATTGTTTGGAATGGGTCTTCTGTGTTTGGGGTTGTGTGGACTTTTATTAGTTGTCGTTCCTTTGTTAAGGCGGGCTTGTTTGGACCTTTCTTTCCCTTCCGTTGTGATTGTCCACATGTTAGTGTTTCTCCTTTGTTTAAGTTGTTGTCAGTTTGATGAGATGTGGCATATCTGATCAATCTTTGGTGATTGTGTAATATGCGTATGATGCTACTTCCTGCAAGTGGGGTGGTTAGTGTAGAGTGGACCAGTGTTAAGGAGTAGATTATTAGGAGTAGTTTGAGGGTGTTCATTTTGGTTTCTATTCACTGTGGCTCCTAGTATGAGCGTGTTCTAGTGGTTGGCTGTGTGGTAAGACTTTGTTTTTTGTTCTGGGATCTGGAGTTTTGATTTTGTGTGACAATTTAGCTTGCCTTTCAAAGGTAGAGATCAGTGTTGTGTCCGGTTTCGGTGATTAGTTAGGGAATTGAGGAGGTGGAGGGGGGAGAGTAGCTGTAAGTCAAGGTCCTCCTTTGATCTATCTCATTGCAGCTAATTGCTTCCCGCCCTTGTTCCCAGCGAATATTCAGGCTCCTATTTCTGGCAGTGTGGGAGGTGGTGGGGAAGGGGGAACTTTTGAGGTAGTTAACATGGAGGTGTCACATGTGCAGCTGGTTGTCTTTGATTACTGGCAGGTTAGCCAATAGGGGGGCTGCTCTTGATCAGGGAAAGGTGCTAGAACGACAAAGGTGAGGTACTTAGCTTAAATGCTCTTTGGAATGTGGTAAGCGAGGAGAGCTATTGCGTGGATTCTGATTTTGGATTTCCATAGAATCTTATACATTTCTCGGTGTTTTATAATGTATACACTTTGGCAGCACATCTTTAGCTAAAAGATTGTTTATGTGCAGATCAGTCAGCGACCAGATACAATCAGAGTTACAGAATTGATTTTTCTTCCTGATTTGACCAACTTGCATAGATCTGCTTTCCTCGCAAGCCTGACATCTCTGGTATAGTCAAATTTGGTGCAGAGGCTCCTTAAAGGGCACGCTGAAAGTGTCTGCAGCTCCTTCAGCAATTATCCAGTCCCTGCCTTAGTTTTTGCCCTCGACCTCTGAACCCTATTGATTGTAAAGTCTTATCATCCTGAAGTAGAAAGGACAATTTACTAACAGTCCGATGGTCAGAGGCGTTGCCCCGGACATAGAGACTCCACAGCCCTGGGAGATGTACGAGCAGTTGGGGGTGGAACCTCTCCCTGCTCTGGGGGTGGTAGCGGTGCTTCTCATCGACCCCATTCGGACTCCCAGAGCTCCATCTGCTGCCTTTACCAGGCTCAGCTTTCACCAGGGGGGACAGTAGCTTCATCTTCCGCCTTTGTCCTGGTCTGAGCCTCTCGGAGCCAGTCTCCGAGTCGTCTCCTATGGGCTGCTCCTGCAACTCTTGCCGCCTCGATTGTTCACTTCAGCGACCCCCGCTGAGGGCATCCTCGCATCTCCTGGGCTCCAGTGCTTTTGGAGCAGTTCCATCGGTCACGGGCTCCCCTCCTCTTGTTGTCGGCGGGTGGACGGGTGGGGGGGTCTGAGCCGGGAGCGCGACATTTGCCTGGCGAGCCCCATGCGTTATCCCGAGGGGGGGGGTTCCCTTAGCTTCCCTGCAGTGGGTGGGCTGGAAAGCGAAGGGCAGGGCCAGTCTCGCGACCGCTGTCCTGCGATCCTCGCACGGTCCCCCATGGGGAGAGGTTCGCTTGCCTCTCTCTGCTCTGGGGTGCTTCTTGACGACCCCATTCAGGCTCCCGGAACTCTGTCTGCTGCCTTTACCAGGCTCAGCTTTCACCTGAGCATGGAGCTCCAGTAGGCCCATCCTATTCCGTTGCTATCTTGACAGATATGTTAACTGCTGTTACTACATCCTCAGGCAAAGAGTTCCAGAGCTTAACTATTCGCTGAGTGAAAAAAATATTTCCTCCTATTTGTTTTAAAAGTATTTCCATGTAACTTCCTCGAGTGTCCCCTAGTCTTTGTACTTTTGGAATGAGTAAAATGTCGATTTATTTCTACTCCTTCTGCACCACTCAGGATTTTGTAGACCTCAATCATATCTCCCCTCATCCGTCTTTTTTCAAAGCTGAAGAGCCATTAGCCTTTCCTCATACGAGAAGAGTTCCGTCCCCTTTATCATTTTAGTTGCTCTTCTTTGAACCTTTTCTAATTCTGCTATATAGTGCTCAACAAAATCCTTCGTAAAACTACCTCTAAATTAAACACAGTAGTAAATCATCTTAATCATGTTATAAAATACACATACAAGTGCCAGTCCTGCCCTATTCTGCCCATTCTCCACCCCCAGGCGTGCCTACATCGCAGAAAAGCAGGAGCTATGTTTTCTGAGTGAATACTCTGTCTACCTTCGTGTGTACGCAGTGCTAGTCTGTAAATGACGCACCCAACTTGTATAGTGCGTAAATTCAAGGGGGTATTTACAGGGGAGGAGCATGGATGGGACCAACATTTACGCACGTAACTTACAGAAGCTGTACGTTATCCCCGGGATTCTATATATGGCGCCTTAATTTCCACACGGAAATCGAAGCATATTATATAACAATGCGTGTAACTTCATTGGTTAACTAGCTAATCAGCACTATTAATTAGATGTTAACAAGCAGTTATCGGCATTAATTATGATTTATGTTCACAACTCGCTAAGGGGCCCTTTTACTAAGCCATGGTAAAAAGTGGCCTGCAGTAGTGCAAGTAAGTCTTTTGGGCGCGCTGGGGCATTTTTCACCGCGTCTAGGAAAAAGGGTCTTTTTTAAGGGGCCGGAAAATGGACATGCTCTAAATTTGAAACCAGCACCCGTCCATTTTCGGCCTGAGACCTTACCACCACCCGTTCACCTAGTGGTAAGGTCTCACACGCTACACACGGGGTAAGCATGCAGCATGCGCCAACTGCTGTTTACCACTGGGTAAGTGCGCCCACTGTAGAAAATAGAAAATTATTTTCTACTGTGGAATTCAGTGCTGTGAAGAAACAGTGTGTTTTAAGCCTTAATTATGTCCTGAAGTGCATTTCTCCTATTTGGCCAGCAGGTGGTGTTTCTTTGCTGTAAAGCTGTTAAAGAGAAATGAATGCTCTTTTCTTTAGTTTAACACAAACAGGAAGTAAGATGCAGGATATCTTTGAAATGTTGTGTTCTGGGCTCTGATTGGCCTGGGGTTTGAAGCTAACTAGCAGTTACTGGTTTTGAGTTCAGTCTTAGCCAGGGAGAAAAGAGAGACAGATCTCTTTCTGAGGCTTGGTGAATTATATGTCCTGATCATTCCAGGTACTTTTTAGAAAGTAAACAAATGTTTAGTGTTATAATTGATCCATTTTTCAGTTACCTGTTATTGTTTGCTGATTACACTTTTTCTGTCCATTGTTCAATATTTTTATGAGAATAAACACAATTGCTTGTATGCCCTGCTTGTCTGGACTGTTAAATAATCCTGGTGGTTTATTGCTGGGTCTGTCAGTGCTTTCTGGGAACTGCGGGACCACTGGGAGTATAACCTAGAAATCACTGGGGATAATTTGAGAGCAGGAGACTCACCCAGAGGCAGTTGTGACCTAGTCGGTGGGAGGAGGGTGCTAGTGTAGAGCATGAGTGGCAGGTGCAGGTGGACGAGCTGTGCTGGGGATAGACCCTCTAAGTGGCCGTGGGGTAATCCCAGGCGGGTGGCTAGGCGTTTCATGACAAGCGTATGCCAAATTTGGAATTACCACCTGGCTCACATGTTAGCCGGGCAGTAGTGGTGATTTGGCACGTGCATAGGCCCTTATGCAGTTTAGTAAAAGGGTTCCTAAGTGTATTCTGTAACGTGGTCACCTAAATTCTAATAATATTCCTTAGGTCAAATCCAATCAGTAAATACCTCCTATATATTTAATCAGTGTAACAATACTTACAAAACCTTCAACTGTAGTTCTAATTATGTAAGAGAATGATAGAAATAATTAACTGTATCCTAGTACGTGGTGAAAATTATGATTGGTAATGAGTATTTTATGTTCACAGTTCCCTTTCTGAAGAAGATATTCGAAACTCAGCCAGAGTTAAAGGGATATCATTTAGATGGAGTGAGAATGAAAAGTAGGAATGGACCACTAATGAGTTTTTAAATAACTCGCACGAGCACGTTTGGGTCCCCAAGGGAAGTGACTATATATATATATATATATATATATATATATATATATTTTTTTTTTTTTTTTTACTGTTAAGGTTTTTTTCATATATCAGTGATAGTGGTATGTGGGAACACAGTAGTCATAGCAACTGCCTTTAGTTACCATCAGATACTGTTATAAACGAACTGTGTATGCATTTATAAGCAAATGTGGTGGTATATGAACTGAGTGTGAGCATTTTAAGTGCATATCCAGCAGATAGCCAAGACCTGTCGCTTCTTCCTTTACAACATTAGCAAAATTCGCCCTTTCCTCTCTGAGCACACCACCCGAACTCTCATCCACTCTCTCATTACCTCTCGCCTCGACTACTGCAACCTACTCCTCACTGGCCTCCCACTTTGCCACCTATCCCCCCTTCAGTTCGTTCAGAACTCTGCTGCATGTCTTATCTTCTGCCTGGACCGATATACTCACATCTTCCCCCTCCTCAAATCATTTCACTGGCTTCCGATCAGGTACCGCCTACAGTTCAAGCTTCTCCTCCTAACCTACAAATGCACTCGATCTGCAGCCCCCCCCTACCTCTCTACCCTCATCTCCCCTTACGTTCCTACCTGCAACCTCCGCTCACAGGTCAAATCTCTCCTCTCAGTACCCTTCTCCACCACCGCCAACTCCAGGCTCCGCCCTTTCTGCCTCGCCTCACCCCATGCGTGGAATAATCTCCCTGAGCCCAAACACCAGGCCCCTTCCCTGCCCATCTTCAAATCCCTGCTAAAAGCCCATCTCTTCAATGTCGCCTTTGGCACCTAACCACTATTCAAGAAATCTAGACTACCCCAACTTGTCATTTCGTCCTTTAGATTGTAAGCTCCTTTGAGCAGGGACTGTCCCTTTTTGTTAAATTGTACAGCGCTGCGTAACCCTAGTAGCGCTATAGAAATGTCAAGTAGTAGTAGTAGTAATTGTGATCTGGTTTTGATGTATTGGCATTGAGGTTTGCATTATAATCAGCAGATGCAGGCGTGTGTGCATACACTTTAAAGGAGGCGGAACATAGAATGTGTTATGATGGTTCCATCTGTGACACTACCACATGTTCCACTTGGGGATGCAATGGGTGTAATGGGTACGGACTGAGCACATTTCAAAAATATATATATAACATTGTTACACTGATTAAATATATAGGAGGTATTTACTGATTGGATTTGACCTAAGGAATATTATTGGTATTGTTGGACTTTGGTAATTTATTATTGTTTTCTTCCGTTCGATTTGTTTGTCACCTAAATTCTAAGCTACATAGTTGACAAGGGAGCATGGTCATTGACGGGGTGTTTATACAATATATACACATTATTATGGAATACACCTACTCTGAGCCTAATTTAGGCGTCGGGATTTATGCCAAGTAAAATATGGCCTAAATGGATGCAACCAGATTTAGTCGCATGGAGAGGCACTCTGCTTATTCTATATACCGTGCAGAAGTTTATTCCTAGTCTATAACATTTAAGTGTCTATAGAGAATACGCCTAGATGTATTTTTTGTCCACATGGATTTTTCAGGCGCCATTTATAGAATCTAGCCCTCTGCGCTACTGACATGGTGTTATTGAACGTGACGAAATAGACGCCAACTTACACTAATATTCCAGAATGGACTCTTAGCACCAAGTTACAGAATTTCCTCGGGGGCAATTTCTCCAAGTGGGAATGAACCTCACTCCTAAGCCAGGGCATGTGGAGTATGATCTCAGTCTCTAAAATTTACTGCTAACGCTCGCTATAGTACTTGCATTGTGCCAAAGAGAGTTCATAAGATGTAACTTATCCAGGTGCGCTTGGAAGTTCTTTCTGATTGAGCCTGTGGCATCCAAGGTGATGAGAAATATTTCCTTGTGTATGGTATAGTCCTGTGCAATTTAGAACATGCTGGTCCACATGCTCAAGCTTGTGCAGAAGAGAGTAACTCAATGACAGGACTCTGGCCTCAAATATGGAATTCGTTACCAGAATTATGTGGTAAAGGCGGTTAGCTTAGCAGAGTTTTAAAAAGGTTTAGACGGCTTCCTAAAGGAAAAGTCCATAGACCATTATTTTATTACATTTGTAGCCCGCGCTTTCCCACTCATGGCAGGCTCATTGTGGCTTACATATTATATACAGGTACTTATTTGTACCTGGGGCAATGGAGGGTTAAGTGACTTGCCCAGAGTCACAAGGAGCTGCCTGTGCCTGCAGTGGGAATCAAACCCAGTTCCCCAGGACCAAAGCCCACCACTCTAACCACTAGGCCACTCCTCCACTATTTCTGGGATAAGCAGCATAAAATGTATTGTACAATTTTGGGATCTTGCCAGGTACTTGTGACTTGGATTGGCCACTGTTGGAAACAGGATGCTGGGTGTTATGACCCGGTAGTAGTGAGCCCCTGTGCCCCGACTGAGCACGGCTGAGATGGAGTGAAGCCGTACTCGGTCAGACAGCCAGACAACCCCTAGCTTCACCTGGGAAGCGACCACCGTTCACCAAGAGTTGAGCTCTCAGCTGCAGGTGGCCACCAGGACTTCTGGAACCGGCGGGGTTGCACAGCCGCTGACCAGGATGGCAGGAAACAGACACAGTCCAGCACCAGAACTCCGAATAGGCAAGAATAGTCAAAAATCAGTCCAGGGTCAAGGCAGGCAGCAAACAAGCAAAATCCAAGAAACTAGCCAAAGTCCGGTACACAGGACATCAGGAACAGACGATAGCTGGCAAACAGCACTCCGACAGCAACTCCTCAGAACAACTGAGGCCGAAGCAAAGAAGGCCTGGAGGCAGTGCTTTAAATAGTGAAGCAATCAGAGCAAACCAAACTCAGGTGAATCCAACATGGCAGCCCCCATAGGAGATCCTCCCAAGACCAGATATGGAGTTCCTTCCTGTTCTCGTTTAGACAAGATGGCTGCCCCCTCCTGAGCTAGCCAAGATGGCTGCTGCTCTTGCTCCAAGCCGGATGACGGCTGCCAGACTTAGGAAACTGAAACAGACCCTTAAGACTGAACCTTGTCCCTTTTGGATGGAGCTGCAGAATGACTTAGCCGGGAGGAGCGTCGAACAGGTGAGGGACGTAACACTGGGCTTGATGGGCCTTTGGTCTGTCCCAGTATGGCAATACTTATGTACTTATGTAAATCCAGATGGTGGGAGCAAGGGCAAGACAGGATAATGACTGATGAGCAAATGGTGTCTATACTGACACAGGACAGACTAGGTGGCCATGAGTTTCCACACAAATACAGAAGAATTACTATCCTGGGTCAGACCAAAGGTCCAGCAAGCCTGGCAGCATCCCAAAAAGTAGCAAGATTCCATGTTGCTTAGGTACTTGTGCTCCTTTACATCCTCCAGCAACAAATTCCAGAGCTCAGTTATGTACTGAGTGAAAAAATGATTTGTTTTAAATGTACTACTTTTTTAACTTCATGGCATGTCTCTTCTCCAAGCTCAAGCCCCCTCACCTCTTTAGCCTGTCCTCATAGAGAAGTAATTCCATCCCCTTTATCATTTTGGTTACCCTTCTCTGTACCTTTTCCAACTCTGCTATATCTTCATGGGGTCTTTTTGTAACCTTTTTTTCCCCACCTTATTTATTTTAGAGTTTTATCCGTGATAATTCCAATGGAACTGGGTACTTTGTTGGTCTGACAAAAACGCGCTTATCCTGGCAGTGGATAGATGGGACATTACTGGACAAGTAAGGAAACGTTGTGATGTGGTGTTTATGCTTCCTTTTTTGTCTCACTTTCTGAGTTTGCCAAAAACCCTTCAGGTTTTTTTCACATTCCCATATATTAGCCAACATTTAAATCCTTACAAGCAGTGGCGTAGCCAAGGGTGGGCCGAGGCCCACCCACTTTGGGCTCAAGCCCACCCAGTAGCAACACACCTATGATGTGGCTGGCACGTATCCCCAAGCCCTACCAGCTGAAAACTCCCAACAATTGTCAATAGCAGATCTTTGCCTGCAGCGACTGATACATACTGCTCGCACCGGCCCCACAGCCTTCCCTCTGATGTATTCCTGGAAACAGGAAGTTGCATCAGAGGGAAGGTTGTGAGGCCAACATGAGCAGGAGTTGCTTCTCGCTGCCAGTGAAAATCTGCTATTTAAAAGCTATGCAGGGGAGGGGGGATGTTTGAGAGACCATATGGCATGCAGGCGAGAGAGGGAGAGACCAAATCACTTGTGGGACAAGGCAGAGTTCTTCTGCCCACCCATCTTGGGCCCAGGCCCACTCAAAATTGGGTGTCTGGCTAAGCCCCTGCTTACATGAGGAACCTTTTGGAGCAAGTTCAGTCAGAAGGAGAGCCATAAAGTTTTGCTGAAGTGCATTCATCTGGATGCATAATTTTTCTTCATGTTGTGCAAGTCTGTCTGTAGAGCTTCTAAATGTTGGGATTTCAGCCTTAGCAGCTCTCTGGTGTAGGATTGCTTGAGTCCAGTGCTATAGCTAAAGATAATTCTCCCCTCATCTACGTCCCACAGCATCTTATTCCCTGTGATTCCAACACTGCCAGCCCAAATTCAAGCCAAGTGCTCTACACAATTCCCTTATGTTGCCTCCTTTTCTGTTCATCCCGCTCCCTGCCTCCTCATGCCCCATCATTTTTTCTAGGTCTGCCAGGAATGGAGATGTTCTATTTTATTTTTTGACATTTGCTGATCATATTTCCACATTTTAAAACATTTTCCCACTTCTGTTTATTTTAATTTTATCTTGTTCCCACGCCACCTCCTTCCGAGCAATCCAAGCCTTTTTCCTCCAGATGGATTCTCTTTTCAGAGCAATGCTGGTTCCCACACTGGCATCATCACCACCTCAGTTTTCCTTTTTTTTTTAAGTAGAGGAGTGTGGTAGCCGTGTTAGTCCACTCTTAAGGTTATCAATAGAAATCAAACAAAATAAAACATGGAAAAGAAAATAAGATGATACCTTTTTTATTGGACATAACTTAATACATTTCTTGATTAGCTTTCGAAGGTTGCCCTTCTTCCTCAGATCGATCTGAGGAAGAAGGGCAACCTTCGAAAGCTAATCAAGAAATGTATTAAGTTATGTCCAATAAAAAAGGTATATCTTATTTTCTTTTCCATGTTTTATTTTGTTTGATTTCTATTGATAACCTTTTTTTTTTTTAAACTGGGCTCAGAGGATGCAGCGAGGTAAATGTTTTGCATTATCTTTTGCTTTTTCATTGGCTTGTCAACCTGTAAAAAAAAATTTCCCTCGTAGAAAGTCTTCGTGTATTTCCATCCCAAGTGAATCAAGATCCTGAAAGGACCATGTACTTACACCGGATACTGGGGATGTATTAAAAATGAAAGCGCATCAGTCCCTTTCAAAGCTGAGTATTGCAAGAGGTCACAGGGATGAACCATTTTTGGTTTCCAGCAACAGTTTTCCATCTAAGCTACGCGGGACTGTTGGAAATAAATAAAGATATTGTGTTTCCATATACCAGTGTAAATGTTATCTGGGGGCTATTTATAACAGGACTCCTTCAACTTCATTGCTGCCAGTAGGGAGGGAAATGTGGACTTGATATATCGCCTTTCTGTGGTTCTTGCAACTACATTCAAAGCGGTTTACATAGTATATACAGGTACTTATTTGTACCTGGGGCAATGGAGGATTAAGTGACTGGCCCAGAGTCACAAGCAGCTGCAGTGGGAATCGAACCCAGTTCCCCCAGGATCTCAGCCTCTTGTAGTAAACTCCAAGTGGTACTTCAATATTATGTTTTCAATTACTAGGGACAGGCAGGTTCCCTGGAGTCCTGCAGAGCTTTCCTGTCCCTCACTATTGAAAAGTGAAACAGCACCCTCACTGATAGAACTGTAGGTGGAGGACTCACACTCAGCTTAGAGGGAACAGTGCTCAGCAGTAGGTCTCATGGATTCCAAGTATCATCATCAGTCCTCGCTGGCCAAAGCATTAGGCAAGACTAAGCAGTTGCCTAGAGCAGCAGCTTCTTGGGGGCAGCAAACGCAGCTGGAGTCAAAGCAAAGGAATAGATCATAACAGCCACAGTAACTCAAAAACATGAAGATACATACCTGTAGCAGGTATTCTCCGAGGACAGCAGGCTGATTATTCTCACAACTGGGTCATCGTCCACGACGGCCCAGGAGACTGGGAAAAAATTTGCACAGCAAAAACAAAGAAGTTTCCAGAACGCTCCGTCACGTGGGCCGAACACTCCGTGCATGTGCGAACGGCTTCCCACTCGCGACGCGAGCGTGCCCTCCTCAGTTGAACAAAAAGCAAAAGGAGAA
Source organism: Microcaecilia unicolor (assembly GCF_901765095.1). Lineage (NCBI taxonomy): Eukaryota > Metazoa > Chordata > Amphibia > Gymnophiona > Siphonopidae > Microcaecilia > Microcaecilia unicolor. Next base: position 10,526,440 of record NC_044032.1, on the reverse strand, counting down.
CTGAAACAACTCCAAGGGGAGGAGGGTGGGTTTGTGAGAATAATCAGCCTGCTGTCCTTGGAGAATACCTGCTACAGGTATGTATCTTCATGTTCTCCGAGGACAAGCAGGCTGGATTATACTCACAACTGGGGTATCCCTAGCCCCCAGGCTCACTCAAAACAATGAACATTGGTCAATTGGGCCTTGCAACGGCGAGGACATAACAGAGATTGACCTGAAAAGAAACACAACTAAGTGAGAGTGCAGCCTGGAACAGAACAGAAATGGGCCTAGGAGGGTGGAGTTGGATTCTAAACCCTGAACAGATTCTGCAGCACCAACTGCCCAAACTGACTGTCGTGTCTGGTATCTTGCTGAAGGCAGTAGTGAGATGTGAATGTGTAGACTGATGACCACGTTGCAGCCTTGCAAATCTCTTCAATAGAAGCTGACTTTAAGTGAGCCACTGACGCAGCCATGTTTCTAACATTATGAGCTGTGACATGGCCCTCTAGAGTCAGCCCAGCTTGGGCATAAGTGAAGGAAATGCAATCTGCTAACCAAATGGAGATTGTGCGTTTTCCGATGGTGACTCCCCTCCTGTTGGTATCAAAAGAAACAAACAACTGGGTGGACTGTCTATAGGGCTTTGTCCGCTCCACATAGAAGGCCAATGCTCTCTTACAGTCCAAGGTGTGCAACTTGTCCTCACCAGGGCGGGTATGTGGATGGGGAAAAATGTTGGCAAGACAATTGACTGGTTCAGATGGAACTCCGACACCACCTTTGGCAAGAACTTAGGGTGAGTGTAGAGGACTACTCTATTATGATGAAACCTGATATAAGGTGCATGCACTACCAGGACCTGGAGCTCACTGACTCTACGAGATGAAGTAACAGCCATCAAGAAAATGACCTTCCAGATCAAGTACTTCAGATGGCAGGAATGTAGTGGCTCAAAAGGAGCTTTCATCAGCTGGCTGAGAACGACATTGAGATCCCATGACACTGGTGGAGGTTTGACAGGGGGCTTTGACAAAAGCAAACCTCTCATGAAACGGACTACTAAAGGCTGTCCAGAGATAGGCTGACCTTCTACACGTTGATGATAAGCACTAATTGCACTAAGGTGAACCCTTACAGAGTTGGTCTTCAGACCAGACTTTGATAAATGTAGAAGGTATTCAAGCAGGGTCCGAGTAGGACAAGAAAAAGGATCTAGGGCCTTGCTTTCACACCAGACGGCAAACCTCCTCCATTTGAAAGAATAACACTTTTTCGTGGAATCTTTCCTGGAAGCAAGCAAGACTCGGGAAACACCCTCCGAAAGACCTAAGGAAGCAACTTCTAAGCTCTCAACACCCAGGCCGTGAGAGCCAGAGACTGGAAGTTGGGATATAGAAGCAACCCCTCATTCTGGGTAATGAGGGTCGGAAAACACTCCAATCTCCACGGTTCTTTGGAGGACAATTCCAGAAGAAGAGGGAACCAGATCGGATGGGGCCAAAAGGGCGCAATCAGAATCATGGTTGAGTTTCAGCAAAGTCTTCCCTACTAGAGGTATGGGAGGATACGCATACAGAAGGCCTGTCCCCCAATGTAGGAGAAAAGCATCTGATGCTAGTCTGAGTCTGTCATGGGCCTGAAGTCTGGAACAGAATTGAGGGACTTTGTGATTGGTCTGAGTGGCAAAAAGATCAACTGAGGGGTTGTCCCCCAATGTAGGAGAAAAGCATCTGATGCTAGTCTGAGTCTGTCATGGGCCTGAAGTCTGGAACAGAATTGAGGGACTTTGTGATTGGTCTGAGTGGCAAAAAGATCAACTGAGGGGTTGCCCCACTCTCGGAAGATCTTGTGGACAATGGTCATGTTTAGTGACCACTCGTGAGATTGCATGATCCTGCTCAACCTGTCAGCCAGACTGTTGTTTACGCCTACCAGATACGTGGCCTGGAGAAACATGCCGTGATGGTGTGCCCAAAGCCACATCCGGACGGCTTCCTGACACAGAAGGCGAGATCCGGTGTCCCCCTACTTGTTGGTGTAATACATAGCAACCTGATTGTCTGTCTGAATTAGAATGATTTGGTTGGACAGCCAATCTCTGAAAGCCTTGAGAGCGTTCCAGATTGCTCACAATTCCAGGAGGTTGATCTGAAGATCTTTTTCCTGAAAGAACCAAGCTCCTTGAGTGTGAAGTCCATCTACATGAGCTCCCCACCCCAGGAGGGATGTATCCGTCGTCAGCAATTTCTGCAGCTGAGGAATTTGGAATGGACGTCCCAAGGTCAGATTGGATCAAATGGTCCACCACTGAAGAGAACTGCAAACGTTGGTGGAGAGATGGATTACATTCTCTAGATCCCCTGTGGCCTGGCACCACTGGAAAGCTAGGGTACATTGAGCTGATCGCATATATAGGCATGCCATGGGAGTCACATGAACTGTGGAAGTCATGTGCCCTAAAAGTCTGAACATCTGCCGGGTTGTGATCTGCTGAGACGCTCGAGCCAGGGAAACTAGGGCCAGGAGATTGTCTGCCCTTGCCTGAGGGAGATAGGCTCGAGACATCCGAGGGTCCAACAGAGCTCCAATGAACTCGTATTTCTGAACCGGGACAAGGTGGGACTTGGAATAACTGATTACAAACCGCAGTAGCTCTAGCAGTTGAATAGTCATCCGTATAGACTGTAGAGCCCCTGCCTCCGAGGTGCTCTTACCAGCCAATCATCGAGATAAGGGAACACAAGCACTCCCAGTCTGGGTAGCGATGCTGCGACAACTGCCAGGCACTTTGTGAAGACCCTGGGCGCAGATGCGAGGCCAAAGGGCAGTACACAGTACTGAAAGTGCCAGGTTCCCAACCGAAATCGAAGATACTTTCCTGTGAGTGGGGAGTATCGAGATGTGAGTATAGGCATCCTTTAAGTCCAGAGAGCATAGCCAATCGTTTTCCTGAATCATGGGAAGAAGGGTGCCCAGGGAAACCATCCTGAACTTTTCTCGAACTAGGAATTTGTTCAGGGCCCTTAGGTCTAGGATGGGATGCATTCCCCCTGCTTTCTTTTGCTCAAGGAAGTACCTGGAATAGAATCCCAGCCCCTCTTCCCTTGGTGGAACAGGTTCGACCACATTGGCCTTTAGAAGGGCGGAGAGTTCCTCTACAAGTACCTGTTGTGCTGGGAGCTGAAGGACTGAACTCCCGGTGGGCAATTTGGAGGCCTGGATTCCAGATTGAGAGTGTATCCTAACTGGACTATTTGAAGACCCCACCTGTCGGAGGTTATAAGAGGCTACCTTTGGTGAAAAAATATCAACCTTCCCCCGACTGGCAAGCCGACCGACACAGACACTTGTTCTGAGGCTATGCTGCACTGGAGCCAGTCAAAAGCCGTCCCTTGCTTTTGCTGGGGAGCCCTAGGTGCCTTAGGCGCACACCGTTGACGGGAACGAGCATGCTGGGACTGAGCCTGGACAGGCTGCCGAGAAGCAGGAGTGTACCTATGCCTATTATAGGAATACGGAGCACGCCTCCTCCCTCCAAAAAAACTCCTAGATCAGGAGGTGGTAGCAGAAGACGCCCGGCAGGAGAGAGAATCCATAGCATCATGGTGCTTTTTGATCTGATCAACCATGTCCTCTTCTTTTTCTCCAAAAAGATTATCCCCCCGGCAAGGAACATCCTCCATTCGCTGCTGGGTCTTATGATCCAGGTCAGAGACACGCAGCTATGAGAGTGTCGCGTGCACGAGGACCTTGGCACACCGTCAGGCTTCTTCCCCGGGAGCACTGGTTTCGTGAGTCCTTGGACCACTACCGTGGAGCGGCAGTGGCAGGCAAGATCACCTACAAGGTAGAGATGAGACAAGACAGGACCGGAACTCCGGACTGGAGTTCTACACAGGGACACTCGGAACTGGAACGCACCGGACGGGTGCGCACTGGAGTGGGGCCCGCTGGACTGGACACCCAGGAGTGGCCCCACTGGACAGGAACATACAGAAGTGAAACCCGCTGGACTGGAACACACTGGAGCGGAACCCGCGGAACTGGAACCCCCTGGACCTAGGCTTCACCTACACTTGACTGCCTTCCCCCTCGGGTTGAGCCCTCAGGTTCTGGCAGCCGGTAGGACTTACAGGAACCGCCGGAATGAAGGTCCAGGAGTGCCCCCTGGCCCCTGGGCGATGGCAAGGCAGACAGGCAGGGAATGTCCGGGTTCTGGCAGTAGACAGGTTCAAAGCAATGGTCACAGAAGGGCTGGAAACCCACAGAGCAGAAGGGCTGGAAACCCACAAAGCAATAAGCACAGAAGGGCAGAAACCCCACAGAGCAATAAACACAGATGGGCAAAAAACCCACAGAGCAATAACCACAGAAGGGCTGGAGACCCACAAAGCAATAAACACAGAAGGGCTGGAAACCCACAAAGCAATAAACACAGAAGGGCAGAAAACTCACAGAGCAATAAACACAGAAGGGCTGGAAACCCACAGAGCAATAAACACAGAAGGGCTGGAAACCCACAAAGCAATAAACACAGAAGGGCAGAAAGCCCACAGAACAATAAACACAGAAGGGCTGAAAACCCACAGAGCAATAAACACAGAAGGGCTGGAAACCCACAGAGCACAAGACAAGGAAAGCAAACAGTGCTAACAGCACACTAACCTCGGGACCTAAGGCACTGCGGAGGAAATGGCAATGCAAAGGCCAGGACTGTAGTCTCCAAGTCACTAATAAAGCTCATCAACACCAGAGCCACAGCTGCAGCAATCACCTTGCTACCAAACAGAGGCTTGACACACAAAGCAGTCATCCCATAGGAAGGAACAGCGGGAGCCATCTTGGATACTGGCAAGGAGGAGGAAGCGGCAGCCATCTTGGAAGAGGCAAAGCCCACACAGGTGAGATTCAGTAGGGCAATCAGCACACAGAGCCAGAGAGAAACTAAGACAGAGACAGACACAGAGACAAGCAGAAGCCAGCACAGCCACTGACTCCCAGAAACAGGGTAAGTAAGAGGGTGGTCACGGCCACAGACGTGACAGTACCCCCTCCTCAAGACCCCTCTCTCGGTCTCCCTGAGGAGGTCAAGTGTCCAGGGGTAACTGTGGTGAAACCTTCTGATCGGTGTCAACCCCCAGACATGGATCACTGGACTGGAAGTCACAAAGAAGTTCAAAACTGGCAGACAGGAGCGGAACTTGTCAACAGGAGGCTCCTTCCAATCACCGCTGGGCCAACTCAGGAACTTGGATGCATCAAGAGGAACCATGTTCAAAAGGAACCCTTCTCTGAGGGAACCCAGACTGAACTCAGGAAGCAAACCGGGACTGGGACCCGGACTAGAGTCAAGAAGCAAACCGGGACTGGAACCCAGGCGTGCGTCAGGAGCTTGACTGGAACTGGAACTCAGAGCAGGCTCAGCATCTTGGCTGGAAGTGGAACTAGGAACGGACTCAGCATCTTGGCTGGAACTGGAGCTCGGAGCAGGGTCAGCATCTTGGCTGGAAGTGGAACTAGGAACGGACTCAGCATCTTGGCTGGAACTGGAGCTCGGAGCAGGGTCAGCATCTTGGCTGGAACTGGAACTTGGAACTGACTCAGCATTTTGGCTGGAACTGGAGCTCGGAGCAGGGTCAGCATCTTGGCTGGAACTGGAACTTGGAACAGACTCAGCATCTTGGCTGGAACTGGAGCTAGGAGCAGGGTCAGCATCTTGGCTGGAACTGGAACTTGGAACAGAAGTTGAACCGGGACTGGGACCCGGACTGGAATCAGAAGCTTGACTGGCAGGGCCCCTCAAACTGGACTCAGGAGCTTGGCTGGGAGCGCCCCGCGAACTGGACTTTAACTGAGGCTTGGCAGAACACACCCTTTGGACAGGGATCGGAGGCTCGAGCGGAAGCGCCACTCGAACTGGCCTTCGGAGCTTGATTGGAGGTGCCCTCCAGACTGGAAGCGGAGGTGCCACCTGAACCACCCTGTGGACTGGCATCGGAGGCTTGGTTAGAAGCCCCCCTCGAACTGGACTCAGTGGCTTGACTGGACGGGTCACTTGAACAAGAACCGGAGACTTGACCCGAAGCGCCACTTGCACAGGAATCTGAGGCTCCATCAAAGGCTTCCCTCGGACTGGACTCGGAGACTTCAAAGGGCGTGCCACTTGAACGAGGACTGGAGGCTCGACCTGGAGCGCCACTTGCATAGGAATCTGAGGCTCCGTCAGAAGCACCCCAGGGACTGGACTCAGAGGTTTCAGAGGGCGTGCCAGTTGAACGAGGACTGGAGGCTCGACCTGGAGCACCACTCGAACAGGAATCCGAGGCTCCATCGAAAGCCTCCCTCGGACTGGACTCGGAGCCTTAAGTGGCATCGTTACCTGGACTTGAATTGGAGGTTCAGTATGAAGCATCCCCTGGACTGGACTCAGGCTCTTAAGCGGCCGCGCTACTTGAACTGGGGTCAGGGGCTTGGTAGGAAGTACCCCTCGGACCGGCTTAGGAGCTTGGCTGGACTTGACATCCCGCACAGGAGCTGAACTGCGAGGGGCACCCCGATTGTTCTGTACCACCCGCTGGGAAGCCCCGAGCGTGGGCCTTCCACAGCGTATTCGTTCAGCCTCTGCTTCTGGAGTATCCCGCAGGGCTGGCTCCTCGAGAAGTCTGTAGCGGTATTCATAAAGCTGAGTCAAAGGATCAATATCCGAAACTGGGCTATGGCGGACCCTACACCCCTGGAGACGCTTTCGCTCAGCTGCCGCTTCCAAAGTATCTCTCAGGGTTGGATCAGACAAAAGTTTCTTCCGGTAGTCGCGGAGGGTCAAAAAACGATTCACAGAAAAAATTGGGTTGATATAGGGATCGGACCACAAATTAAGGACTACCTCCGGATGGTTCGTGAGGAACTCGGACATGGACGGTAGTCCCCGCTGGGCGGATGATCTTGCCGGACTCATGGCCTTTGCATTCTGTCGCGTGCACGAGGACCTTGGCACACTGTCAGGCTTCTTCCCCGGGAGCACTGGTTTCGTGAGTCCTTGGGCCACTACCGTGGAGCGGCAGTGGCAGGCAAGATCACCTACAAGGTAGAGATGAGACAAGACTGGACTGAAACCCCGGACTGGAGTTCTACACAGGAATACTCAGAACTGGAACACACCGGACGGGTGCGCACTGGAGTGGAGCCCGCAGGACTGGACACACTGGAGTGGCCCCACTGGACTGGAACAAACAGGAGTGAAACCCGCTGGACTGGAACCCACTGGACCTAGGCTTCACCTACACTTGACCGCCTTCCCCCTCGGGTTGAGCCCTCAGGTTCTGGCAGCCGATAGGACTTACGGGAAGACCCGGAACTGGAGCTTGCAAGCGGGTACAGCAGGAATGAAGGTCCAGTAGTGCCCCCTGGCCCCTAGGCGATGGCAAGGCAGACAGGCAGGGAATGTCCGGGTTCTGGCAGTAGACAGGTTCAAAGCAATGGTCACAGAAGGGCTGGAAACCCACAGAGCAGAAGGGCTGGAAACCCACAAAGCAATAAGCACAGAAGGGCAGAAACCCCACAGAGCAATAAACACAGATGGGCAAAAAACCCACAGAGCAATAACCACAGAAGGGCTGGAGACCCACAAAGCAATAAACACAGAAGGGCAGAAAACTCACAGAGCAATAAACACAGAAGGGCTGGAAACCCACAAAGCAATAAACACAGAAGGGCAGAAAACTCACAGAGCAATAAACACAGAAGGGCTGGAAACCCACAGAGCAATAAACACAGAAGGGCTGGAAACCCACAAAGCAATAAACACAGAAGGGCAGAAAGCCCACAGAACAATAAACACAGAAGGGCTGAAAACCCACAGAGCAATAAACACAGAAGGGCTGGAAACCCACAGAGCACAAGACAAGGAAAGCAAACAGTGCTAACAGCACACTAACCTCGGGACCTAAGGCACTGCGGAGGAAATGGCAATGCAAAGGCCAGGACTGTAGTCTCCAAGTCACTAATAAAGCTCATCAACACCAGAGCCACAGCTGCAGCAATCACCTTGCTACCAAACAGAGGCTTGACACACAAAGCAGTCATCCCATAGGAAGGAACAGCGGGAGCCATCTTGGATACTGGCAAGGAGGAGGAAGCGGCAGCCATCTTGGAAGAGGCAAAGCCCACACAGGTGAGATTCAGTAGGGCAATCAGCACACAGAGCCAGAGAGAAACTAAGACAGAGACAGACACAGAGACAAGCAGAAGCCAGCACAGCCACTGACTCCCAGAAACAGGGTAAGTAAGAGGGTGGTCACGGCCACAGACGTGACAGAGAGTCTGCGCGTCTCTATACCTTCAGCAGCTACTCGGGATGCCACATCAAAAGTGTCATAAGTCCCCCTGGCCAGGAATTTGCGACACGCCTTCTGCTGCTTGATCACCTGGTGAAAAGGTTCGGCGAGCCCCGGAGGAAGTGCTTCAACCAAACTGGACAGTTGCCACACCGAGTTCTGCAAGTGGATGCTCATGTAGAGCTGGTAAGTTTGGATCTTGACGGCGAGCATTGCGGCCTGATACATTTTCCTCCCAAAAGAATCCAAGGTCCTAGACTCTCTGCCTGGAGGCACCGAGGCATAGTCTCTAGTACTCTTGGCTCTTCTGAGAGCAGAGTCCACCACCATGGAATCGTGAGGAAGTTGGCCTTCACCATTACAGGCTCTCCATGGACTCTGTACTGGGACTCGGATTTTTTGGGGACCACTGGATTAGAAAGAGGGAACGACCAATTCCGCATAAGTACTTCCCTGAGCGTATTAAGCAAGGGGGCCGTTGCAACCTCAGCAGGCGGAGAAGGATAATCCAAGACCTCGAGCATCTCGGCCCTGGGCTCTTCCACAAGCTCCATAGGGAATGGAATGTCCTTAGACATTTTCCGAACAAAAGATGAGAAAGAAAGCCTCTCAGGTGGAGACATTCTTCTTTCAACTGGTGGAGTAGGATCAGAGGGAACCCCATATGACTCTTCCTCCAAAAAGTATTTGGGGTCTTCCTCCTCTTCCCAAGAGCGCTCATCCTCGGTATCGGACAAAAGCTAAGAGCTGCCCGAACCCGAGCCTGTCTCGACGTCAAGGAATGACGACCTTGTGGGGGGGTGTCGAGAAGTCGACCCCTGCCTGGACTCTGGCAAAGCTTCCTCTACCGACGTCGAGGGGGAATCGACCCGGGTGGCGGCCAACGCCGGAGGATGGGAGCCTCACCACAGGTGATGGCCCAGATGCTGCTTCCGCAGTCGGTACAGAAGGCGCAAGCACCCCCGACTGACGCAACCCTTCCAGAAGCTCTGGAATAAGGGCCCTGATGTGCTCATCAAGAGCTTCCATCGGAAAAGGCTGGGGGGCCGGTGTAGGAGTCAGTGGCAGAATCTGAGGGGGCTCGAGAGTCGATACCAGGCTGCCAGATGACCGATGCATTGGCACTTCCTGAATGGAGGGTGAGCGATCCTCTCGGCGCCGACGCTTCTCGGGTGCCGACTCTCTTGGCTCCCCGGAGCTCTCAGTACCGTGCATGGAAGGAGAACGATGACGGTGCTTCTTAGCCTTCGCTCGACGCCCGTCATCGAGACTCCTCGGTACCGAAGAGGACGTGGAATCCTCACACCTCCTCGGGGCCGGGTCCACGAAAGGTCGGTCCCGGGGGGTCTGCATAGCAGTAGGCCTCGAGATAGGTGGAGACCCACTCGATGCCTCGCTGCTCCCAGCGTGATGCAGTAGTTCGGCAGGCATTACCTGCGCTCTAGATGTCGATACTTCCCTTGACTCCGACGTCGATGCCGCTGACCTCGGTACCAATGTTGATGCCGACATTGAAGGACTGAACCGATCTGCAAACAGCTTCTCACATTGAGCCTCCCAAGACACTTGGGTCCGTTTCTTCATTAGAGAGCACAGCTTGCACGCAGCTGGCAAATGCTCGGGTCCAAGGCACTGGAGACACCACGTGTGAGGGTCGGTACCCGAGATGGTCCGGTTGTAGCGAGTACAATGCTTGAAGCCGCTGGGAGTCCTCGATGACATGGACGGAAAAACAGCGGCTGCGAAATTAAAAGACTCGATCGTGTCAAATAAAAAAGCACAAAAAAGGGAAAAATGACCCGGCCGAGCAGCCTAAAGGCGACCGCAACAAAAAAGAAAGGAAACTTAAACAAGTGAAGAAAAACTAATAAAATAAGGAAAAAACTACTCTCTTTTTTTATTTATTTATTTTTTTAAAAAAAAACTACAATGGTGAAGTTGAAAACTTGAAAAAAGAGAAGCGGTAAACGCTGAAAAAAGGTCTCCTGAGCCGAAAAAAGAGCTTTCCACCAAAACCCACTTCTCCTCTTCCTCCACTTTCTATCTCAGATGATAACACCCTCATCCTCCCCGTCTCATCTGCCCGCAACCTCGGAGTCATCTTTCACTCCTCTCTCTCCTTCTCTGCACATATCCAGCAGATAGCCAAGACCTGCCGCTTCTTCCTCTTTAACATCAGCAAAATTCGCCCTTTCCTCTCTGAACACACCACCCGAACTCTCGTCCACGCTCTCATTACCTCTCGCCTTGACTACTGCAACCTACTCCTCACCGGCCTCCCACTTAGCCATCTATCCCCCCCCTTCAATCTGTTCAGAACTCTGCCGCACGTCTTATATTCCGCCAGAACCATTATACTCATATCACCCCCCTCCTCAGGTCACTTCACTGGCTTCCAATCAGATACCGCAATCAATTCAAGCTTCTCCTTCTTACCTACAAATGCACTCAGTCTGCAGCCCCTCATTACCTCTCTACCTTCATTTCCCCTTACGTTCCCGCCCGAAACCTCCGTTCACAGGACAAATCCCTCCTCTCAGTACCCTTCTCCACCACCGCCAACTCCAGGCTCCGCTCATTCTGCCTCGCCTCACCCTATGCTTGGAACAACCTTCCTGAGCCCATACGCCAAGCCCCCTCCCTGCCCATCTTCAAGTCTTTGCTTAAAGCCCACCTCTTCAATGCTGCGTTCGGCACCTAACCCTTACCGTTCAGTAAATCCAGACTGCCCCAATTTGACTGTCCCTATCGGACTAACTGTTCACTTGTCTTTTAGATTGTAAGCTCTTTGAGCAGGGACTGTCCCTCTGTTAAATTGTACAGCGCTGCGTAACACTAGTAGCGCTTTAGAAATGTTAAGTAGTAGTAGTAGTAGTAGTAGTAGCAAGCTGAATACACACAGACACAGACACACACACACACGCGCACGCGCGCTGCCACAAGATATCCCAAACAAATGGAAGGTAACAGAAAGCCCTGAACAGGGAACACAGATACAAAACCAGAGCACAGAACAACGTTCTGACAGAGAACTGCAAAGGCTTTAGCCACAAAGAAACGTAACGCCAAAGCAGGGGAAGCAGAAACATGTAGGCTTAAGTACTACCCACTGACGTCAGCTCAAACCCTGACAGCCAATCAGGAAGGAAGTCCACACCTCTCCCCTGCCAGACCGGCAGAATCACAACATTGATAATGTACCTTAAGAAATGCACTTAGCATAGCAATTACCGTAATGCATGTATGATTGATTTCCACCTACTAAAAAGTTCTAACACAAGCTAAAAATGTTTATTATCACTAATGTGTAAAACAAACTGAGAAACATCTACAAAGATTGGATGGGGGGGGGAGCCCAAAATGAACAAAAAATGAAGGTAAAATTATGTATCATACCTGATCATTTTCTTTCCATTAATCATAGCTGATCAATCCATAGACTGCTGGGTTGTGTCCATCTACCAGCAGGTGGAGATAGAGAGCAATCCTTTTGCCTCCCTATATGTGGTCATGTGCTGCCGGAAACTCCGCAGTATGTCGATATCCAAGCTCCATCCGCAGGACTCAGCACTTAGAGAATTACACCCACAAAGGGACACTCTGCCCAGCTCACCACCGCCGAAACGGGGGAGGGGAATTAACCCAGCTCATCCCCACACAAGTGGGGGAGGGGAATCCGTCCAGCTCATCCCCGCGGAGCGGGGGAGAGACACCACACCCGCCGATGCGGGGGGATCTGGCTTATCCTGCAACCGCAACCGCGGGAGGAGCTGACTGACCCTAACACCGCCGAAGCGGGAGGGGTACAAAGCTGCCCTACAACCGCCCGAAGCGGGAGGGAGCGCCGGCAGAATTTCAGGTCTCAATCCAGCCCCGTAAAACGGAGGGGAGAGGAATGCAGCAGCTCACTGTAACACAAACTCGTCTCAACTCTTGAAGAATCCAATTAAAAAAACTTGAACACGAAGTCCTCCTGAACTGAAGACTAAACTTGCAGCTGAAATGCAACCAGAATATAAACAGTACAGATATCTGGGAGGGGCTATGGATTGATCAGCTATGATTAATGGAAAGAAAATTATCAGGTATGATACATAATTTTACCTTCCATTTCATCATGCTGATCAATCCATAGACTGGTGGGATGTACCGAAGCAGTACTCACCCAGGGCGGGACATAGAAATCCCTGACCGCAACACTGAAGCTCCAAACCGGGCCTCCGCCCGAGCAGCCACAGTCAAGCGGTAATGCCTGGAGAAGGTATGGGCCGACGCCCAAGTTGCCGCCTTGCAAATCTCTTCCAAGGAGACGGACCCGGCCTCTGCCATCGAGGCCGCCTGAGCTCTCGTGGAGTGAGCCTTCAGCTGGATAGGCGGCACCTTCCCTGCGGCCACATAAGCCGCTGCAATGGCTTCCTTGACCCATCTTGCCACTGTAGGCTTAGCAGCCTGCAGACCCTTACGAGGATCTGCAAACAGGACAAACAGATGATCCGACTTCCGGAAATCATTGGTCACTTCCAAGTATCTGATGATGACTCGTGTCACATCCAGATATTTGAGAGCAGAGTATTCCTCTGGGTAGTCCTCCCTACGAAAGGATGGGAGACAGAGCTGCTGATTCATATGGAAGCGAGAAACAATCTTGGGCAGGAAGGAAGGCACTGTGCGAATAGACACTCCTGCCTCAGTGAACTGCAGAAAAGGCTCTCGACATGAGAGTGCCTGGAGCTCGGAAACTCTTCTGGCTGAAGTGATAGCCACCAAAAAGACTGCTTTCAACGTCAGGTCTTTCAGAGATGCCCTTGACAAGGGTTCAAAAGGCGGCTTCTGCAAGATTGAGATTCCACGCAGGCACCACTGAGTGCAGAGGAGGGCGCAGGTGATTAACTCCCTTGAGAAAACGCACCACATCTGGCTGCGAAGCCAGGAAGCACCCTTCAGGCGACCCCTGAAACAAGCCAGAGCCGCAACCTGGACTTTAAGGGAACTGAGCGACAGGCTTTCTCCAGACCTTCTTGCAGGAACGCCAACACTGAAGAAATTGGAGCAGTGAAGGGAGAAAGTGAGCCTGCTTCACACCACGCTGCAAAGGTACGCCAAACCCTGGCGTAAGCAGTAGAAGTAGAGCGCTTCCTCGCTCTCAGCATAGTGGCGATGACCTTGTCTGAGAAGCCCTTCTTCCTCAGACGCTGCCGCTCAATAGCCAGGCCGTAAGACCAAAGGGGGAGGGATCCTCCATCACCACGGGACCCTGATGCAACAGGCCCTGCTCCGCTGGCAGTCGCAGAGGTTCGTCCACTGAGAGCCTGATCAAGTCCGCATACCAGGGACGTCTGGGCCAGTCCGGACCCACCAGGATTACCCGGCCCGGATGCTTTGCCACCCAGTCTAGCACCCTGCCCAACATGGGCCAGGGCGGGAACACATAGAGAAGCTCCTGTGTCGGCCACTGTTGGAGGAGAGCATCTACTCCCAGAGATCGAGGGTCCCGTCCTCTGCTGAAAAAGCGCGGCACTTGGCAATTGACCGATGATGCCATCAGATCTAGGCTCGGCTGGCCCCAGCACTTCGTGATGTCCAAGAACGCCTGAGCCGATAGCTGCCACTCTCCGGGATCCAAGGTATGGCGACTGAGAAAGTCCGCCTTGACATTCATGACTCCGGCAATGTGGGCCGCTGACAGCTGTTCCAGGTTCGCTTCCGCCCACTGGCAAAGATTCATAGCCTCCTTGGCTAGAGGGGCGCTCTTGGTACCTCCCTGGCGGTTGACATAGGCCACAGCCGTGGCATTGTCCGACAGGACCCGTACTGGCTTCAGCGCCAGTACCGGGAGGAACTCCAAAAGCGCCAACCGAATGGCTCTGAGTTCCAGGAGGTTGATAGACTACTTTGCCTCTGCAGGAGACCAGAGCCCCTGCGCTGTCCTTCCCAAGCAGTGGGCTCCCCAGCCCAACAAAGAGGCGTCCGTCGTGACCACAATCCACTCCGGGGTCACAAGAGGCATTCCTGCAGACAACTTGTCTGTCTTCAGCCACCAGCTCAGCGCCTTGCGCACTGCTGGGTCCAAGGGAAGGCGCACAGCATAATCCTCCAACACTGGAGTCCAGCGCTGCAGCAGAGAGTGTTGGAGTGGTCTCATATGAGCCCTGGCCCAGGGCACTACTTCCATCGTGGCCGTCATAGAGCCCAACAGCTGCACATAGTCCCAAGCCCGAAGAGGAGAGGCTACTAGGAACTGGTCCACCTGAGCCTGAAGTTTGACAATCCGATTGTCCGGCAGGAACACTCTGCCCACTTGGGTGTCGAAACGAACTCCCAGATACTCCAGGGACTGAGTCGGGCGCAGCTGGCTTTTCTCCCAGTTGATGATCCATCCCAGGGAGCCCAAAAGAGGAATCACCCGGTACACAGCTTTGCCGCACTCTGCATAAGAGGGGGCTCGGATCAACCAGTCGTCCAGATAAGGATGGACTTGGACTCCTTCCTTTCTCAGGAAGGCCGCGATGACCACCATTACTTTGGAGAAGGTCCGCGGAGCAGTAGCCAACCCGAACGGGAGGGCTCTGAACTGGAAGTGTCGGCCCAGGACTGCAAAACGCAGAAAGCGTTGATGAGGCCAGATGGGAATATGCAAGTACGCTTCCTTGATGTCCAAGGATGCCAGGAACTCCCCTGCCTTCACTGCCGCTATAACAGAGCGGAGAGTCTCCATGCGAAAGTGCCGAACTTTCAAGGCCCGATTGACCCCTTTGAGGTCGAGGATAGGCCGGACAGAACCTCCTTTCTTTGGTACCACAAAGTAAATGGAGTAACGTCCCTTGCCAAGCTGATTTACTGGCACCGGAATGACCGCGCCCAGGCGGATCAGATTGTCCAAAGTCTGCTGCACTGCCACAGCTTTGACCGGAGACTTTCAGGGAGAGAGTACAAACCCGTCTCTTAAGGGTCGGCAGAACTCTAGCTTGTAGCCGTCTCTGATGACTTCCAGCACCCAAGCGTCTGAAGTTACTCTGGTCCACTCGCCCAGAAACGAGGACAGCCGTCCTCCAATCTGCACTGGGGCGTGGACCAAGGCCCCGTCATTGGGTACGAGACCCTGGGGGAGGACCGGAGGGCGCACCTCCGGGACGGCGGTCTCTGCGAAAGGAATGCTGCTTGGGGGAGAAGTTCCTCTTGAAGGAAGAGGGGGCAGAAGAGCCCGACCTTCCCGGGCGGTACCGACGGGCTTCCTGAAACCGTCCTCTGGAGGTACCGGGGCGAGTACGGGCCCGAGCCCTGACCTCTGGTAACCTCTTGCCCTTAGACGTGCCGAGATCGGTCACGATTTTATCCAGCTCGATCCCAAAGAGCAGCTTGCCTTTAAAAGGCAATTTAGCCAGGCGGGACTTAGAGGCGTGGTCAGCAGACCAATACTTCAGCCAAAGCCACCGCCGTGCAGAGATTGTCTGAGCCATACCTTTAGCCGAGGCTCTCAAGACATCATACAGCAAGTCTGCCAAATAGGCCAAGCCCGATTCCAGGGCCGGCCAATCAGCCCTCAAGGAAGGATCCGAGGGGGAAGCCCGCTGCACCCTAGTCAGGCACGCCCTAGCCACATAGGAGCCGCACACTGAGGCCTGCAAACTTAAAGCAGCCGCCTCAAAGGACGACCTTAAGGCCGCCTCCAATCTTCTGTCTTGGGCGTCCTTTAGGGCCGTGCCACCTTCCACCGGCAACGCCGTTTTCTTAGTCACCGCAGTGATTAAAGAATCCACGGTAGGCCACAGAAAGGCCTCACGTTCACCTTCAGGCAAAGGATATAGGCGGGACATAGCCCTAGCCACTTTGAGGCTCGCTTCCGGGACATCCCATTGAGCTGAAATCAAGGTGTGCATGGCATCATGCATGTGGAAGGTTCTAGGCAGGCGCTTCGTCCCCAGCATAATGGCGGAGCCAACAGGGGCTGAGGGAGAGACGTCCTCCGGAGAGGAAATCTTCAAAATGCTCATGGCCTGCAATAACAGGTTGGGCAAATCCTCTGAGCGAAAGATTCGCGCTGCAGAGGGGTCATCCGCTCCATCCGAGCGGGAATCCGTCTCCACCAAGGAATCCCCAAAGGACTGTTGGGAGAACTCAGATACGCTGCCCTCATCTACATCGGAGGAGACAAAGTCCTCCAAGGCCTGGGAATCCACCCGAGGGCGTTTACTTCCGGGGGCCTCAACCTCTTTATCAAATGAGGGAGCAGGGGCAGCGTTTTGCATAAGGAAGGCCTGATGCAGCAGCAAAATAAACTCGGGGGAGAAACCCCCCAGACTGTGCACTTCCGCAGTCTGGGCCACAGCCCTAGACGCCCCCTCAACCGGCGCTCGCAAGAGCGGGGGAGAGACATGCTGCGCATCCAAGATGGCGTCCGGCGCGACACTCCGCGAAGGAGCTGCGCGGGAAGAACAGCGCTTAACTTTAGCCGCTTTTTTGCCATCGCCCAAATTAAGGGCGTTCATGGCATTAACGTCTCCCACCTCAAGGGCGGCCCAAGAAGAAGCCGTCCGAGCAGCGTGGCCGGCCAAGATGGCGGAGGCGAGCAGCGGGGGATGGGCGTTTATGGCGGGAAAAACCGCCACACTGAAAGAAGGACCGGGACACTCATCGGCCTCCAAACTGCCACCCAACAAGGGCGAATCAGGCTTTACGACCCCCGCATCCCCTCTAGAAGCGCACATGCGATCCGGGGAGCGATTCCTTGCGCCCTCGCCCTCCGACGCCATAGGCCACGTGGAGAACAATCGGGGAACCCCCTGCCCGCTACAAAAAGGTAAAAATTACCTGCTTTCCGCTCCGAGCTGTAACGAACTGGTGTCCCAGTGAGGAGCTGCAATAAACGTTTAAATAAACGTCGAGATAAACGCCCTTAAGGACGTCCAAAAATTTTCTTTTTTTTTTTTTAACGGAGCCAGCGGGAGGGGGGAGAAAAGGAGGGACCTGGCACCACCAGGTTTGCACTTGCTCAAGAAGAGCCCTCAACCCCAGGCACTCAACAAAACCTAAAAATTAGGCTTGGAGACCTAGCCAGAGCTGCTGCTGTGTGTGACCACCACCTGCTGAGATAGAGAACATACTGAGGAGTTTCCGGCAGCACATGACCACATATAGGGAGGCAAAAGGATTGCTCTCTATCTCCACCTGCTGGTAGATGGACACAACCCACCAGTCTATGGATTGATCATGATGAAATGGAAATAAACATTTTTGCCATGCCTAATCAGAAGAGAATAGTACCAATGCTGGGTCACTAGTGGCAGCTTATCTACTGCGTTAGAAGCCAGCTCTTTCTGGATGTCTATGATCTGGTAGGTAATTATCTCCTTCTTTGGCCTTTGATGTGTACTGTAAAGAGGGACTAATTATCAGTAGCTTATAAGCTGTATGAAACAGCTGTATGGGTGAGGTTTTTAGCTTTCTCTATCATTTTTTTGAGAAATATACCTTCTAATATGAAATTAAACATGAATTTAGTTGAAACCTAGTTTGACGGGGGTGGGGGGCATTCCCCTCCCCTCCCCTCCCCCAACACAAATTGCATGTCTGGAAAGGGATATGTAAAAGATAATGTTGTGGGGGGGACGTGAAGGGGGTACTGGCCCCCAAAACAACCTGGAAGAGAAAAGGGAGAGAGATTACTGGTCTTAGTGTGTTTTGTATTTTTTGGGTTATGGGTGGGACTTGTCCTCCGTGGTGTGGTGGGAATTGTGGGAACTAACCTAGAACCATAGGATACATACTGCAGCAATCCTGACCAGGGACACTCAATGAAATTACATGGAAATTCTTAGGAGGAAATATTTTTTTCACTCAACGAATAGTTAAGCTCTGGAACTCATAGCCAGTGTGGCATCAGCAGCCAGTGTATCTGGGTTAAAAAAGGTGAAATTAGGCCTTACCTGCTAATTTTCTTTCCTCTAGACCCTCCAGACCGGTCAAGACGCTTGGGTTATGCATGTCTACCAGCAGAGGGAGACTGAGAACACTAACTTCAAACTGAGTACATATAACCTGTGCTAGCCCTCTATCTCCAGTATCCACTTAGCAAAGCAGAGAAACAAATCCCTGTAACAGTAACTCTGAAACTAATAAAAACCCCTGTACCTGGAAAACTAATAGTTAAACACCAACAGTGTGCTTAAACAGATGAAACGCCCAGGTGTCCCACTCTGCATAATATTAGAGTCAAAGAAAGTTCTCCGACCAAACTGAATATAAAATGAACAGACATAGCAGAACACGGCTCAAAATACTTCTGATAATTGACACGGCTGAAAAATACTTCTGATAATTGACACGGCTGAAAAATACTTCTGATAAGAGACAGGGTGGGCTCTTGACCGGTCTGGAGGGTCTAGAGGAAAGAAAATTAGCAGGTAAGGCCTAATTTCACCTTCCTCAGCAACCCTCCAGACCGGTCAAGACGCTTGGGAAGTACCAAAGCAGTAGACACATTAAGGGTGGGACCCACTAAAAGCAGAAGACAACACAGCCGCTCCAAACCGAGCATCCTCTTTTGCCTGCACATCAATCCTATAATGCTTTACAAAAGAATGAATGGACGACCACGCCGCCGCCTTACAAATGTCCTGCGGAGGAATAAAACTACTCTCCGCCCAAGAGGCGGCTACCCCCCGAGTAGAGTGTGCCTTCAGTACCGAGGGAACTGCCCGACGCTTCAACAAATACGCCGAGGCAATAGTCTCCTTCAACCATCTAGCCAGAGTAGCCTTGGAAGCCGCTTCCCCCTTTCTGGGACCTCCAAACAAAATGAACAAACGATCCGACGCTCGGAAGTCCTGCGTTCTGCTCAAATACGACCGCAAAATGCGTCGAACATCCAACTTAGCCAAACGACGTTGAGAGAGATCACCCGACCTATCCCCCAACACTGGTAACGAAATCACCTGATTTACATGAAAGGAGGATACCACCTTAGGAACAAACGAAGGAACTGTCCGCAAAGTCACTTTCTCCTTAGCCAAGGAGAGAAAAGGCTCTCTACAAGACAAAGCCTGTAGCTCCGAAATTCTACGCGCCGAAGTAATGGCCACCAGAAACACTGTCTTTAAAGTAAGATCTTTACACGAGATGGAAGCCAACGGTTCAAACGGAGGGCCTACCAGAGCCTCCAAGACCAAATTCAAATCCCAAGGCGGAACCGTCGGCCGACGAGGCGGACGAAGCAACTTGACAGCTTTCAAGAACCGCCCCATGTCCGGCGAAGCCGCCAAGGAAATCCCCTGAATCTTTCCACGGAAACAAGACAACGCTGAAACCTGCACTTTCAGGGAAGAGAGCGAGAGCCCCCTGTCAAGACCGTCCTGCAGGAACTCCAAAACTTCCGCGACCGAAACACGTAGAGGAACATAATCCCGCTCTTGACACCAGTTCTCAAAAATGCGCCACACCCGCACATAAGCCAAAGAAGTAGACTACTTACGAGAACGCAACATGGTATCAATTACCCTGGCCGAAAAACCTTTCTTCCTCAATCTGAGCCTCTCAAGAGCCAGGCCGTAAGCGAGAATGGAGCAGGGTCGGCCATCTCGATCGGCCCCTGAACCAATCTCACCCTGGGCCCCAACGGGATCGGCGCCTGCACTAACAACCGAACCAGGTCTCCGTACCACGGACGTCGAGGCCAATTGGGCGCAATCAGAACCACTAGACCTGCATGGCGCCCGATCCGCTGCACCACACGGCCCACCAGCGGCCACGGCGGAAATACATAGAGCAACTGTTGAGTCGGCCACGGGAGCACTAGCGCGTCGATGCCCTCGGCCCGAGGATCTCTTCGACGACTGAAGAAGCGAGCGACCTGAGCGTTGTCGGCCGATGCCATGAGATCCAGCACCGGCCGACCCCATTCCAACACCAGTCGATTGAACACTGAGGGATGGAGGGACCACTCCCCGGGGTCTAACGTGTGCCTGCTTAGAAAATCCGCGCTCACGTTGTCCACCCCTGCCACGTGGCCCGCCGAGAGACCCTGAAGATGAGCTTCTGCCCACAACATTAACTCCGCCGCCTCCACAGCTAGCGCTTGGCTCTTCGTTCCCCCCTGCCGATTTACATATGCGACGGCCGTGGCATTGTCGGAAAGCACCCTGACTGCCTTGCCTTCTAACAGACTGTGAAAGGACCGAAGAGCCAACCGAATTGCTCGAGTCTCCAGGCGATTGATGGACCAAGATGCTTCCTCCAACGTCCAACGTCCCTGGGCTACCTGACCCAGGCAATGCGCTCCCCAGCCCGAGAGACTCGCATCCGTGGTCAGCACCGTCCAATCGGGAGAGTCCAGCGGCATGCCCTTCGCCAGATTCGGAGAGTGGAGCCACCAGCGAAGGCTGCGACGGACAACCCCCGACAGAGGAAAACTCTCCTCCAGGTCCTGAGACTGAGGGGACCAACGAGACAACAAAGCTCTCTGTAATTCTCTCATATGGGCCCTGGCCCAAGGAACCACCTCTATTGTTGCTGCCATCAGACCCAACACCTGAAGATACGCCCGAGCCGAAGGCGCTCTCTGCGCTCAGAGCCGCCGGATCTGCCCCTGCAGCTTGGAGATGCGAGGAGCTGTCAAAAACACCCGGCCCTTCTTCGTGTCGAAGCAAACTCCCAGATACTCCAGAGACTGGGAAGGCACCAGGTGACACTTTGCCAGATTGACCACCCAACCGAGCGACTGTAAGAAGGTCACCACCCGGCCGGTGGCCTCCTCGCTCTCTGACCTTGATTTGGCCCGAATCAACCAGTCGTCCAGATACGGATGAACCAAAATACCCTGCAAGCGCAGCACCGCCGCCACCACCACCATCACCTTGGAGAAGGTGCGAGGCGCCGTCGCCAGGCCGAATGGCAGCGCACAAAACTGAAAATGCCTCCCTAAGACCACAAAGCGAAGAAAACGCTGGTGCGCCTCTAGAATGGGAATGTGTAAGTAAGCCTCTGTCAGGTCTAGAGACGTCAGAAACTCTCCTTCTTGCACCGCTACAATAACTGAGCGTAATGTCTCCATCCGAAAGGAGGGAACCTTTAGGGCCGCATTGACCTTCTTGAGGTCTAAAATGGGCCGGAAGGCACCCTCTTCCTTCTTGGGCACCACGAAGTAGATGGAGTAACAGCCCGTACCTCTTTCTAACCTGGGGACAGGAACCACCGCCCCTAAACCGATTAGACGCGACAGAGTGGCCCGTACTGCTCTTGCCTTGCATCTTGAATGACAGGGAGACACGAGAAAGAAATCGGAGAGGGGACTGTCGAATTCTAGGGCGTACCCGTCTCGCACTCTCTGCAGTACCCACTGGTCTGACGTGATCTGGACCCACCTCTGGTAAAACAAGCGTAAGCGAGCCCCCACGCGAACCAGAGGCTGGGTCCCCAAACCATCATTGAGACACCCGGGACGTACCGGACGCTCCCGAAGAGGCGCCTCGCCCCCCGCGACGGCCACCTCGAAAGGACTGGGTTCTCTGGAAAAACCGACCCCTAGTCCCCCCAGAAGACCTACCGGGCCGATACCGCCGAGCCTCCTGAAAACGCCCCCGCCCTGCTGCCCCCTTAGACACCTTGGGACGAAGCTCAGGAAGCCGAGGGGCCTTAGCATCACCAAGACCCTTCACCAACTTATCCAATTCCTCCCCGAAAAGCAAGGAGCCTCTAAAAGGAAGGGAACAAAGTTTAGTCTTGGAGGCGGCATCGGCCACCCAGCCCCGTAACCACAGGGCCCGCCGAGCCGCCACCGCAAAGGTCATGTTCTTAGCCGAGGCCCTCAACAAATCGTACAGCGCATCCGCCAAGAACGACGACCCCATCTCCAACTTGGCCAGATCTTGAACCAGAGAAGCCCTATCAGCCTGTGGGCTATCCAGGAGCCTCTCAGCCCAGCGAAAACAAGCCCGAGCCACTAGACCTCCACAAACAGACGCTTGCAGCGCCAAGGCAGACAGATCAAAACTCCGCTTTAGGAAGGTCTCCAATTTCCTATCCTGGGGGTCCCGCAACGCGGCCCCCCCATCCACAGGAATAGCAGTAGCCTTAGTCACTGCCGTAACCACGGCATCCACAGTCGGGGGCCTGAGAGACTCTCTGTCCTCCTGAGGAAGAGGATAGAGTTTGGTCACAGCTCGAGCTACCTTACACTGAGCCTCCGGCGAATGCCACTCCTGCGTGATCATATCTCTCAAGTCCGCATTCATAGGGAAAGAGCGAGAGACCCGCCTGATCCCCTTGACCAAAGGATCCACCTGCTTCCCATCCCCAATGGGAGCTGCCGCAGGATCAAACCTTAAAGTGGCAGACACCTGCTCAATGAGGTCCGATAATTCATCCCTGTGAAAAATCCTAACCACTGAGGGGTCTTCCCCAGGCAAAGACAGGTCCCCATCCTGCCCTGCCACCGACCCCTCCTCCTCTTCCAGGGGGCTAAAATCGCCCTCCGAATCCGGAGGAGAAAAGACCTCTACATCTTCAGAGCACTCCACTCGTGGTCTTTTAGCGGCAGCCCCCCCCCAACCTAGGGCTAAGGGACTCCGCACCCGATGGGCCCGCCTTCCAAGCCTGAAACAAACTCCAAACAAACTCTGGAGGGAACCCCATGCTGCCTGAGGCCTCCCCCCCAGCGGGACTCGAAATCGGGAGAGGCTGCGGCCCCACGACCGTCTCAGCGCCCAAGAGACCCGAATCCAAGATGGCGGCGGTTCCCGCCAAAATCGGGACCGCCGCTGAAGCGCCAACCTGAGCTGCACAACTCCCCTGCGAACCCGCAGAAGGGACCTCCGCAGCTAACACCGGTGGCGCGAGGGATGGGGCCTTGGGCTCTCCACAAAACCGGCAGGGACCGCCAGCCGCGTCAACACCCCGACGCGCGCACAGCCGGCAACGAAGTAACTTCCCCGACATACTCGCGCCTAACAACAAAACAGCTGATTACAACCGGCGAAGTTAAAAGACAGCAAAACAACACTCACCGGCGCTAGATTACTGACTCAGCTCTCCCAGGCCGGCTGAACAACTCCGGAGACACCGGAGTGCAGCTCCTGCAGCTCTCCACACGAGGTGGGTTTTTTTTTTTTTTTAAACTTTATTTGAGCCCTGCTGCTATAATCTGAATGGCACTCAAGGCTGCAGGATTAACACTGCAGCCGAGGCACAACGCTGGCCAAAACGGGAGAGCCAGTCGGGGGGAGGGACCCGGCCACCCGGGTGTGACACCCCAGAGGGGACAATGGCAGGCCCCACCGGACCTACCAACCCCTTGCACACTACAGCGTTCCAGGCACAGGGATTAACTGTTCTTTCACCAACTTATCCCCAGAAAATCAGGAAAAATTAACTAGTCTCACAAAACGGAACCTAACTCCTACCAGACCGGACAAGCTGCACAGGCTGCATGTCTACCCTCTGCTGAGACTGAGAAAATACTGGAGATAGAGGGCTAGCACAGGTTATATGTACTCAGTTTGAAGTTAGTGTTCTCAGTCTCCCTCTGCTGGTAGGCATGCATAACCCAAGCGTCTTGACCGGTCTGGAGGGTTGCTGAGGAAAAAAGGTTTAGACAAGTTCCTGGAGAAAAAGTCCATATTCCGCTATTAAGACAGACATGGGGAAGCCACTGCTTGTCCTGGGATTGGGATTCTGTCAGGTACTTGTGACCTGGATTGGTCACTGCAGGAAGCAGGATACTGGGCAACTTGGATCATTGGTCTGACCCAGTATGACTATTCTTATGTTCTTATCTTTATAAAATACACACAGCAACTGGACACCTAAATTCTTTGATAACCTAGCTGCCCTGTTATAAAATAACCTTCCAGAAGTATATGTTTGAAATTTGTAAATAAAAAAAATACTTTACATCCACAAAGCCTAGCAAACGTTTTTTAATCCCTGCTGCATTTTATGAGAAGGCAGTGCATGAGCCCTGCTGTTGGTACATGTTGCTGACTGCATTTAGAAGTAACACCATCTGAGAAGCAACTCCTAACCCTTTTGCTGCTGACCTTTGCTGAAATTTTAACTACTTGGTTGGGTCACTGTCAAGGGAAGGAGGTGTTTAATTCGTGGGCTCTGCAGTTCTCGCTCACCACTGCTCTCCCTGACCCAATGAGGCTTTCCTTGTCCTTTGGAGAATAGTTCCGTGCAAGTTTCTGTTCTCAACTGTATTCCACTGTGGCTTCACATATTTCTCATTTTTGTCTACAGATTTTTAAATATACATGGATCTTGGAGTAGTTTCAGCTGCGCACGAGTGTCTTCAGGGGAGCTATGGCAAGAGGTCTGTTTAAAGTCCTTTCAGTGGATCTGTGAAAAGAAGGCATATGAACTTCAGCGACATCAGCCTGGCCTGTTACCACCGTTCGCTCTTTAAACACCAGAACCAGCAGAAGCCCAGAATGAGAAAGCCCTTCGCTGGAGAGCTTCAAAACAGCCAGCACTAAGGGAGCTGCGTGAGATGCAATTAAAGATGGAAAACTTTGATCTGAAAAGTCCAAGAAAACTATTTCTCTCCTTGCACCTGTACGTCATACAATTTTGGCTCAGGCGTTTGAGGAGGATAAAGAAGGTCGGGTCAGGGTGGGGCCAGGGTGAGGTGGGCAGGGCTAGGATGGGGTACCGTGCACTCCGCTCCATGGATAAATCCTTCTTATCTGTTCCCTTCTCCACTACTGCCAACTCCAGACTTCGCGCCTTCTGTCTCGCTGCACCCTACGCCTGGAATAAACTTCCTGAGCCCCTACGTCTTGCCCCATCCTTGGCCACCTTTAAATCTAGACTGAAAGCCCACCTCTTTAACATTGCTTTTGACTCGTAACCACTTGTAACCACTCGCCTCCACCTACCGTCCTCTCCTCCTTCCTGTACACATTAATTGATTTGATTTGCTTACTTTATTTATTTTTTGTCTATTAGATTGTAAGCTCTTTGAGCAGGGACTGTCTTTCTTCTATGTTTGTGCAGCGCTGCGTACGCCTTGTAGCGCTATAGAAATGCTAAATAGTAGTAGTAGGTGGAATAAAGTGTTGCGGGGCTCAGGAAGTTTATTCCAGGCGTAGGGTGCAGCGAGACAGAAGGCACGAAGTCTGGAGTTGGCAGTAGTGGAGAAGGGAACTACTGGAGAAAATGCACCCGGGGGTGTCCTTTCGCCGGGGATGGGGGGGTCGCGCTGCACTCGGGGGGGGGGGGGGGCGCATCGGCGATCCGCCCCGGGTGTCAGCCACACTAGGAACGCCACTGCACTTTACAGCAAAAAGTAACCCTGGAGCTCACAGGTGAAAACAACTATCCATATCTAGGTTACTTGTTAATCTGTATTATTTACTGTTGGAAATATAAAGTTTTAGTTTTTTTGCTGACAATATTCACTTGATCATCTTTATGAAGGATAAGCAGTTTGGTTTCTGATCTCAACCATAAATTAATTAAATTACTAAGATGCGTAGGTGCCTATGTGCATACTACGCACGTCAAATTAGAACTATCACCCGGCTACCGTGTGCTCTGGGTGGTAATTCTAATTTTGACGCACGTCCAAAATGCATGGCAGAAAATAATTTCTATTTTCTACCATGTGGCACTAACCTGGCGGTAATCGGCAGTGTACGCGCACTGACAATTATCGCCTGGTTAACGCATGAGGCCTTTAGCGCTAAGTCAACGGGTGGTGGTAAGGTCTCAGGCTCAAAATGGACGCGTGCTGATTTTTATTTTGCTGCACCTCCATTTTTAGGGGGCGTGCTGAAAAATGGACCTGCGTGCGTCCAATACACACGCCTACACTAGTGCAGGCCATTTTTCAGCACACCTTAGTAAAAGGGCCCCCATCAAACATATAAATTGCGAGTGACCGTACTCACCCGCAAATGCGCAGTAGAGACTTTCCCTCTGTCCCGCCCCCACGTCAATACGTGATGACGGGGGCGGGACAGAGAGGGAAACTGCGCGAAGGGGAGAGAGGGAACCGCCAAGGTCGCTACCGCTCCTCCCCTCACCCAGAGTCACCGCCGCTGCCCCCCCCTACACCCAGCCCGGGCCCTCTCTTCGCAATTCAACTTACAGCACCGAAAACGCAGCAGGCAGATCAGCTGAGCTGCTGTCGGCCTTCCTTCCATGCCTCTGTCCCGCCCTCGCCGACGTTACGTCACACGAGGGCGGGATACAGGCAGAGAAGGAAGGCCGATGGCAGCTCAGCTGATCTGCCTGCTGCGGTTTCAGCGCTGTAAGTTGAATCGTGAAGAGAGGGCCCGGGCCGGGTGGAAGGGGGGGGGGCGGTGGCGACGACTCCGGGGGGGGGGAACGGTAGCTGCGACCTCAGGGGGGGAGGGGCGGCGGCGACCTGGCGAGGAGGGTAGCTGGAAATCTCGCCCGTTTTAACGGGCATAACGGCTAGTGTTACATAAGTGGCAAAAGTGATCATGAGCTGATTTAGAATATAGAAAAATCTTCAGCAATATGGTTATCACGTGAATCTAATTCACTTACGTTGAAACCAATGTTTTGGGGTAAATTATTTTCATTTGTTGATGATATTGTTACTTTAGGATTTCATTGTGACAATCAATTAAGATTCCAATTTGCAAATTAAGATATACAAAAATTAATGTTATTATCAATTACAGATGATAGGGCAGTTAAAACCCTTTTAAAATAAATTTAATTTGATAGAGGTTGTGTATGCCCTGAGTACCTGCAGATTGAATTATTGTAACTCATTTTTCATGGTTTAAGACTACAGCTGGTTCAAAATACAGTGGCACATTTAGTATCTGGAAAGAAAAAGACTGACCACATTTCTGATGTCCAGGCTCAACTGCACTGGCTACCTGTTTCAGCAAGGATTACTTTCAAAATACTGTGCTTTGTGTACAAGGCTTTTCAAATGAGTTCTCCTAAGTATTTTTTTGATAGGACATGTCAAGTGTCTCAGTGCTTGCTGTATTCATCTCAACACAGCTCAACGTCCTGCTCTTCAGCTCCCCCCATTAACCTTAGTTAGACTTACTTCAACAAGAAAACATGCTTTTTTTGTGATGCTGGACTTTTTTTTTTTTTTGGAACTCCGTACTGATAGAAATTGGTAGTATTAACAGCTATGTTCACTTTCGTAAAGCTTTAAAAACATGGCTTTTTTGTGAACATATTTGGAAGTTTCTAAATACGATGAGGATTCTTTCTTTTTTTTTCTTTAATTTGTTAAGTTTATTGTAAATTGCTTTGTATATAATTGTGATTCTATAATGTTGATGAAAAATAAAATGTTTCTGAAGACCCTCTGGCAAGGCCAATCTCTCTAGCCTTCAAAAGGATTCATTTTTTCTGCTTTGCTCCTCAGAATAAGAAAAGAGCCTAGTTCATCCTCAGACACTGATAAATTAGCCATATGTCTCCTCAGAATGGATGGCAGACCCTTGTTTTCTGTGACCTGTACTTGCACCTCCTGTGACATCGGAGCAGGTCATAATGCTGTTGTGTTATTCTTTAATGACAGTCTTAGCCTGTGCAAAGAGCTGCCAGGAAGTTTCCTTCCCATTTCAACATAAAGTGAAATTCTGAAAAGCATGCGTACTCCCAACTGACTGGAAACTGACACGTCTCAAAATTATGTCACCAAAACTGCAATCAAAGGAGTTAAGGACAGTCACACCCAGATGAGTCACAAAACAGACATCTATCAGGGGTCCATGATGCACCATTAGAGATGATTACCCTGAAGAGGATGCTACTACTACTACTACTACTTAGCATTTCTATAGCGCTGCCAGGGTTACGCAGCACTGTACAAGTTTAGGCAAGGGGAAGGACAGTCCCTGCTCAAGCGAGCTTACAATCTAAAGGTAGTAAAACTATGTAGTCAGTGTAGGTATCTGGAATGGGGAAGGTTAGGCGCCAAAAGCAAGGGAGAAGAGATGGGCTTTGAGTAAGGACTTGAAAATGGGCAGGGAGGGCGCACGGCGTATGGGCTCAGGAAGTCTGTTCCAGGCATAAGGTGAGGCGAGGCAGAAGGGGCGGAGTCTGGAGTTAGCGGTGGTGGAGAAGGGTACAGATAGGAGTGATTTGTCCTGAGAGCGGAGGTTACGGGTGGGAACATACGGGGAGAGGAGGGTAGAGAGGTAATGGGGGGCTGCAGATTGAGTGCACTTGAAGGTCAGTAGGAGAAGCTTGAATTGTATACGGTAGTGGATCGGGAGCCAGTGAAGCGACTTGAGGAGAGGGGTGATATGAGAGTATCGGTTCACGCGGTAGATAAGACGTGCGGCGGAGATAGGTGGCTAAGCGGGAGGCCAGCGAGGAGAAGGTTGCAATAGTCAAGACGAGAGGTAACGAGTGAGTGGACGAGAGTTCGGGTGGTCTGTTCAGAAAGAAATGGGCGAATTTTGCTAATATTATAGCGGAAGAAGCGACAGGTCTTAGCTGTCTGCTGGATATGGGCAGAGAAGGAGAGGGAGGAGTCGAAAATGACTCCGAGATTGCGGGCTGAAGAGACGGGGAGGATGAGGGCATTGTCAACAGGATGCAGTTATAACCTCCTCTCAAATAACATATATCTTAGTTGGGTACTTAATCCTGCTGCAAATTTTTCCCTTACATGGTATTGAAGTCCCACCCAGTGTATCCCAACATTCACTGGGCAGGGCACCACCTTTTTGAAGGTGGCACCCTAGGAGGAGGGAATGCTACTTCCTTCTCCCTTCTAAAGTAACTGGGGGGGGGGGGGGTTGGGAGGCACTAGGCCACCAGGGTGGGGGTAGGGTTGCTCACTGGTCCACCAGGGACAGTTCTTTGGTATCAGGAGGGTAAGGGGTCCACCAGACCTCCAGCCCCCTTGTGCCCTTGTGTCAGGGGGGGAAGGGTCTGGAGAAGACAATGGGCCACCAGGAAATATTGTCCGGGGAGGTTAGGGGGGCTGTAAGCATGGAAATGCATGCTGGACAGGGCTCCCCATTCCTCCGCAAACCCAAATGCGAGCTCCGAGCTGGCGTAGAGTTTGCTGCAGGAGCAGTCACAATGCTTGGTGCGCTGTGCACTGAGCATAGGGAAGGAATAGGTAATGCCCTGTTTTGCATGCATTTGCATGCTGCTTGCAGTCATAGCCGGCGAGCTCATTGTTTCACGCGCTTGCTGGTTCTTATCATGGGATGGGAGCAAACATGAGTGCTAGTACAGGCACATGCTTGCTTCTGATCATCGAGTTTCTGCTCTAGGTCTGAGGATCTCTCCAGTACTGAGGGAAGATCAGTGATTTAGAGATTGAACAGGGTGGGGCTTTCAACCTGAGTCTTCTGGTGTTTATTTTTACCTTACAGTTTACAGGGAGGACTAGAGAAAATATGGAAATGACCTGAGCTGCAAAATCCCTTCCTATGACTCCCGCTATAAGCCTGGTTATAGTGCAGAAAGGTGCACGCCAGTGTCACCAGTGGAAAATGCAAAGGCCATTCTGGGGCTGGGTAGGACTTATGGAAATGTCCCTTCAGGTTACTTTCTTCCCTGAATACACCTCTATCTGGAGACAACACTATTTGTGCAAGGAACAAAGGCAGGGGACAGCTCTGCATCTGGGGAAATTTGTCCCTCATCTCTCCAGTTTACCAGACCTCAGACTTCCTACATGTTTGTTGTAGGTTTGAGAAAAAAAAAAAAACCCACAGTCCTTTGACTGTAAATGTAGTCGAATGGGTTCTTCCTTCCCTATTTGAGTTTTGCAAGAATGTGCTGTACTGTTGGTTAGGTTTCAGGAGAGGAACGGCTGCTTTCTCATGCGACATGCGACAGAGACTAGTGTGATGAGTTTCCTCTGTCAAGTTCACTTCTAAAGTTTGCACCCAGAAAGGGATGTCTTCCAAAGCACTCATAATGGCTGGAGAGGTAACATATGCAGAGCTGAGCTTCCCCTCCACTCTCCGAGATACAGGGAAATGTCCAACAGCTAATCCTCAGAAGGTGCCAGGTAACAAAAATAACCATTGTGTGTTATACAGAAGGATCTACCGATTCTATGTGTGTGTGTCTGTGTACTGACGTGTATCTGTGTGTGTACTAACTGTGTGCATGTATCTTTGTATGTGTGTGTGTGTGTACCAACTGTGTGTATTGACTGCGTATTTATTAAAACATTTCTATACTGCATAATCCAAAAGTTCTCAGCGGTTAAAATATACATACATAAAAAACATAAAATAAACATTTGTACTTTCAAACACAAACCTTTAAGAACAGTAAGACATATATGGATCAAAGATTATCAGACCCAGACCTGTCTGCGTGTGTGTGTGTGTGGACATGCTGATAAGCAGATCACAATGATTACAATTGCCATGGTCAGAGATCGGTGATCTGGAGACCCTCAGTCCATCCTGAGCTTTAGGGACTCCATTATAATTAGGGATGGACATTTAGTGCACTATTAATGCGATTCATTTTTTTTTTTATTTTACCAACGGTTAAATTTTTTAATCATGATCAAAATTTTTAACTGTTGTCTGGTGTCCAGCATTACTTTCTCTCCCCTGCCTGTCCTATTTCACCTTGGCATAACAGAGCAGAGGGAATTCATCAGTGTCAGTTACAAGTAGCCGATGAAGAGCCAGATAAATGTGTGGGGGTGGGGGGATGCTGGACTTGTGCACTGGGGTGGTCAGCAACAGGAGAAGAGAGAAATGGGTGTCTGTGTGTCAGGGGTAACAGATTTAACAGCAGAAGGGGAGATGAAGGGGAAGGATGCAGCAGGAGAGGAGAAAGGTGGGTACCTGTATGGAGGGGAAGGGGAGCAATGTAACATAGTAACATAGTAGATGACGGCAGAAAAAGACCTGCACGGTCCATCCAGTCTGCCCAACAAGATAACTCATATTTGCTACTTTTTGTGTATACTCTACTTTGATTTGTACCTGTGCTCTTCAGGGCACAGACTGTATAAGTCTGCCCAGCACTATCCCCACCTCCCAACCACCAGCCCCGCCTCCCAACCACTGGCTCTGGCACAGACCGTATAAGTCTGCCCAGCTCTATCCTTGCCTCCCAACCACCAGCCCCGCCTCCCAACCACCGGCTCTGGCACAGACCGTACAAGTCTGCCCAGCTCTATCCTCGCCTCCCAACCACCAGCCCCGCCTCCCAACCACCGGCTCTGGCACAGACCGTACAAGTCTGCCCAGCACTATCCCCGCCTCCCAACCACCAGCCCCGCCTCCCAACCACCGGCTCTGACACAGACCGTATAAGTCTGCCGAGCACTATCCCTGCCTCCCAACCACCAGCCCTGTCTCCCAACCACCGGTTCTGGCACAGACCGTATAAGTCTGGCCAGCACTATCCCCGCCTCCCAACCACCAGCCCCGCCTCCCACCACCGGCTCTGGCACAGACCGTATAAGTCTGCCCAGCACTACCCCCGCCTCCCAACCACCAGTCCCGCTTCCCACCACTGGCTCTGGCACAGACCGTATAAGTCTGCCCAGCACTATCCCCACCTCCCAACCACCAGCCCTGTCTCCCAACCACCGGTTCTGGCACAGACCGTATAAGTCTGGCCAGCACTATCCCCGCCTCCCAACCACCAGCCCCGCCTCCCACCACTGGTTCTGGCACAGACCGTATAAGTCTGCCGAGCACTATCCCTGCCTCCCAACCACCAGCCCTGTCTCCCAACCACCGGTTCTGGCACAGACCGTATAAGTCTGGCCAGCACTATCCCCGCCTCCCAACCACCAGCCCCGCCTCCCACCACCGGTTCTGGCACAGACCGTATAAGTCTGCCCAGCACTATCCCTGCCTCCCACCACCGGCTCTGGCACAGACCGTATAAGTCTGCCGAGCACTATCCCCGCCTCCCAACCGCCAGCCCTGGCACAGACCGTATAAGTCTGCCCAGCACTACCCCCGCCTCCCAACCACCAGCCCCGCCTCCTGATCTTGACTAAGCTCCTGAGGATCCATTCCTTCGGCACAGGATTCCTTTGTGCTGTGGGAAGGAAGTGTGTGTCTGCAACTTTTCATTATATCCAACAGGTTTAAAAAATTTCCATGCAGTGGAAATTAACCAGTACCAAGCCATCCAGCCCAGAGGTGCAACTAATCATGTGATTAAAACTTTTAATACCACAATTAATTTTGATTAAAATTTTTAATTGTTGCCCACCCCTATTTGATTAGCATGTTGTGGAGAATAATTAGCCACACTGAGCATTTGTTCAAAAGGGTGTTTGTGTCAACATAAAAAAAAAATTGAAAAGCATGTGCCCCAAAATACATCGCATGAGTAAGCGTGATTAAAATTTTTAATTGTTGTCCACCCCTAATTATAATGCATGCTGGGAGCTGTAATCCTGTCTTCTGTGAAGGAGGGTACAATGTATATGTATACTAGGGACCCTTTCAGTATCTAGGGAAGGGTCCTTCTCCCTGTCTCTCTTGCTTTCTAAATTATATTTAAGCTTTAGGGAGAATCATTCAATCATTTAGTTGTATTAGTCATAATTATGCAGATGTCATTCAGCTAATTAATACCTTGGGAAGTCCCATTCTCCACTCCCACCCTTCTCCACAGTGTTGTGATAAGACATATGAACAACTGCCTTACGACAACTGCGTTCAATGCTGGTCGCCACATCTCAAAAAAGATATAGTGGAATTAGAAAAGGTGCAGAGAAGGGCGACGAAAATGATAAAGGGGATGGAACGACTTCCCTATGAGGAAAGGCTGAAGCATCTAGGGCTCTTCAGCTTGGAGAAAAGATGGCTGAGGGGAAATATGATAGAGGTCTATAAAATAATGGATGGAGTGGAATGGGTTGATGTGAATTGCTTGTTTACTTTTTCCAAAAATACTAGGTCTAGCGGGGCACGCAATGAAGCTAGAAAGTAGTAAATTTAAAACAAATTTGAGAAAATATGTCTTCACTCAACATGTAATTAAAATCTGGAATTCGCTGTCAGAGAATGTAGTAAAAGCAGTTAGCTTAGCAAGGTTTAAAAAAGGTTTGGACGGCTTCCTAAAGGAAAAGTTCACGGACCATTATTAAATAGACTTGGGGAAAATCCACTGATTATTTCTAGAATATGCAGCATAAAATGTATTGTACTGTTTTGGGATCTTGTCAGGTACTTGTGACCTGGATTGGCCACTGTTGGAAACAGGATGCTGGGCTTGATGGACTTTCGGTCTGTCTCAGTATGGCAATACTTATGTACTTATGTGTTTTGATGGTTGGAGACCAAGTTGATTTTGTTTTACACGGCCTTGAGTGAATTTCTTTAAAAAAAGTGTTAGTTGTATTTATTTATTTATTAGGATATATATATCATACTTGATTGATCCACTGCAAAAGCACTCTAGAAGAGTTCACAGAAATAAATACATTAACCCCCAAATTGTATAAATGGCATCTAAAGGTAGGTACAAAATTGTGCACTCACTTATAGAATAGGGTTACGTGAGTAACATACTTAGATAATTGGTGCTAATTAGGCACTTAATTGTAGACAAGTATCAATAATTGACTTTAACAAGCACTAATTAGCAGCTGTGCATGAAACTAACACCCCTATTCTGTAAAGTGGGCCTCTAACGTCTCTAAAGGGTGCATTAACGTGGGATGGGAATGGCCACGTCAGGGGGGTTCCGACTAACCTTGTGCGTGATTTATAGAATGCTTGATTTTATGCACACAACGGCCACGTTTACTGCCAACATTACAACAGCCACAGGCCTGACCTTCCTGTGGATGTAATGCTAGCTTTCTGTAACAGATTAGATGGCCCAATGAGCACCCCGATTTTTGGAACCTTACATTTAGCTTCCTTTCTTGAATTGCCCCATAAATGACACAGGCCAGGACTGGCACAGAGTCTCCACCAGAAACTGGGGCTCAGGCCAGCATGCTAGAAATTGATCCAGGGACGAGAACCCAACCTTGCGAAGGTAACCTTGACTTATCAATCAGGGCAGACTTCTGCTGTCTGTGCCCTGATTGCGGCTGAATAGATTTGGATCAGCTGGAGTGGAGCTTTTCAGGGGCTTCGATGACAAATTTTAGAACAAGGACAGTGCCGGGCAGACGTCTACAGTCTGTGCCCTGAAAAGGGAAGGACAAATCAAGATCAGGTATAAGTATGTAATGAGAATATCTGTTGGTAAGACTGGATGGACGGTACAGGTCTTTATCTGCTGTCATCTACTATGTTACTATGTTATCACAGAGCTGTAACCATCATATCCGAGGTATCTACTACACTAGCATGCAAAACCGTAAATACCGTTTTCTAATTAACATCTTTTTTTCAGAAACAGACTTCCATAATGATGAGCAACTGGACAAAAGAACAGGTAAAATTTAAACAACTTCTCTAAACCTTTCACTTAGGCTTATTAACTCTGCTATAATAGGACTACAGCTGTGTAAAGTATGCTCATTAGATCTGGAAAATACCTGTGGGCAATAGGAGAAAAAAAAGGGAGGGAGTGGACAGCTGTAATGTTGTATAAGTAGTAGTAGTAGTAGTATAACATCATTATAATTCATGAAAGACAGAAACTGAAGGTGCAGTGCTACTGTATAATGTGTTTGTAACATCTGGATAATGGATGGAGGAGAGAGGCTGGAGGGGCAGTGCTGCTGCGCAAGGTGTTTACAACATCTGGATATTGAATAAAGGAGAGAGGCTGGAGGGGCAGTGCTGCTGCGCAAGGTGTTTACAACATCTGGATATTGGATAAAGGCGAGAGGCTGAGGGGCAGTGCTGCTGTATAGTGTGTTTGTAACATCTGGATAATGGATGAAGGAGAGAGGCTGGAGGGGCAGTGCTGCTGCGCAAGGTGTTTACAACATCTGCATAACGGATGAAGGAGAGACGTTGAAGGGACAGTGCTGCTGCGTAAGGTGTTTACAACATCTGGATAATGGATAAATGAGAGAGGCTGGAAGGGCAGTGCTGCTGTATGTGTTTGTAACATCTGGATAATGGAGAGAGGAGAGGCTGGAGAGGCAGTGCTATTGCATAACAACATCTGGATATTGGATAAAGGCGAGAGGCTGAGGGCAGTGCTGCTGTATAGTGTGTTTGTAACATCTGGATAATGGATGAAGGAGAGAGGCTGGAGGGGCAGTGCTGCTGTGTAAAATGTTTGTAACGTCTGGATATTGAATAAAGGAGAGAGGCTGGAGGGGCAGTGCTGCTGCGCAAGGTGTTTACAACATCTGGATAATGGATGGAGAGACGTTGAAGGGACAGTGCTGCTGCGTAAGGTGTTTACAACATCTGGGTACTGGATAAAAGAGAGGCTGGAAGGGCAGTGCTGCTGTATAATGTGTGTGTAACATCTGGATAATGGATAGAGAGGCTGGAGAGGCAGTACTGTTGCGTAACAACATCTGGATATTGGATAAAGGAGAGAGGCTGGAAGGGCAGTGCTGCTGCGCAAGGTGTTTACAACATCTGGATAATGGATAAATGAGAGAGGCTGGAAGGGCAGTGCTGCTGTATGTGTTTGTAACATCTGGATAATGGAGAGAGGAGAGGCTGGAGAGGCAGTGCTATTGCATAACAACATCTGGATATTGGATAAAGGCGAGAGGCTGAGGGGCAGTGCTGCTGTATAGTGTGTTTGTAACATCTGGATAATGGATGAAGGAGAGAGGCTGGAGGGGCAGTGCTGCTGTGTAAAATGTTTGTAACATCTGGATATTGAATAAAGGAGAGAGGCTGGAGGGGCAGTGCTGCTGCGCAAGGTGTTTACAACATCTGGATAATGGATGGAGAGACGTTGAAGGGACAGTGCTGCTGCGTAAGGTGTTTACAACATCTGGGTACTGGATAAAAGAGGGGCTGGAAGGGCAGTGCTGCTGTATAATGTGTGTGTAGCATCTGGATAATGGATAGAGAGGCTGGAGAGGCAGTACTGTTGCGTAACAACATCTGGATATTGGATAAAGGAGAGAGGCTGGAAGGGCAGTGCTGCTGCGCAAGGTGTTTACAACATCTGGATAATGGATAAATGAGAGAGGCTGGAAGGGCAGTGCTGCTGTATGTGTTTGTAACATCTGGATAATGGAGAGAGGAGAGGCTGGAGAGGCAGTGCTATTGCATAACAACATCTGGATATTGGATAAAGGCGAGAGGCTGAGGGGCAGTGCTGCTGTATAGTGTGTTTGTAACATCTGGATAATGGATAAAGTAGAGAGGCTGGAGGGGCGGTGCTGTTGTGTATGGTGTTTAAAACATCTGGATAAGAAATATTTCCTCAATTATTACTTTAAAAAGGATTGAAGCCTGTGAAAACTGGGATTACTTTAATCAGTGGGATTTTATTTTATTTATTTTAGTTACATTTGTACCCTGCGCTTTCCCACTCATTGCAGGCTCAATGCAGCAGGCAATGGAGGGTTAAGTGACTTGCCCAGAGTCACAAGGAGCTGCCTGTGCCAGGAATCAAACTCAGTTCCTCAGGACCAAAGTCCACCACCCTAACCACTAGGCCACTCCTCCATTAGAGACTTAAGTATATGTATTGTTAAATAACTTCTGGTTTTTAAAAGAGAAAGAATGTAATTAGATGTATTACTTCTAACTAATATTGGACAATAAGTATGTTTTCAATGAAATGATTTGACTATTCACCCACTGTATTGGCCTTGAAGAAGCCAACCAGATGATCAATGTGGAATAATGAATTAGACGAGTAATATCTGGGGATAACCAGGTTAATGCCACTTTTATTCTGTTTACTGTTCAATTATCTCCTTGTCTTGTTTCACTCTCCCTATTTAGTGGTCCTAAGGAAGAGAATAGAATTACCTGACTGAAATAATTCCTATATATTACTTTCTCTGTATTTCCGGCAAGTTGTTTTATCGCTTGTAAAAATTTAAATGGTTATAAATAAAAAAATTGTTTAAAAAACATCTGGATAATGGATAAAGTAGAGAGACTGGAGCAGTGCTGTTGTGTATGCTGTTTATAACATGTGGATAATTTATGAAGGAGAGAGGCTGGAGGGGAGTGCTGCTGTGTAAAGTGTTTGTAACATCTGGATAATGGATGGAAAGAGGCTGGAGGGGGGTGCTGCTGTGTAAAGTGTTTGTAACATCTGGATAATGGATGAAGGAGAGAATCTGGAGGGGCAGTGCTGCTGGGTAAGGTGTTTACAACATCTGGATAATGGATGAAGGAGAGAGGCTGGAGGGGCAGTGGTATTGTGTATGGTGTTTACAACATCTGGATAATGGATGAAGGAGAGAGGCTGGAGGGGCAGTGGTATTGTGTATGGTGTTTATAACATCTGGATAATTTATGAAGGAGCGAGGCTGGAGGGGAGTGCTGCTGTGTAAAGTGTTTGTAACATCTGGATAATGGATGAAGGAGAGAAGCTGGAGGGGCAGTGGTATTGTGTATGGTGTTTATAACATCTGGATAATTTATGAAGGAGCGAGGCTGGAGGGGAGTGCTGCTGTGTAAAGTGTTTGCAACATCTGGATAATGGATGAAGGAGAGAAGCTGGAGGGGCAGTGGTATTGTGTATGGTGTTTATAACATCTGGATAATTTATGAAGGAGCGAGGCTGGAGGGGAGTGCTGCTGTGTAAAGTGTTTGCAACATCTGGATAATGGATGAAGGAGAGAAGCTGGAGGGGCAGTGGTATTGTGTATGGTGTTTATAACATCTGGATAATTTATGAAGGAGCGAGGCTGGAGGGGAGTGCTGCTGTGTAAAGTGTTTGCAACATCTGGATAATGGATGAAGGAGAGAAGCTGGAGGGGCAGTGGTATTGTGTATGGTGTTTATAACATCTGGATAATTTATGAAGGAGCGAGGCTGGAGGGGAGTGCTGCTGTGTAAAGTGTTTGTAACATCTGGATAATGGATGAAGGAGAGAAGCTGGACGGGCAGTGGTATTGTGTATGGTGTTTATAACATCTGGATAATTTATGAAGGAGCGAGGCTGGAGGGGAGTGCTGCTGTGTAAAGTGTTTGCAACATCTGGATAATGGATGAAGGAGAGAAGCTGGAGGGGCAGTGGTATTGTGTATGGTGTTTATAACATCTGGATAATTTATGAAGGAGCGAGGCTGGAGGGGAGTGCTGCTGTGTAAAGTGTTTGTAACATCTGGATAATGGATGAAGGAGAGAAGCTGGACGGGCAGTGGTATTGTGTATGGTGTTTATAACATCTGGATAATTTATGAAGGAGAAGGGTAGCGCTTCTCCATACAATAAATGTATTTGTCTTGCACAAGTTAGTGTTAGTGATGCCTATGTAGCACCATGGGGATTTGTGCTTGCTTGGAGTTTCATTAGGAATGAGTGATCACAGCTTTCAGGAATATACATACTGCACGTCAGCAGGGCAAGGAGATCTCAGAGTGTGACATGTGACTTTGTGGTTTTGAGGTAATAAATTTAGGATGACGAGTGGACCGTTTACTGCATCAGCAGCTCATCTCTCACATCTGCAAGAGCCTGTTTTGCTGTTACCATTATGCTCTCCTGTCAGCACAGCCCCTCGCATTGCTGCAGGTTTTAATGCAAGCACAGGTACTATCTCTTGCTGGTGCCGGAGGAGACAGTGGTGAAAGGATCATGAGATCTCTGCTGTAAAAGAGCAGGTAGAGCTGAAGCTGAAACCAGAGCAACTGTGGACAAAGGGGAACCAGTTGATATTGTGTATCTGGATTTTCAAAAGGCGTTTGACAAGGTACCTCATGAAAGGCTACAGAGGAAATTGGAGGGTCCTATTGTGGATTAAAAACTGGTTGAAGGATAGGAAACAGAGAGTTGGGTTAAATGGGCAGTATTCTCAATGGAGAAGGGTAGTTAGTGGGGTTCCTCAGGGGTCTGTGCTAGGACCCGCTGCTTTTTAATATATTTATAAATGATTTAGAGATGGGAGTAACTAGCGAGGTAATTAAATTTGCTGATGACACAAAGTTATTCAAAGTTGTTAAATCGCGACAGGATTGTGAAAAATTACAAGAGGACCTTACGAGACTGGGAGACTGGGCGACTAAATGGCAGATGACGTTTAATGTGAGCAAGTGCAAGGTGATGCATGTGGGAAAAAAGAACCCGAATTATAGCTACGTCATGCAAGGTTCCACGTTAGGAGTTACAGACCAAGAAAGGGATCTGGGTGTCGTCGTCGATAACACGCTGAAACCTTCTGCTCAGTGTGCTGCTGCGGTTAGGAAAGCGAATAGAATGTTGGGTATTATTAGGAAAGGTATGGAAGACAGGTGTGAGGATGTTATAATGCCGTTGTATAGCTCCATGGTGCGACCGCACCGAGTATTGTGTTCAATTCTGGTCGCCGCATCTCAAGAAAGATATAGTAGAATTGGAAAAGGTGCAGCGAAGGGCGACTAAAATGATAGCGGGGATGGGACGACTTCCCTATGAAGAAAGATTAAGGAGGCTAGGGCTATTCAGCTTGGAGAAGAGACGGCTGAGGGGAGACATGATAGAGGTATATAAAATAATGAGTGGAGTGGAACAGGTGGATGTGAAGCATCTGTTCACGCTTTCCAAAAATACTAGGACTAGGGGGCATGCGATGAAACTACAGTGTAGTAAATTTAAAACAAATCGGAGAAAGTTTTTCTTCACCCAAAGTAAAATTAAACTCTGGAATTTGTTGCCGGAGAAAGTGGTGAAGGCGGTTAGCTTAGCAGAGTTTAAAAAGGGGTTGGACGGTTTCCTAAAGGACAAGTCCATAAACTGCTACTAAATGGACTTGGGAAACATCCACAATTCCAGGAATAACATGTATAGAATGTTTGTACGTTTGGGAAGCTTGCCAGGTGCCCTTGGCCTGGATTGGCCGCTGTCGTGGACAGGATGCTGGGCTCGATGGACCCTTGGTCTTTTCCCAGTATGGCATTACTTATGTACTAGGGCCCCTCAATCCCTTGAGTCAACACCAACTCTACGTTATTTGAATGTTCTAGTGCCTGTTAAGGGGTTCCATTTGTACTGTGCTAACATCATTATTATCATATCTATGTTCTTCCATTCATCTTCTGATTACATTTCTCATGTCTCTGTTATATTTAGATTTTGTTTACACCTTTTTTCAGTAGTAGCTCAAGGTGAGTTACATTCAAATGCACTGGGTACTTCCCCATCCCTGGAGGGCTCATAATCTAATTTTGCACTTGAAGCAATGGAGGGTTTAGTGGTGGGTTTTGAACCAGGTGCCTCTGGATGTCAAGACTGCTGCTCTAACCACTGGGCCACTCCTCCACTCCACTTCTATGATTGCTATTTCTGATACTGGATCATGTTAGTCCTACTAATAGGATTCAATCTGCTGTCTCCAAGTTTACCCCTCAGATTGTATTTATGCTTATATTTTGTATTGTTATGCTAAGTTTTACGTCAAGCTGTACCCTGCCTTGGGTGAATCTCTTCAAAAGATGGTTAATAAATCCCACTAAATCAAACAAAATAATTTTCTTCAATCTCTTCTCTCTTTTCAGCTATACAACGTAGATCATCAATTTTCACTTGTGCAATAATTCTTCTTGTAATCCTGTGCATTTTCCTCCTGATCCTGTCAGTAACACTTGGGGTTCTCTGTAAGTAAAGAGCATTTTCCTTTGATTTCATCTCACATAGCAAGAGAAAAATGACAGTCGCCTCTAGGACTGGACAGCTCAGGGGATGGACACAGGGATACAGAGCTTGTCGATCTGTAGGATTGGAGGGGTCACGGGATGGACACAAGGATATATAGCCTGTCGCATGTAGGACTGGAGGGCTAAAGGGATAGACAGATACAGACTTTGTCAACTGTAGGGTTCATGGGATAGATACACAGTCTGTTACCTCTAGGACTGGAGAGTTCAAGGGATGGATACAGGGATACAGAGCTTGTCACAAGTAGGACTGGAGGGTTCAGGGGACAGACAGATAGATACAGACCTTGTCAACTGTAGGGTTCATGGGATGGATACACAGTCTGTTACCTCTAGGACGAGAGTTCATGGGATGGATAAAGAGCCTGTTACCTCTAGGACTGGAGAGGTCATGGGCTGTATACAGGGATACAGAGCCCGTTACCTCCAGGACTGGAGGGTTCAGGGGATGGACTGAGATTTAGATTGTAAGCTCTTTTGAGCAGGGACTGTCTTCTTCATGTTCAATTGTAAAGCGCTGCGTATGACTGGTAGCGCTATAGAAGTGATTTATAGTAGTAGTTATAGTAGATATGCCGAGCCTGTCACCTCTAGGTTTAGAATAGATGGGGGTAGACAGAGGGATACCTGTCACCTCTAGGACTAGAGCGGCTTCGAAGGTAAAAAATGTACATCAGGCGTTGATGCTGTTCAAAAACAACATCCTGGAAGCCCAGGCCAAATATATTCTGCATATTAAAAATGGAGGACAGAAGACCAAACGACAGCTGGCATGGTTAAAAAGTGAAGTGAAGAAAGCTATTAGAGCTAAAAGAAAATCCTTCAGAAAATGGAAGAAGGAACCAACTGAAAATAATAAGAAACAGCATAAGGAATGGCAAGTCAAATGCAAAGCGCTGATAAGGAAGGCTAAGAGGGACTTCGAAAAAAAGATTGTGTTGGAGGCAAAAACACATAGTAAAAATTTTTTTAGGTATATTCAAAGCATGAAACCGGCAAAAGAATCGGTTGGACCACTAGATGACCAAGGAGTACAAGGGGCGATCAGGGAAGGCAAAGCCATAGCGGAGAGATTAAATTAATCTCTCCGCTATCTGGGAGAGATACCGATGCCAGAAATGGTATTCAAAGATGACAAGTCGGAGAAACTGAATGAAATCTCTATAGACCTAGAGGATGTAATGAGGCAACTTGACAAATTGAAATCTCCTGGAGACTATTATAAAGAACAAAATTACAGAGCATATTCAAAAGAATTGATTAATGAGACAAAGCCAACATGGATTTAGTGAAGGGAAATCTTGCGTCACCAATCTATTGCATATCTTTGAAGGGGTGAACAAACATGTGGATAAAGGCGAGCCGGTTGATATTGTGTATCTGGA
Source organism: Microcaecilia unicolor (assembly GCF_901765095.1). Classification (NCBI taxonomy): domain Eukaryota; kingdom Metazoa; phylum Chordata; class Amphibia; order Gymnophiona; family Siphonopidae; genus Microcaecilia; species Microcaecilia unicolor. Next base: position 10,484,081 of record NC_044032.1, on the reverse strand, counting down.
TTTTCAGAAGGCGTTTGACAAAGTACCTCATGAAAGACTCCAGAGAAAATTGGAGAGTCATAGGATAGGAGGTAGTGTCCTATTGTGGACTAAAAACTGGTTATAAGGTAGAAAACACTACTACTACTACTACTTGACATTTCTAAAGCGCTACTAGGGTTACGCAGCGCTGTACAATTTAACATAGAAGGACAGTCCCTGCTCAAAGGAGCTTACAATCTAAAGGACAAATGTACAGTCAGTCAAATAGGGGCAGTCAAATTGGGGCAGTCTAGATTTCCTGAAAGGTATAAAGGTTAGGTGCCGAAAGCAACATTGAAGAGGTGGGCTTTGAGCAAGGATTTGAAGATGGGTAGGGAGGGGGCTTGGCGTAAGGGCTCAGGAAGTTTATTCCAAGCATAGGGTGATGCGAGGCAGAATGAGCGGAGCCTGGAGTTGGCGGTGGTGGAGAAGGGTACTGAGAGGAGGGATTTGTCCTGTGAGCGGAGGTTACGGGCGGGAACGTAAGGGGAAATGAGGGTAGAGAGGTAATGAGGGGCTGCAGACTGAGTGCATTTGTAGGTAAGAAGGAGAAGCTTGAACTATGCGGTATCTGATTGGAAGCCAGTGAAGTGACCTGAGAAGAGGGGTGATATGAGTATATCGGTTCAGGCGGAATATAAGACGTGCAGCAGAGTTCTGAACAGATTGAAGGGGGGATAGATGGCTAAGTGGGAGGCCAGTAAGAAGTAGGTTGCAGTAGTCAAGGCGAGAGGTAATGAGAGCGTGGATGAGAGTACGGGTGGTGTGCTCAGAGAGGAAAGGGCGAATTTTGCTGATGTTAAAGAGAAAGAAGCGACAGGTCTTGGCTATCTGCTGGATATGCGCAGAGAAGGAGAGGGAGGAGTCGAAGATGACTCCGAGGTTGCGGGCAGATGAAATGAAGAGGATGAGGGTGCCATCAACTGAGATAGAGAGTGGAGGAAGAGGAGAAGTGGGCTTTGGTGGAAAGATGATAAGCTCGGTCTTGGACATGTTCAGTTTCAGGTAGCGGTTGGACATCCATGCAGCAATGTCGGATAAGCAGGCCGATACCTTGGCCTGGGTCTCCGCGGTGATGTCTGGTGTGGAGAGATATAGCTGGGTGTCATCAGCATAAAGATGATACTGGAAACCATGAGATGAGATCAGTGAGCCCAGGGAAGAGGTGTAGATTGAAAAAAGAAGGGGTCCAAGGACAGATCCCTGGGGAACTCCAACAGACAGCGGGATGGGGGTGGAGGAAGATCCATGAGAGTGTACTCTGAAGGTGCGGTGGGAGAGATAGGAGGAGAACCAGGAGAGGACAGAACCCTGGAACCCAAATGAGGACAGTGTGGCAAGAAGTAAATCATGATTGATGGTATCAAAAGCAGCGGATAGATCGAGGAGGATGAGGATGGAGTAGTGGCCTCTGGATTTGGTAAGGAACAGGTCATTACAGACTTCAGAGAGTGCCATTTCTGTCGAGTGTACAGGGCGAAAACCGGATTGAAGCGGATCGAGGATGGCATGAGAGGAGAGAAAATCAAGGCAGCGGATGTGAACAGCACGCTCAAATATTTTGGAGAGGAAGGGTAGGAGGGAGATGGGGCGGTAGTTGGAGGGACTGGTAGGGTCAAGTGATGTTTTTTTGAGGAGAGGTGTGACTACGGCGTGCTTGAAGGTGTCAGGGACAGTTGCAGTGGAGAGAGAGAGAGAGTATTATTATTGTTATTATTTGTAGCATTTGTATCCCACATTTTCCCACCAATTTGCAGGTTCAATGTGGCTTACATTTGCCATAAAGGCAGATGCCATTTCGGGTAGTAGAATAGCAAAGGTTATTGCATATGGTGCATACATACATGATAACATACATGGAACATAACATATTGCAAAGGTTGTTGCGTATGGTGCATACATACATGAAAACATACATGGAACATAACATATATGGAATAGATCATGGTATATATATATACCATGTGCGTATATACATGGTAGAGAAGAATAATTATGGTATTGCCTGGAGGTTTCAGAGTGATAAATTGCATTATAATCTGCATTAGGTCATCGACTGTAGAGAGATCTTGTTTTACATAGGGTTTAGAGTGGTGGTGTCTGTCATGTGATAAGAGTTCGGTTTTGTATAGCTCGTGTGTAGTGTTATTAATTAGTATTTAAGATGGATGTTTATGGTATGCCTTCTTGAAGAGATCTGTTTTCATTAGCCTTCAGAAGATGGTTAGTTCTTGCATTGTTTTTATGGCCTTCGGTAGTGCGTTCCATAGCTGCGTGCTGATGTATGAGAAGCTGGTCGCGTATGTGGATTTATATTTTAGCCCTTTACAGGGTTAAATGGTCAGTATTCTCAATGGAGAAGGATAGTTAGTGGGGTTCCCCAGGGCTCTGTGCTGGGATCACTGCTTTTTAACATATTTATAAATGACCTAGAGATGGGAGTAACTGGTGAGGTAATTAAATTTGCTGATGACACAAAGTTATTCACAGTCGTTAAATCGCAGGAGGATTGTGAAAAATTACAAGAGGACCGTACGAGACTGGGAGACTGGGCGTCTAAATGGCAGATGACGTTTAATGTGAGCAAGTGCAAAGTGATGCATGTGGGAAAGAGGAACCCGAATTATAGCTACGTCATGCAAAGCTCCACGTTGGGAGTCACGGACCAAGAAAGGGATCCAGGTGTCGTTGTTGATGATACGTTGAAACCTTCTGCTCAGTGTGCTGCTGCGGCTAAGAAAGCAAATAGAATGTTAGGTATTATTAGGAAAGGAATGGAAAACAAAAATGAGGATGTTATAATGCCTTTGTATCTCTCCATGGTAAGACCGCACCTCGAATATTGTGTTCAATTCTGGTCACCGCATCTCAAAAAAGATATAGTGCAATTAGAAAAGGTGCAGAGAAGGGCGACGAAATGATAAAGGGGATGGGACGACTTCCCTATGAGGAAAGGCTAAAGTGGCTAGGGCTCTTCAGCTTGGAGAAAAGGCGGCTGAGGGGAGATATGACAGACATCTATAAAATAATGAGTGGAGTTGAATGGGTAGATGTGAAGTGTCTGTTTATGCTTTCCAAAAATACTAGGACTAGGGGGCATGCGATGAAGCTACAATGTAGTAAATTTAAAACGAATCGGAGAAAAATTTTCTTCCCTCAACGTGTAATTAAACACTGGAATTCGTTGGCAGAGAATGTGGTAAAGGCGGTTAGCCTAGCGGAGTTTAAAAAAAGTTTGGACGGCTTCCTAAAGGAAAAGTCCATAGACCGTTATTAAATGGACTTGGGGAAAATCCACTATTTCTGGAATAAGTAGTATAAAATGTTTTGTACTTTTTTTGGATCTTGCCAGGTATTTGTGACCTGGATTGGCCACTGTTGGAAACAGGATGCTGGGCTTGATGGACATTTGGTCTGTCCCAGTATGGCAATACTTATGTACTTATGTCCCTTGTGCCTGTAGCTCTGGTTCTGATATCAAGCCACCCCTCTCTCTTTTCTCTCTTCCTGTACAGATGCTGAATTATCAGAAAAAGATACTCTTTCGGAAGAAAGCAATGGATGTTCTCTCCATAATGAAGGTACTGTTCTGCAGAGCAATGACAGCCATGAAACGTGAACAGAATCAGAGCCTTATAGTCAGTTCAAGAAGCAAATGAATACATGTTTAGTAAGTAGCCAGGGATTTACACTATTTCAAGGACAAACAAATAATTAAGGATGGATAGGTGAGAGCATAATTAGGCAGGACTAGATGGGAAATCAGATTAAGAAAGGGTGTGGGTAAAATTCAAATACATTTCTTTGTATTCAGAAAGGTCAGACTGAAATGTGTTTTTAGAAGACTTCTAAAAGTTAGGTAATCTTCTGTAAACTTGATAGATTTAGGAAGAGAATTCCAAATTTCTTGGATACATCATCTATCCTTTTAAACCAATTCATTAATTTATTTGTTACATTTGTACCCCACATTTCCCCACCTATTTGCAGGCTCAATGTGGCTTACATAGTACCGGAGAGGTGTTTGTGGACTCCGGCGTAAACAAATACAAGGTTATGTTGTGGTAGGATAAGGTTCATGTGGCAGGACCACATAAAGAAAGACAAGAACGGGAGAGTTGTTTGATGACCATTACGAACTGTAGTGTTGTAGTGTCGCAGAGTTCAGGCATTTATGTTGGGTGGGGAGGATATGCCTTTTTAAACAGGTGCGTTTTTAGTTTTTTTCTGAAGTGTAGGTGATCGTACGTAGTTTTCAAGGCTTTTGGTAGTGCGTTCCACAGTTGTGTGCTGATGTAGGAAAAACTGGATGCGTAAGTTGATTTGTATTTTAGTCCTTTGCAGCTTGGGTAGTGCAGATTTAGGTATTTTCGTGTTGATGCGGATGTGTTTCTGGTTGGTAGGTCGATCAAGTCTGTCATGTATCCCGGTGCTTCGCCAATGTAGTTTACAATTAAAAAGATGGGGATAAAAACAAAAGGCCCGATATTCAAAAGGTTTTAAATGGCCAGGGGAGCCTCCTGACTGTTTAAATCACTTGTCCAGGGCAAACTGGGTATTTTGAGCAGCATTTAACTGGATAGTAATGTTAAAAATGCCCTGTTAGCACCTAAACCAAAACCAGTTATTTTGGAGGTGTTTCAGCAGTGGACTCAGCACTTAACCAGTTCAGATAACCGCATAAAATGCAATGCTAGTTTTACGCATTTCTTCATAGCTGGTTAAGTGATCAGCAGTGTTTTCACCAGCTCCGTAACCCCAGAAACTCAATGCTGTCTGTCTGTCCTAATTAGATTGTAAGCTCTGTCGAGCAGGGATTGTCTCTTCATGTTCAAGTGTACAGCGCTGCGTACATCTAGTAGCGCTTTAGAAATGACAAGTAGTAGTAGTAGTATTGAATGTCTCAGTATAATGCCTCCCTCAGTTGCCATAACCGAGAAACAAATGCTATTTATTTAGTTATTTTCAATATTTATATACTGACCAAAGCATTAACTGGATCTTCCAGTACCAGCTTAGAACTCTTAATTTATGTTCAGTCTGAAGACCCTCTCCAGTATCAAGATGGAAATAGTTCCAGGGGAGTCAGGTAGATTTGGGAGAGGCACTGCTCCTCCCTAGGAATGAACAAGAAGAAACAGATCCACTTTTAGGGATCTGCCAGGTACTTGTGACCAGAACCGGCCCCTATCAGAGACAGATGGATTTTGGTCTGACTCAGCCTGACTTTTCTTATACTCTTATCTCGGAGACAGATAAAGAATTATCACGTCAGGAAAGCTGGTCCAGGTACATGGTACAGCAAGACTAGAGTTACCATATTTGCCTTAAGGAAAAAGAGGAACATGCCCCACCCCCTGTCACACCCTGCCCCGCCCCCTGTCACTTTGACCTCCCCCCCCCCCAAAGAAAACCAGATTCCCTGTCTCTCCCCCTATGTATACTCCCTTCCAATTTTTCCAGCCTCCCTCCACCCATATGACTCCATTCAATCCCCCTGCCCTCCCCCTCCTGTACCTTATTGTAGTGCCCTGGTGGTCTAGTGGCTTCTTCAGGGCAGGAAAGAGCACCCTCTGTCCTGCCAGGCTGTAGACCTCTCTTGCTCCCAGTGCCGATTCAAAATGGCTGCCGAGAGTTCAAGGAGTGACCTTGCAAGACTTCTGCGGAAGTCTCGTGAGGCCGCCACTTGAACTCTCGGCAGCCATTTTGAAATGGTGCTAGTAGCAAGTCAGTCTGCAGACGTGCTGGGCAAGAAAGAGGGGGCTCTTTCCTGCCCCGAAGAGGTCATTCGACCACCAGGACACCACACTAAGGTAAAGGAGAGGAGGGGAGGATAGGATGCCCGCCTGCCAGCCTGTCCATTGGTCCACAAATCCGGACAAACGGGCAGGCTGGCAAAACCTGCCCGATGCCCGGCCGTGTCCTCAAAAAGAGGACATGTCTGGGTAAAACTGGACGTATGGTAACCCTAAGCAAGATGGAAAGCATGCAATATGGATCTAGCAGTGGAGAAAGGCACAGATAACAGCAGTTTGGTCAACAGATAGAGGTCACAAGGAGAGGTAAAGGGGAAGACAGGAGAGGAGAGGTAATGCCCCCACCCTTATAAGTGACAAATAAGCTGAAATGACAGTGAAAGGGGATGAGGATAGAGAAGCAATCTCTTGCGTTGTGCTGGCTCTCATCTTAAACCCTACCAGTTACACTTTACAAGTCTTTATCTTTTGTTCGTGGCCCTATTATACTAAGGGTGTGTGGGGGGAGGGGGGAATCAGTAAAGGTCATCCAAAGTTAGCACACATCATCCTGGTGCCTTCCGCCTGGAACTATCTTTATAGAATATTAGCTTAGCCTGCAATTTCACAGCTAACCTTGAACGCAAACACTTACGGCAGCCAAAGGCTGATGCAAACGTTTGCACCCAACTACTTGCCAGTTAGGCAAGTATGAACCGTGCGCCTAAATTCTGGGAACCCCCCTGACCCACCCAGGCCATAACCCCTTTGGAGATGTGCATGAGATACGTTAGGTGCATAGATTATAGAATAGGGGTGTAGGGAAGATCTGCATGTAACTACTGACTGCCAATAGTCACTTAGTTTACAGGTGGATCTGTGATCTGCACCCAAAATTGCCCACCGAACTTTGGGCAACTTATAGACAATCCAGAGACTACAAAAAAAGCATATTTAAAATCATTAATTAAAAATAACTCATTAAAATATGGATTGAAATAACGACAGGGCCTTGCCAATTCAACCGCTCAAATATTTAGCTGGCATATACCATGTTTCATTACTGAGTCTTCTGCTCTCCGTACTGTGTCAATTCTTTTGCCAACTCTGCAATTTCCAAAGATTTAAACTAAACACAGACTGTTTTTCATGACTGTTTTCTGCCTTTATCGGTATACAGGGCACCTGGGAGAGGATGCTGCGGAGTTCTGAATCCATCTTTTTGAAACTCCATCCCAGAAACCCATTTGAATAAGTGCCTGACCCCATTTGCAAAATGAAAATTGCCACACATCCATTTGGGGTCTGACACCTTACCACCAGCCATTGACCTAGCGGTAAGGTCTCACACGGTAACCGGGCGATAATGGGCTACGCATATAAAATGGCGATTACCACCTGTGAGCCAGAAAATAAAAATATTTTCCGGGGCGCGTAGCAGGCGTGTGGTGTCAAAAATGAAATTACCGCAAGGGCCATGCGGTAGCCAGGTTGTAACTCAAAATTGACGCGCGTTGGGTGCGTGTAGGTGCCTACGCGCCTTAGTAAAACGGCCCCATAGTAAAGGGCTAAAGGAAAATATGGGATGTGAACACAGAATCCCTCATGAAACTGTTTCACCAGAGGGAGGCAATGTTATGTCTTTGATTGGTGGTGGATGGTAGGATTTGAAGCTGTGACTCTACCACTGAGACACATGAGCACCTCTTCTCTTCCTGTCCTCTTTTACACACAGGTCCGTGGTATGAATACTGCCCAGAGGGATGGAGACCCTGGAAAGGGAAGTGTTACTTTGCATCTAATGAAACTAAAAACTGGATTGACAGCATGTACGACTGTATTAACAGAGACTCGCACCTGGCAATGCTCAAGAACTTAACGGATCTGGTAAAAGTGACATCACATGTGTTGTGCTGTGGGGAGGAGGGAGTGTACTGTGATTATGTACAATTCCTGATCTCTCACCACCTTTACCTTCTTTCATCCTTTATAATAATTTTCATCTCCAATGTTCTGACTTGCTGCCTGGGACCGTGGCTCATTCCGAGTTGGTCTGCTAGGCTCTGTAGATCAGGCTGACATCACCGTAGCCATTATGATGTCAACTTCAGAACCTGGGGGGGGGGGGGGGGGGGAAACATGTCTCACAGCTGATCCATGTCCATAGGAGGGTTGCTGGACATGGGTGGCTGGAGGGAGGGCAGGGGGTCGCTGGACATGGGTGGCTGGAGGGGGGGCAGGGGAGAGAGGAGGGTCGCAGGACATGGGTGGCAGGAGGGGGGGCAGGGGAGAGAGGAGGTTCGCTGGATATGGGTGGCTGCAGTGGGCACAGGGGGAGAGGAGGGTCGCTGGACATGGGTGGCTGCAGGGGAGCCGAGGAAAACCTTGCTAGCGCCCGTTTCATTTCTGTCAGAAACAGGCCTTTTTTACTAGTCTTATTATAACTGGTTAAGAACAGTGGCATCATTCCTTTTACACATCCTGTTCAAACCTACCTATATCTACAGGTCATCCTCCCGAGAATAGAGCTACGTATGCCACTACTACTACTACTACTATTTAGCATTTCTATAGCGCTACAAGGCATACGCAGCGCTGTACAAACATAGAAGAAAGACAGTCCCTGCTCAAAGAGCTTACAATCTAATAGACAAAAAATAAATAAAGTAAGCAAATCAAATCAATTTTTACTAACAAAAGTACAAAACCCCAGGGAAGAGTCAAAAATAATATGGTCAAACAGAAGCCAACCTTAAGTGTTACAGCAGTAAAGCATCTTTGGCTCACACTGGACTTAAGATTCTCTCATATGAGGAAAGACTAAAGAGGTTAGGGTTCTTCAGCTTGGAAAAGAGACGGAGGAGGGGAGATATGGTTAGTGTAGAACGAACAGAAGTAAATCGATTTTCTACTCGTTCCAAAAGTACAAAGACTAGGGGACACTTGATAAAGTTACATGGAGATACTTTTAAAACAAATAGGAGGAAATATTTTTTCACTCAACAAATAGCTAAGCTCTGGAACTCTTTGCCGGAGGAGGTGGTAACAGCGGTTAGCGTATCTGGGTTTAAAAAAGGTTTGGACAAGTTTCTGGAGGAAAAGTCCATAGTCTGATATTGAGACAGACATGGAAAGCAACTGCTTGCCCTGGGATTTGTAGAATGAAATGTTGCTACACTGAGATTCTACATGGAATCTCATCACTCTTTAGGATTCCAGAATCTTGCTGTTCTTTGGGGTTCAACATGGAATGTTGGGCTCATTTTCAAACCACTTAGACTTACAAAGGTCCATAGGTTACGATCAGACTCATTTTCAAAAGAGAAGGCCGTCCATCTTTTGACATAAATCGAAACATAGACGTCCATCTCCCAGAAACGTCCAAATCGGTATAATGGAAACCCGATTTTGGACGTCTCCAACTGCAGTCCGCCGCAAGGACGTCCAAATTTCAAGGAGACGTGTCGGAGGCGGGACTTGGGAGTGCCTAAGACTTGGACGTCTTTGAGCCATAATCGAAAAAAGCAGGGACGTAACTTGGACGTTTTCACCTGGACATGTTTTTATTACAAATAAGGCACAAAAAGGTGCCTGAAATGACCAGATGACTACCGGAGGGAATAGGGGATGACCTCCCGTTACTCCCCCAGTGGTCACTAACCCCCTCCCACCCTGAAAAAACATCTTTAAAAATATTACGTGCCAGCCTCAGATGCCATACTCAGGTCCATGACAGCGCATGCAGGCCCTGGAGCAGTTTTAGTGGGTGCAGTGCACTTCAGACAGGCGGATCCAAAACCCATACCCCCCTACCTGTTATGTTTGTGGAGGAAAGAGCGAGCCCTCCAAAACCCACCAGAAACCCACTGTACCCACATCTAGGTGCCCCCTTCACCCGTAAGGGCTATGGTAGTGGTTGGGGGTAGTGGGTTGGGGGCTCAGCACACACGGTAAGGGAGCTATGTACCTGGGAGCAATTTCTGAAGTCCACTGCAATGCCCCCTATGATGCCCGGTTGGTGAACTGGCATGTCAGGAGGACCAGTGCACTAGAAATGCTGGCTCCTCCCACATTCAAATGGCTTGCATTTGAACGTTTTTGTTATGGACGTTTTCGGTTTCGAAAATCACCGAAAGTCAAAGATGTCCATAAGTACATAAGTACATAAGTAGTGCCATACTGGGAAAGACCAAAGGTCCATCTAGCCCAGCATCCTGTCACCGACAGTGGCCAATCCAGGTCAAGGGCACCTGGCACGCTCCCCAAACGTAAAAACATTCCAGACAAGTTATACCTAAAAATGCGGAATTTTTCCAAGTCCATTTAATAGCGGTCTATGGACTTGTCCTTTAGGAATCTATCTAACCCCTTTTTAAACTCCGTCAAGCTAACTGCCCGTACCACGTTCTCCGGCAACGAATTCCAGAGTCTAATTACACGTTGGGTGAAGAAAAATTTTCTCCGATTCGTTTTAAATTTACCACACTGTAGCTTCAACTCATGCCCTCTAGTCCTAGTATTTTTGGATAGCGTGAACAGTCGCTTCACATCCACCCGATCCATTCCACTCATTATTTTATACACTTCTATCATATCTTCCCTCAGCCGTCTCTTCTCCAAGCTGAAAAGCCCTAGCCTTCTCAGCCTCTCTTCATAGGAAAGTCGTCCCATCCCCACTATCATTTTCGTCGCCCTTCGCTGTACCTTTTCCAATTCTACTATATCTTTTTTGAGATACGGAGACCAGTACTGAACACAATACTCCAGGTGCGGTCGCACCATGGAGCGATACAACGGCATTATAACATCCGCACACCTGGACTCCATACCCTTCCTAATAACACCCAACATTCTATTCGCTTTCCTAGCCGCAGCAGCACACTGAGCAGAAGGTTTCAGCGTATCATCGACGACGACACCCAGATCCCTTTCTTGATCCGTAACTCCTAACGCGGAACCTTGCAAGACGTAGCTATAATTCGGGTTCCTCTTACCCACATGCATCACTTTGCACTTCTCAACATTGAACTTCATCTGCCACTTGCACGCCCATTCTCCCAGTCTCGCAAGGTCCTCCTGTAATTGTTCACATTCCTCCTGCGACTTGACGACCCTGAATAATTTTGTGTCATCGGCGAATTTAATTACCTCACTAGTTATTCCCATCTCTAGGTCATTTATAAATACATTAAAAAGCAACGGACCCAGCACAGACCCCTGCGGGACCCCACTAACTACCCTCCTCCACTGAGAATACTGGCCACGCAATCCTACTCTCTGCTTCCTATCTTTCAACCAGTTCTTAATCCATAATAATACCCTACCTCCGATTCCATGACTCTGCAATTTCTTCAGGAGTCTTTCGTGCGGCACTTTGTCAAACGCCTTCTGAAAATCCAGATATACAATATCAACCGGCTCCCCATTGTCCACATGTTTGCTTACCCCCTCAAAAAAATGTATTAGATTGGTGAGGCAAGACTTCCCTTCACTAAATCCGTGCTGACTTTGTCTCATCAGTCCATGTTTTTGTACATGCTCTGCAATTTTATTCTTAATAATAGCCTCCACCATCTTGCCCGGCACCGACGTCAGACTCACCGGTCTATAATTTCCCGGATCTCCTCTGGAACCCTTCTTAAAAATCGGAGTAACATTGGCTACCCTCCAGTCTTCCGGTACTACACTCGATTTTAGGGACAGATTGCATATTTCTAACAGTAGCTCCGCAAGTTCATTTTTTAGTTCTATTAATACTCTGGGATGAATACCATCAGGTCCCGGTGATTTACTACTCTTCAGCTTGGGATGTTCAAATCCAAGGCCGTCCTTGGTATTTTTGAAACGAAAGATGGACATCCATCTTGTTTCGAAAATACGGTTTTCCGCTTGAGGCAATTAGGAAGCAGTAAAACAGTCCGGTGCTTTGACTCCTCCTTGACAAAGCTTGAAGAGCGAAACAGGCACCTGTCGGGGTATATGAGCACACCGGCAGACACAGATAAGTGCCATGCAGCCACCTACGCGAATAGTTATTGTAATGTTAAGAATAGATAAATATCGCTAATGATACCAGTACAAAAGGTTTCGTACATGTAGGAAGGGTGAGAGTAGAGTCTGTGATTAAAATATACACGGGCAGGGGTTCACCGAGTGAGTGAAGTGAAACTGACCGTGGTGATTGTATGAGACTCTTCCTTAGTTAACACGAAGTGGTTTTTCTCTGAGAACCCTCTACTTTTTTTGTTTTGATTATCCTAGAAATAAGCAGTGGATTTTCCCCAAGTCTTTTCCTTTAAGAAGTTATACAAACCTTTTTAAAACTCTGCTAAGCTAACTGCTTTTACTACATTCTCTGGAAACAAATTCCAGAGTTTAATCACATAAGTACATAAGTACATAAGCATCGCCATGCTGGGACAGGCCAAGGGTCCATCAAGCCCAGCACCCTGTCACCGACAGCGGCCAAAAGAACAAGCAATTTGTCCCGCCCATCCTAGAAATACTGTATTATTCCCTCGTCCATTCAATAACATTCTATGGCTTTTTCCTCCAGGAAGCCGTCCAACCCTTTTTTGAAGTCCGCTAAGTTAAAAGGCTTAACCACCTTTCCGGCAGCGAATTCCAGAGTTTAATTACGCGTTGAGTGAAGAAACATTTCCTCCGACTCGTTTTAAATTTACCACTTTGCAGCTTCATCGCATGCCCCCTTGTCCTAGTATTTTTGGAAAGCATAGACGCTCCACATCGACCCGTTCCATTCCACTCATTATTTTATAAACCTCTATCATATCTCCCCTCAGCTGCCTTTTCTCCAAGCTGAAGAGCCCCAGCCTCTTCAGCCTATCCTGATAGGGAAGTCGTCCCATCCCCTGTATCATCTTTGTCGCCCTTCTCTGCACCTTTTCCAATTCCACTATGTCTTTTTTGAGGTGCGGCGACCAGAACTGAACACAATACTTGAGGTGCGGTCGCACCATTGAGCGATACAACGGCGGAATAATATCCTTATTTTTGTTTTCAATCCCTTTCCTAATGATACCCAACATTCTATTTGCTTTCCTAGCCGCAGCAGCACATTGAGCAGAAGTTTTCAACGTATCATCAACAACGACACCTAGATCCCTTTCTCGGTCCGTGACTCCCAATGCTGAACCTTGCATGACGTAGTTATAGTTTGGGTTCCTCTTTCCCACATGCATCACTTTGCACTTGTTCACACTAAATGTCATCTGCCATTTAGACGCCCAGTCTCCCAACCTCGTAAGGTCCTCTTGTAGTTTTTCACAATCTTCCCGCGATTTGACTACTTTGAATAACTTTCTGTCATCGGCAAATTTGATTACCTCACTAGTTACCCCCATCTCTAAGTCATTTATGAATATGTTAAAAATCAGAGGTCCCAGCACCGATCCCTGAGGGACTCCGCTAACTACCCTTCTCCATTATGAATATTGACCTTTTAATCCTACTCTCTGTTTCCTATCTTTCAACCAGTTTTTAATCGACAGTAAGACACTACCTCCGATCCCATGTCCCTCTAATTTCCTCTGTAGTCTTTCTTGAGGGACCTTATCAAATGCCTTCTGAAAATCTAGATACACAATATCAACCGACTCACCTTTGTCCACATGTTTGTTTACCCTTACATGCTGACTGAAGAAATATTTTCTCTGATTCATTTTAAATTTACTGCTTTGTAGCTTCATTGCTTGCACCCTGGTCCTAGTATTTTTGGAAACAGTAAACAAGCGATTCACGTCTACCCATTCCACTCCACACATTATTTTATAGACCTCTATCATATTTATTTATTTATTTATTTCATCTCCCCTCAGCCTTCTTTTCTCCAAGCTGAAGAGCCCTAGCCGCTTTAGCCTTTCCTCATAAGGAAGTCGTCCCATCCCCTTTATCATTTTCGTCACGCTTCTCTGTACCTTTTCTAAATCTAATTCCCTTCCCTACTCCCTGGATTCTTTTAAACTGCCTTTGCTATACGTGTCCCTGATTGTTTGAAATCTGCCTATTATTGTGTGCTTTGTATTTATTTGATATCTGAGTGACTGTGAACATGTGGAGAACGGCCTTATTTAGCCTCCAGGGGAAACCCCCAACTGTGGCCTACGCCCCTAAAATTACAGTACTGTGCTCCCGGCCAGCTGTCATGCTCCAGAGCGCACTATAGCAGGGGCGTAGCCAGCCTTCCGTGGGAGAGGGGTCCAGAGCCCGGGGGGAGGGGCACATTTTAGCCCTCCCCCCGGCGCCGCCCCCCCCACCGCCGACATTGCCGCCCCCCCTCCCGCCGCGAACCCGCTGCCGCTGCAGCCTACCTTTACTTTTGCTGGCGGGGGATCCCACTCCCCGCCAGCCGACGTCTTCTTCTCAGTCGCTTCCTGCTCTTCAATTTGTTTGCTGACGTCCTGCACGTTGTAGGTGCAGGACGTCAGACTCAGAGAACAGAGAGAACAGAACTGTTCTCTGAGTCTGACGTCCTGCACGTACAATTACGTGCAGGACGTCAGCAAACAAATTGAAGAGCAGGAAGGTCTGAGAAGACGTCGGCTGGCGGGGAGTGGGATCCCCCGCCAGCAAAAGTAAAGGTAGGCGGCGGCGGGGGCGGGTTCGCCGGGAGGGGGGTCCTGGGGTGAATCTGCGGGGGCCCCGGCCCCCTCAGGCCCCACGTAGCTACGCCACTGCACTATAGACGACCACCTAAAGTAACTCTAAAAGGGCTAAGACATAGATTAAACAGGACTGGTGCTAACACTGAACCACGGAGAACACCAGTTTTATATTTTTTCCTGTTTCCAGAAAAATGACATGGAAAATATCATTTCAGATAGAGAATGACATGGGGATAAAATTTGTCCCCATCCCCACCCCATCCCCGTGGGTTCTGTCTCCATCCCCACCCCATCCGTCAGCCCTGTCTCCGTTCCTGCCCCGTCCCCCCAGGTTCTGGCCCTTGCCCACCCCCATGGGCTCTGTAATCATCTGCAGAAGCCTCAGACACATGCTTTTATATCTAAATCTTTTTATTAAAGTATAAAAAGGAACAATATGCTGTGCAACTGTTGTGTATAAATTACAAACAGAAAACAATAATAACAATGAGCAGCTATAATAACCCTCCCACCACTACCACCCTCTACCCTTCCAACTCCAACAGCCTGGGCCGGTCTTAGCAAGTGCGGGGCCCTATGCAGACCAATTTGGTGGGGCCCCACCCCACCATAGCCCCACCCCCACCGTAGCCCCGCCCCCACCCTAGCTCCACCCCATTGATAAGATTATTCCATTTTTAGAACATTTTTTTTATTTATGAAATTTCAAATAAAGACAAATAAAGCTAAACTTGTACAAAAAACTGATTGAAATAATAAGCACAATGCTATCATGAAACCCCCCCTCCCCAGAAATTATTCAGTTCAAGTCCACTACAATTAGTAGTTCCAATTCTCATAACAAAGGAGAATAAAGGAAAATATTAAGAAAAGATTCAGTACTTTCAAATTCCCCTATTACTCTGTAACCCATATATGCAATAAAATAAAAATGAAATGAAAAGATATACAATAAAATTAAGTGATATGTAAAATATAATGTACAATATAAAAACATATAGACCACCAAGGTATTAAAATTGTTTTAAAATATATACCACAACTCTCTGACTCAAGAAGACTCCGACTCTGTCATCCATAATTGTCTGACAACACACAGAAAAAAAAAAGTAAAAAAAAAAAAAAAGTCACAATTAATACCTTATACACCAATATACCAGCCATACGGAAAATGCAGATTATCAACAATATGAAGCTAGCAAGGGATCATAATATCACAATTCTCATGTAGAGCCACAAAACACCCTTTTAGAGGTAGTGTGTCATGATTTAGGCTCTACACCCTTTCCGATGTTTGGTGCCACCTTAGTAAGGCCAACACACAATCTCTCCACTGCAAAACACTATACACAAACGTGTGCAAAAACACACTCATAACCTTAACAAACCATAAACAGCACTAATTCCAAGGACAGGACGAGCTACAAACTTATGCGTGGCGTGGAAAGGCAACTGTAATTACACCTGGCTCTAAAACACCAGTGCACAACTTAGTGAAAAAACAAAACAAAAAGGGATTCAAACTATACGCTAGCAGAATACTGCACCTTCCTTGATCACACCCGAAAAACACATGAATGCAAAATACTGAACTGGAAAGTTACCTCAAGAAGTCAGACTCAGCATGTAGCAATACTACAAAAATTAAAACTTACATGAAAAATATCACAGATGCACATTTTACAAAAACTGACATATTCCAATTAATAAATCCTGAATAAAATAGTTTTTTCTACCTTTGTTGTCTGGTGACTTTGTTTTTCTGATCATGCTGGCCCAGTATCTGATTCTGCTGCTATCTGTCCTCTTAACTCCGTTTCCAGGGCTTCCTTTTCATTTATTTCTTTACTTTCCGCCTTTCTTCTTCATTTCTTGCTCTATATCCATAAGTAAAAGCTGGGTCCTCCGCAGACTTGACTGTCCAGTGGATCCAGCTTCTGCCTATTTTCTATATCCATGTGCACTTTTTCTCCTCTCTTCCTTTTCCCTCACCTCATCTCCTTCCTCACTCTTCCCTCGCCTCCATCCATGTCCAGCATTTCTTCTCTCTCCTCCATCCACCCCATGTCCAGCGACTCTCCTGTCCCCCCTGCCAACTGCCATCCACCTATGTCCAGTAACCCCCCCGTCCCCCCTGCCCTCCACCCATGTCCCGCGACGCGAGTCTCCTTGTTCCCCTGCTGCTCCCCCTCCCTCCAGCCACCCGAGACCCCTCCCGTCTGAGCCCCCCCTCCCCGACCCGCCAAACGACCCTCTTCTGCCACCCGACCCACCCGCACCTCACCTGACCCAGCATTTTTAAAAAACCTCCAAGCGGCGGTGCCTCGCGTCTGAGAGGAGAAAACTCGCTTCGTCGTTGGCCGGCCTTCCCTCAAGTCCCGCCCTCTGATGTAACTTCCGCAAGGGCGGGACTTGAGGGAAGGCTGGCCAACTACGAAGCGAGTTTTCTCCTCTCAGACACAAGGCACCGCCGCTTGGAGGTTTTTTTAAAATGCTGGGTCGGGTCAGGTGAGGTGCGGGCGGGTCGGGTGGCAGAAGAGGGTCGTTTGGCGGGTCGGGGAGGGGTCTCGGGTGGCTGGAGGGAGGAGGAGCAGCAGCAGGGGAACGAGGAGACTCGCGTCGCGGGACATGGGAGGAGGGCAGGCGAGCGTGGTCGGAGAGGCGAGGCAGAGGCAAGGCTTTAGGCGCGGGGCCCTATGCGGCCGCCTCTGCCTAAGACCGGCCCTGCCAACAGCAGCTGATTTCTACTTCCCCAAGGAATCCTATTCCACCCTGTTAAAATGTCCAGGGGTACAAAATACAACCCGTTCTGTATCCCCTAGAGGGGAGAAATATGCTCTATGAAGCACTGTTATGATTTTTTAACCTATGGATGAATAAGAAGTCATCAACAATCTCAGGATTCAATCTAGCTCTCCTGTCTTCCACAGTCCTTCCTGCAATAGAAGATGTCTTCTGAGAAGATGTGTTGGTAGCAGGATATACAGGATCCCCCATACAAATTTTCCTAGTTGTGGCCAGCATGTTTGCTTGTTTTTCCAAAAAACTAAAAATATTGCCTTCTGCATCAATCAAACGTAAATAACAGTCCAGTTCATTAACAGGCTTCAAAGTAGAAAGTGAGATGGGGACAAAGCTTGTCCCCGTCCTCACGGGCTCTGTCCCCGCCCCCATCTTCACAGTTACTGCGGGTCCCCGTCCCCATGTCATTCTCTAATTTCAGATGAATGTGTATCCCTACTAAAATGGGCCTCGTGGAGTTTCCAGAATCACCATGCTCCAGGCTGTATATTGCAGCTTGGTAAAAATCAGTGCAAAATAGCAACCTCTTCAACCTCCTCGTTAAAGGCTCTTCAACCAGGCCTTTAATGAAAGTAACTAACTTCTTAGTCTCACTCACATACACAAGGAGTGACATGGGCTTCACATACTGGAGCAGGACATGTTTATCCACTCCTACCCTAGCTCAGATAACATTTAATCACCAGAGAGACTTCATGTGTAACTTTCTTTAAATTAGTCACCTTATTTTCCGACACTCTCTTACCTATCTATATATTTCACCTTTGCTTATAACCTACATAAGTACATAAGTAATGCCATACTGGGAAAAGACCAAGGGTCCATCGAGCCCAGCATCTTGTCCACGACAGCAGCCAATCCAGGCCAAGGGCACCTGGCAAGCTTCCCAAACGTACAAACATTCTATACATGTTATTCCTGGAATTTTGGATTATTCCAAGTCCGTTTAGTAGCGGTTTATGGACTTGTCCTTTAGGAAACCGTCCAACCCCTTTTTAAACTCTGCTAAGCTAACTGCCTTCACCACTTTCTCCGGCAACGAATTCCAGAGTTTAATTACACGTTGGGTGAAGAAAAATTTTCTCCGATTTGTTTAAAATTTACTACACTGTAGTTTCATCGCATGCCCCCTAGTCCTAGTATTTTTGGAAAGCGTGAACAGACGCTTCACATCCACCTGTTCCACTCCACTCATTATTTTATATACCTCTATCATGTCTCCCCTCAGTCGTCTCTTCTCCAAGCTGAATAGCCCTAGTCTCCTTAGTCTTTCTTCATAGGGAAGTCGTCCCATCCCCGCTATCATTTTAGTCGCAATTCGCTGCACCTTTTCCAATTCTACTATATCTTTCTTGAGATGCGGCGACCAGAATTGAACACAATACTCAAGGTGCTGTCGCACCATGGAGCGATACAACGGCATTATAACATCCTCACACCTGTTTTCCATACCTTTCCTGATAATACCCAACATTCTATTCACTTTCTTAGCCGCAGCAGCACACTGAGCAGAAGGTTTCAGTGTGTTATCGACGACGACACCCAGATCCCTTTCTTGGTCCGTAACTCCTAACGTGGAACCTTGCATGACGTAGCTATAATTCGGGTTCTTTTTTCCCACATGCATCACCTTGCACATGCTCACATTAAACATCATCTGCCATTTAGCCGCCCAGTCTCCCAGTCTCGTAAGGTCCTCTTGTAATTTTTCACAATCCTGTCGCGATTTAACGACTTTGAATAACTTTGTGTCATCAGCAAATTTAATTACCTCGCTAGTTACTCCCATCTCTAAATCATTTATAACTATATTAAAAAGCAGCGGTCCTAGCACGGACCCCTGAGGAACCCCACTAACTACCCTTCTCCATTGTGAATACTGCCCATTTAACCCCACTCTCTGTTTCCTATCCTTCAACCAGTTTTTAATCCACAATAGGACTTTTCCTCCTATCCCATGACCCTCCAATTTCCTCTGTAGCCTTTCATGAGGTACCTTGTCAAACGCCTTTTGAAAATCCAGATACACAATATCAACCGGCTCCCCTTTGTCCACGTTTGTTTACTCCTTCAAAGAATTGGTCAGGCAAGATTTCCTCACACAAAAGCCGTGCTGACTCGGTCTCAGTAATCCATGTCCTCGGATGTGCTCTACCATTTTCCCTGCCACCTATGCTATTAAAATGTTTTATTGCATATTGTGTTGATATTGTAAGTAGTATACTATCACTTTCTTTATAATTTTACCAAATGGTGCTGAAATATTCGTCTCTCAGCATGTGTGTAGAATTACCAAAAACAATTCTTAACCAAACAGACTTAAGGATCGCTGTCTCTTCCTTCTGGGAGTGAAGACAGGAAATGGATGTCCCAGTTCTTCCTACTGACATAGACTGGCCACTGCCACAGACAGATGCTGGGTACAACAGACCTTTGCTCCAACCTCTTATATTGGGTGGCAGAGCCGGTGGTGGGAGGCGGGGCTGGTGGTTGGGAGGCGGGGCTAGTGGTTGGGAGGCGGGGCTAGTGGTTGGGAGGCGGGGCTGGTGGTTGGGAGGCGGGGCTGGTGGTTGGGAGGCGGGGCTGGTGGTTGGGAGGCGGGGCTAGTGGTTGGGAGGCGGGGCTAGTGCTGGGCAGACTTCTATGGTCTGTGCCCTGAAAATGGCAGATACAAACCAAGGTCAGGTATACACATAAAGTAGCACATCTACCAAAACCCTCATCCACACCCTTGTCACCTCTCGTTTAGACTACTGCAATCTGCTTCTTGCTGGCCTCCCACTCAGTCACCTCTCCCCTCTCCAGTCCGTTCAAAACTCTGCTGCCCGTCTAGTCTTCCGCCAGGGTCGCTTTACTCATACTACCCCTCTCCTCAAGACCCTTCACTGGCTCCCTATCCGTTTTCGTATCCTGTTCAAACTTCTTCTACTAACCTATAAATGTATTCACTCTGCTGCTCCCCAGTATCTCTCCACACTCGTCCTTCCCTACACCCCTTCCCGTGCACTCCGCTCCATGGATAAATCCTTCTTATCTGTTCCCTTCTCCACTACTGCCAACTCCAGACTTCGCGCCTTCTGTCTCGCTGCACCCTACGCCTGGAATAAACTTCCTGAGCCCCTACGTCTTGTCCCATCCTTGGCCACCTTTAAATCTAGACTGAAAGCCCACCTCTTTAACATTGCTTTTGACTCATAACCACTTGTAACCACTCGCCTCCACCTACCCTCCTCTCTTCCTTCCCGTTCACATTAATTGATTTGATTTGCTTACTTTATTTATTTTTTGTCTATTAGATTGTAAGCTCTTTGAGCAGGGACTGTCTTTCTTCTATGTTTGTGCAGCGCTGCGTACGCCTTGTAGCGCTATAGAAATGCTAAATAGTAGTAGTAGTAGTAGTAGTAACATATGAGTTTATCTTGTTGGGCAGACTGGATGGACCATAAAGGTCTTTCTCTGCTGTCATCTACTATGTTACTATCCTGCTTATTTTCGAAAGTGATCGCCGGCCATAAATCGGGAGATGGCCGGCGATCTCGTAAAAGCGGCCAAATTGGTATAATCGAAAGCTGCTTTTTCAACCTCATCGCCGCTTTCCCGTCTCGGAGCCGGCGAAAGGTCAAGGGGGCGTGTCGGCGGTGTAGCAAAGGCGGGACATGGGCATGGTTACGAGATGGCCACCTTTAGCTGATAATGGAAAAAATAAAAGCGGGGAAGACGAGTATTTCGCCGCTTTTATTCGGTCCACTAATTTTCACGACCAAGCCTCAAAAAGGTGCCCAAACTATCCAGATGACCACCGGAGGGAATCGGGGATCACCTCCCCTTACTCCTCCAGTGGTCACCAACCCCCTCCCACCCCAAAAAAACCATTTCAAATATTTTTTTGCGACCCCCTATGCCAGCCTCACATGTCATACCCAGCTCCATGACAGCAGTATGCAGGTCCCTGGAGCAGTTTTTAATGGGTACAGTGCACTTCAGGCAGGCAGACCCAGGTCCATCCCCCCCCCCCTACCTGTTACACTTGTGGTGGTAAGTGTTGAGCCCTCCAAACCCCTCCAAAACCCACTGTACCCACATGCAGGTGCCCCCCTTCACCCATAAGGGCTATGGTAATGGTGTAGAGTTGTGGGGAGTGGGTTTTGGGGGGATTTGGGGGGCTCAGCACCCAAGGTAAGGGAGCTGTGCACCTGGGAGGTATTTATATATTTTTTAAAACATTTTTAGAAGTGCCCCTTAGGGTGCCCAGTTGGTGTCCTGGCATGTGAGGGGGACCAGTGCACTACAAATGCTGGCTCCTCCCACGACCAAATGCGTTGGATTTAGCCAGGGTTCAGATGGCCGCTTTTAGTTTCCATTATCGCTGAAAAACAAAAGCGGCCATCTCAAATCCGGCTAAATCCAAGGCATTTGGCCGGTGCCAACTGTATTATCGAAACAAAAGATGGCCGCCCATCTTTTTCGATAATACGATTCAGGCCCGCTGTTGCGCCTCCGCCAAAATAGATCGCCTGCGCCGTTCGATTACGCCCCTTTATGTTAAAGATGTCTCAATGCTGCCCATTAGCACACATTGGGCGTTGCAAATCCCAGACATACAGTGGTGGAAATAAGTATTTGATCCCTTGCTGATTTTGTAAGTTTGCCCACTGACAAAGACATGAGCAGCCCATAATTGAAGGGTAGGTTATTGGTAACAGTGAGAGATAGCACATCACAAATTAAATCCGGAAAATCACATTGTGGAAAGTATATGAATTTATTTGCATTCTGCAGAGGGAAATAAGTATTTAATCCCTCTGGCAAACAAGACCTAATACTTGGTGGCAAAACCCTTGTTGGCAAGCACAGCGGTCAGACGTCTTCTGTAGTTGATGATGAGGTTTGCACACATGTCAGGAGGAATTTTGGTCCACTCCTCTTTGCAGATCATCTCTAAATCATTAAGAGTTCTGGGCTGTCGCTTGGCAACTCGCAGCTTCAGCTCCCTCCATAAGTTTTCAATGGGATTAAGGTCTGGTGACTGGCTAGGCCACTCCATGACCCTAATGTGCTTCTTCCTGAGCCACTCCTTTGTTGCCTTGGCTGTATGTTTTGGGTCATTGTCGTGCTGGAAGACCCAGCCACGACCCATTTTTAAGGCCCTGGCGGAGGGAAGGAGGTTGTCACTCAGAATTGTACGGTACATGGCCCCATCCATTCTCCCATTGATGCGGTGAAGTAGTCCTGTGCCCTTAGCAGAGAAACACCCCCAAAACATAACATTTCCACCTCCATGCTTGACAGTGGGGACGGTGTTCTTTGGGTCATAGGCAGCATTTCTCTTCCTCCAAACACGGCGAGTTGAGTTCATGCCAAAGAGCTCAATTTTTGTCTCATCTGACCACAGCACCTTCTCCCAATCACTCTCGGCATCATCCAGGTGTTCACTGGCAAACTTCAGACGGGCCGTCACATGTGCCTTCCGGAGCAGGGGGACCTTGCGGGCACTGCAGGATTGCAATCCGTTATGTCGTAATGTGTTACCAATGGTTTTCGTGGTGACAGTGGTCCCAGCTGCCTTGAGATCATTGACAAGTTCCCCCCTTGTAGTTGTAGGCTGATTTCTAACCTTCCTCATGATCAAGGATACCCCACGAGGTGAGATTTTGCGTGGAGCCCCAGATCTTTGTCGATTGACAGTCATTTTGTACTTCTTCCATTTTCTTACTATGGCACCAACAGTTGTCTCCTTCTCGCCCAGCGTCTTACTGATGGTTTTGTAGCCCATTCCAGCCTTGTGCAGGTGTATGATCTTGTCCCTGACATCCTTAGACAGCTCCTTGCTCTTGGCCATTTTGTAGAGGTTAGAGTCTGACTGATTCACTGAGTCTGTGGACAGGTGTCTTTCATACAGGTGACCATTGCCGACAGCTGTCTGTCATGCAGGTAACGAGTTGATTTGGAGCATCTACCTGGTCTGTAGGGGCCAGATCTCTTACTGGTTGGTGGGGGATCAAATACTTATTTCCCTCTGCAGAATGCAAATAAATTCATATATTTTCCACAATGTGATTTTCCGGATTTAATTTGTGATGTGCTATCTCTCACTGTTACCAATAACCTACCCTTCAATTATGGGCTGCTCATGTCTTTGTCAGTGGGCAAACTTACAAAATCAGCAAGGGATCAAATACTTATTTCCCCCACTGTAGCTTGCACCTATATATTTAATATCCATTATGATATGGTTCTCAATCTAGTCCTCAGGGTCTCCCAAACTGTACTCACGGCCCCTGCAGCCAGTCTGGTTTTCAGGGTATCTCCAATGATTATGCATAAGATGGATTTATTTAGCATCTATGGGAGACTCAATATATGTAAACTTATATCACCCATAGTAATTGTGGATATGCTGCAAACCCAACTGTTTGGGGGTTATGACAGTATAGTTGGGAAGCCCTGTGTTTCTTAATATCATTTTGCAACAAATTGGGGCGGAGAAGCTACGAGAATGGTACGGGATTTGCGTTCCAAGACGTATGAGGAGAGACTTGCTGACCTGAACATGTATACCCTGGAGGAAAGGAGGAACAGGGGTGATATGATACAGACGTTCAAATATTTGAAAGGTATTAATCTGCAAACGAACCTTTTCCGGAGATGCGAAGGCGGTAGAACGAGAGGACATGAAATGAGATTGAAGGGGGGGCAGACTCAAGAAAAATGTCAGGAAGTATTTCTTCACGGAGAGAGTGGTGGATGCTTGGAATGCCCTCCCGCGGGAGGTGGTGGAGATGAAAACGGTAACGGAATTCAAACATGCGTGGGATATGCATAAAGGAATCCTGTGCAGAAGGAATGGATCCTCAGAAGCCTAGCCGAAATTGGGTGGCGGAGCAGGTGGGGGGAAGAGGGGTTGGTGGTTGGGAGGTGAGGATGGTGGAGGGCAGACTTGTACGGTCTGTGCCAGGGCCGGTGGTGGGAGGTGGGACTGGTGGTTGGGAGGCGGGAAGTACTGCTGCGCAGACTTGTACGGTCTGTGCCCTGAACAAGGCAGGTACAAATCAAGGTAAGGTTTACACATATGAGTTGTCTTGTTGGGCAGACTGGATGGACCGTGCAGGTCTTTTTCTGCCATCATCTACTATGTTAGTATGTTACATTTCAATTAACCATGTAAACAGGGCTGATGGCTCTTGTTCCTTGGGATATAAAGAGTGATTGTAAGCTCTTTTGAGCAGGGACTGTCTCTCTATGTTGGATGTTCAGCGCTGCGTGCGTCTGGTAGCGCTATACAAATGTTAATAATAATAATTCATTTTTTTTAGATTTATCATTGCAATGTTCTTTCTAGTTTCAGATGCTCATGAATTCCTCACAAAATAACAATTGGTGGATTGGTATAAAAAAGATGGGCAACACATGGCTATGGCTGGATGGTACACAGATAAGGTGAGACTATATGAGAAGAGACGATGCAATAATTTTTCAGGTCTTTACCTTTAAAAAGTATATTTTATTTGTCATATTGCTGTCTCATAAGTGTTGCCATACTGGGACAGACCGAAGGTTCATCAAGCCCATTATCCTGTTCCCAACAGTGGCCAATCCAGGTCACTAATACCTGGCAAGATCCCAAAGAGTAGCAACATTCCATGTAGAACCCCAAAGAGTAGCAAGATTCTGGAATCCTAAAGAGTGACAAGATTCAATTCAGAATCTCAAAGAGTAGCAACATTCCACATAGAACCCCAAAGAGTAGCAAGATTCCATTCAGAATCCCAAGTACATAAGTGTTGCCATACTGGGACAGACCGAAGGTTCATCAAGCCCATTATCCTGTTCCCAACAGTGGCCAATCCAGGTCACTAATACCTGGCAAGATCTCAAAGAGTAGCAACATTCCATGTAGAACCCCAAAGAGTAGCAAGATTCTGGAATCCTAAAGAGTGACAAGATTCAATTCAGAATCTCAAAGAGTAGCAACATTCCACATAGAACCCCAAAGAGTAGCAAGATTCCATTCAGAATCCCAAGTACATAAGTGTTGCCATACTGGGAAAGACCAAAGGTCCATCAAGCCCAGCATCCTGTTCCCAACAGTGGCCAATCCAGGTCACTAATACCTGGCAAGATCCCAAAACAGTGCAATACATTTTATGCTGCTTATCCCAGAAATAAGCAGTGGATGTTCCCCAAGTCCATTTTAATAATGGCTTATGGACTTTTCTTTTAGGAAAGTATCCAAACCTTTTTTTAAACCCCGCTAAGCTAACTGCTTTTACTACATTCTCTGGTAACAAATTCCAGAGTCTAATTACACACTGAGTGAAGAAATATTTTCTCCAATTTGTTTTAAATTTACTACTTTGTAGCTTCATTGCATGCCCCCTAGTCCTTTTTGCAAACAGTAAACAAGCGATTCATATCTACCTCTGACAAGAGGGAAGAAAGAAGGAGAAAGAGTTTACAGCACATATCTGTCTTTTAGATGGGAGTGATGGAGAGGCTTTACAGCATGAGCTTGTGCAGTCTCTGAAGTAACCTGATTGCAGGGCACTACAGTCCTATTATTCATTTTCCAAATTTTACTCCAGATCTTCCGTTAGAGACTTTTCTGGCTGGACCTGTGCAGAAGTGACTCCTGCCGGACTGTCTCCTCAGCAATGTGGAATTCAGCATCGCTGGATCTGCGAGAAACCAATTATCAAGCTGCAGTTTGAACTGGATTGTAATGCACCAGCCGTATCAGTTAATGGTGTGAAACAGGTTGGCCTCCCTAAAGAAGCAATGTGAATGAAGCTACGGAATCTAGGACAGGCAGGAACATCATATCATCTCTCTGCACTCAGGATCCAGAGTCATCTTGTCAAGACTCCAAGTTGCTTGAAGTTTAGGAAAATGACTGTCCTGTTCACGTCCACCATCCTGATGCTATTACCCCCGCTGAAACTTTTAAACAATTAAGTATTTTAAAGAGTAGTGAATTTAGATTTAATTCTATTTCCTGAACTTTTGTTTTGAAGTGACTGATATTTCTGGACCTTACCCATCCTAATTATTGTTTGGCTGAAGGGGTAAATAATTTGAAAAAATTAATAATAATAAAAAATATATATATAGGGGACAGCACTGAAGCAAGATATATATATATATATATATTTTTTTTTTGTTACATTTGTACCCCGCGCTTTCCCACTCATGGCAGGCTCAATGCGGCTTACATGGGGCAATGGAGGGTTAAGTGACTTGCCCAGAGTCACAAGGAGCTGCCTGTGCCTGAAGTGGGAATCGAACTCAGTTCCTCAGTTCGCCAGGACCAAAGTCCACCACCCTAACCACTAGGCCAATCCCATCTCTGAGTGCCCTTTTCCTTGGCAAGACGGCACTGGCACTGAAGATCCAGGTCCTTGGGACGCCCAGAAGTTATGTGGGTACGACAGATATTCTGTGCTCTACCCACTTAGCTAACTGGACACAATTAGGACTTCTTTATTTATTTATTTATTTTATTTATTGTTCACTTATATCCCACATTTTCCCACTCATGCAGGCACAATGTGGCTTACAAACATTAAATAAAATACAGAATAGGAAGCTTAGAAAAGTATACAAGGAGTAAGCAGGGGGAAAAGCATCTAACAGGGTGAACTAGCGGGGTAAGAGACAAGAGGGGGACTTCTTTATATCAAGGCCACCGAGAAACAAAATTAGGCACGGGGCAAACAGTCATAAGGGCCTCACTGCTAGGGTTACCATATGGCTCCAGAAAAAGGAGGACGGATTGAGCCAGCCGGGTTTTACTTCAATTGCTTTCCATTGAAAGCAATGGAAGTAAAACCCGGCTGGTTCAATTACTTCCATTGAAAGCAATGGAAGTAAAACCCGGCTGGCTCAATCCGTCCTCCTTTTTCTGGAGCCATATGGTAACCCTACTCACTGCACCGTCAAAAAAGTAGTCATTGGCTGGCAGGCAGCAGCAGTAGCGATTGAGAGAGACTGCTCTGCCAGCCATAGGTCCTTCTTCCTGTTGTGGCCCACCTTCTGTGAAGTAACTTCCTGTTTCCACATAGGCGGGACCCGGCAGGAAGAAAGACCTGTGGCTGTCAGAGTAGTTTCTCTCAATCACTGCAGCGGCATCACTGAAAAAAGTGTTTTTTCTATGGCCGGGGCTGGGCCCGGGAAATCTTGCCCCTGCGCTACCCCTGCTTTATATGCTGCCCTGCATGCCCAGTTAGCTATCCAGGCATTGAAACTGAATATCATCAGTGCATGTATGATTCTTGGTTTCTCCCAAGTCTGCCCTCAGACCAGCCTACCTTAACTGGTGAGCACGGTGGCAGTCAGAGCAGATATTCAGTGGCACTGGCTAGTTAAGTGCCACTAAATATTGGCTCCTGGGCTGCCCAACATGATTTAACCAGGCTTCTGCCTGGTTGTCACTTTGAATATTGTGATGGGCAAGGTAGAGCTAGAGGGGAAGACATGGGGGTAAGTCTCTGGAAAGGAGAAATTAGACCTTACCTGCTAATTTGCTTTCCTTTAATCCCTCCGGACCGGCCCAGGATTGGACTGATGGGTTGTGCTCGCCTTCCAGCAGATTGGAGACTGAGAAAAAAACTCTGACTCTAGCGAGCCAATAGGAGCCCTGGTCACGTGACCCTAGCCTCAGTATTTGAATAACAAAGCAGCAAGAAGAACAAGACATTCTGTGCCCCAAGGAATTCCAGCAACCAGGGAGCACTATTAAAAACGTGCTCTAATGAAGGCTCACCGACAACTCTCACCAGAGTAGCGGTATGGCCTCACTGTACTGGCTCACCACGTACCCTTACCAGGGCAGCGGTATGGCCTTATCTTAATGGCTCACCACATACCCTTACCAGAGCAGCGGTATGGCCTCATCGTAATGGCTCACCACATACCCTTACCAGAGCAGCGGTATGGCCTCATCGTAATGGCTCACCACATACCCTTACCAGAGCAGCGGTATGGCCTCATTGTAATGGCTCACCACGTACCCTTACCAGAGCAGCGGTATGGCCTCATTGTAATGGCTCACCACGTACCCTTACCAGGGCAGCGGTATGGCCTTATCTTAATGGCTCACCACATACCCTTACCAGAGCAGCGGTATGGCCTCATCGTAATGGCTCACCACATACCCTTACCAGAGCAGCGGTATGGCCTCATTGTAATGGCTCACCACGTACCCTTACCAGAGCAGCGGTATGGCCTCATTGTAATGGCTCACCACGTACCCTTACCAGGGCAGCGGTATGGCCTTATCTTAATGGCTCACCACATACCCTTACCAGAGCAGCGGTATGGCCTCATTGTAATGGCTCACCACATACCCTTACCAGAGCAGCGGTATGGCCTCATTGTAATGGCTCACCACATACCCTTACCAGAGCAGCGGTATGGCCTCATTGTAATGGCTCACCACATACCCTTACCAGAGCAGCGGTATGGCCTCATTGTAATGGCTCACCACGTACCCTTACAAGGGCAGCGGTATGGCCTTATCTTAATGGCTCACCGACTACCCTCACCAGAGCAGCGGTATGGCCTCATTGTAATGGCTCACCACATACCCTTACCAGAGCAGCGGTATGGCCTCATTGTAATGGCTCACCACCTACCCTTACCAGAGCAGCGGTATGGCCTCATTGTAATGGCTCACCACATACCCTTACCAGGGCAGCGGTATGGCCTTATCTTAATGGCTCACCACATACCCTTACCAGAGCAGCGGTATGGCCTCATTGTAATGGCTCACCACATACCCTTACCAGAGCAGCGGTATGGCCTCATCGTAATGGCTCACCACATACCCTTACCAGAGCAGCGGTATGGCCTCATTGTAATGGCTCACCACGTACCCTTACCAGAGCAGCGGTATGGCCTCATTGTAATGGCTCACCACGTACCCTTACCAGGGCAGCGGTATGGCCTTATCTTAATGGCTCACCACATACCCTTACCAGAGCAGCGGTATGGCCTCATTGTAATGGCTCACCACATACCCTTACCAGAGCAGCGGTATGGCCTCATTGTAATGGCTCACCACATACCCTTACCAGAGCAGCGGTATGGCCTCATTGTAATGGCTCACCACATACCCTTACCAGAGCAGCGGTATGGCCTCATTGTAATGGCTCACCACGTACCCTTACAAGGGCAGCGGTATGGCCTTATCTTAATGGCTCACCGACTACCCTCACCAGAGCAGCGGTATGGCCTCATTGTAATGGCTCACCACATACCCTTACCAGAGCAGCGGTATGGCCTCATTGTAATGGCTCACCACCTACCCTTACCAGAGCAGCGGTATGGCCTCATTGTAATGGCTCACCACATACCCTTACCAGGGCAGCGGTATGGCCTTATCTTAATGGCTCACCGACTACCCTCACCAGAGCAGCGGTATGGCCTCATTGTAATGGCTCACCACATACCCTTACCAGAGCAGCGGTATGGCCTCATTGTAATGGCTCACCACCTACCCTTACCAGAGCAGCGGTATGGCCTCATTGTAATGGCTCACCACATACCCTTACCAGGGCAGCGGTATGGCCTTATCTTAATGGCTCACCGACTACCCTCACCAGAGCAGCGGTATGGCCTCATTGTAATGGCTCACCACATACCCTTACCAGAGCAGCGGTATGGCCATAACAGAAGATCAATGATTCTTTTTTTTTTTTTTTTTATATTTGTCTAACTAGCAAAAAACAGCTCTACAAACAAATAAATAGAACATGCAAAAAACAGCTCTACAAACAAATAAATAGAACATGCAAACCCAGACAGAAAACTGAAATAGGGAGGGGCCTGGGCCGGTTCGGAGGGATTAAAGGAAAGCAAATTAGCAGGTAAGGTCTAATTTCTCCTTCCTTAGCATCCCTCCGGACCGGCCCAGGATTGGACTGATGGGACGTAACAAAGCAGTAGTTCTACGGGTGGGACCCCAGCAAGGCCGCAGTGAGTACCCGCGATGCAAAGACCATCTCCTGCCAAAAATGAACATCAAGTCTGTAATGTATAGAAAAAAGAATGGAGAGAGGACCAAGTCGCCGCCTTACAAATCTCTGCGGGAGGCATCAAGGGATACTCCGTGGAAGACGCTGCCTGTGCTGTAGTGGAATGAGCATTACTAGCCTCCGGGACTGCCTTGCCTGCCGAGAGGTAGGCTGAAGTTATCAACTCTTTAAAAAAACCCCTAGCGGCGAAAAACCTCAGTGACTGCGAGATATCGTTTAAGCACTCTCTTACCATGCAAAGCATGCAATGTCTACTGCTCATGTGTACTACTACTTAACATTTCTAGAGCGCTACTAGGGTTACGCAGCGCTGTACAGATTAAGAAAAAAGGGCAGTCCCTGCTCCAAAGAGCTTACAATCTAATGGGCGAAAAGTCGAGTAGGGTCAGTCCAGATTTCCTGAGACCAATCCCAGAACAAGAAGAAAACCAACTGTGACAGATGAAACTGAGAGAGAGAAGGACCACTCGCTCTTTAGAAAACTGTAGAAATGGAGACCTGCAGGAAAAAACTTGCACCTCCGAAACTCTCCTAGAGGACGCAATAGACACAAAAAAACACTGCCTTTAGGGTTAAGTCCTTCAAAAAACAAGTTTGCCATGGTGCAAACGGAGGCCCCGTGAGAGCCGAAAACACTGGATTAAGGTCCCAACTTGGAAAGATCAATGTAACCAGTGGCCAAAGGCTAACTCCTTTTAAGAAATGAGAAATGGGCGACTTTGGGGAGACTACCACCGACTTACCCCAAAACCGACCTATGAAACGGGACAGAGCTGCCGCCTGCATTTTTAAGTGAAGAAAGAGACAATCGTTCCTCAAATCCTCGCTGCAGAAAAACATCTGAGCCACGGAAACTCGAAAAGGAGCAACCCCAGCATCTGCACAGCAAGTCTCAAAAATTCTCCAGGAGCGAAAATAGCTGAGAGAGGTGGAGCGACGACGAGACCAAAGCACTGTGGAAATAAAAAAGAAAAACCCCTCTGATCTAAACGGGCTCGTTCAATAAGCAAGCCGTAAGACAAAATCGAGCCGGGGAAAGCCGACCCTTGAATCAGCAAGGACTTGTATAGCGGAAGTCGAAGAGAAGACATCACCTTCAGCCGCTGCAGATTCGCGTATCAAGAGCGTGAAGGCCAATCTGGGAGCACCAGAATCACTGGCTTCCCAAGTTTCTCTATCTTTTGAAGGAAACGACCTAATAGAGGCTACGGAGGAAGCACGTAAAGAAATTCGGAGGAACTTTGAGTTGAGTCTGTAAGCAAACAGATGGAAAACTGGAGTGCACCAATGACGTACTAGCAACTAAAAACGCATCGATTGCTGAGAGCGCATTCGCCTGGATCAAGCGTGCGACGACTGGGGAAGTCCGCTTGAATATTGGTCAACTCCTGCTACATGCGAGGCTGATATGGCCGTGAGATGAGCTTCTGCCCATACCAGGAAACACTCCGCCTCTTACCGGCACCCTGTTACCCTCTGCCGATTGATATAGGCTACTGCCGAGGCGTTGTCAAGAACTACCAGCCTTATAACCAGCAGAAAGGCAAAAGAGCAGGATACTACGCCAGTAAAGAAGATGCACTTGAAGAAAGAAAGAAAGAGGACATGGAAATAGTCAATCTGCAGTTGCCTGGCAGACTATGCAAAATGGGGGAAACAATACTTGTCCCTTCCCAAAACCAAATTGATATTGTCTTGTAACAAGGTCCTATCCATTGTGAAATTATTAGTCTAATCTTCCCAGGCCACCAAGCCACTGGGTGCCATTTACTGATAAATCGTCAGTCCAACCAGAGATATGCTGGAGCCCAATATAGTGAACCCCCTTCCCCCAGGGTACCTCTTATACAATTATCCCACGAAATAGAGAAATAATGAGTTGCTATTTGTTCACAAGATTTCAAATATGAAATTTTTTAGAGCTGAGATTTAACAAACTAAGCTTTGACCTGCACATCTGTGTGGACAAAACCGGCTTCAAAATTGGTTAAATGTGAAGGTTCCATAAGGGATGGGCACACTCCTCTTACTGTTCTCATAGCACCTACATCCCATTAACCGTCTAGCGCTGTGCGTATTGCCCTGAAAAGTTGTACTTGCAGTAGCAAGGTCAGAGAAAACCAAAAGTATGATGATCCACAATGCTTACACTTAATATAGTAGAAGTAACATTTTTTTTTTTTTTTTTGAATGCCTCAAATTGTGTGGAGGCATAGGGCATTTTAAATAGACCACTTATAAGTGCTACAGGTTTACTAGTCTTGTGGATCATTCTTGACTGAAAATAAGTAGGCTAAAATACAATGCAGCTGACTAGAATGTCTTGAACCAGAGTACATTTTTTTTTTTTTTTTTTTCTTGGGCAGCATGCAGAGTTGAAGAGATGTGCAAAATTGTACCAGGAGACTGCTTTTAATTTTCATAGATCTAGAAGGCTGATAGCATAGACCACAGTAAGCTGCAGTTACACTGCTCAACAAAATCCCTGAGTATTTCAATCACTTCCCTCAACTGCCTATACCAGATCCAAGGATACTTTTGCTGTTTGAATAAACAGAATTATGAGCATCTTGACATTCTGAGAAGGAGAGGGGAACAAAAGATGGCTTCAGCTTGAAGTAAAGTTGGAAATGTGTCCACAAATGAAGCATTGTGCACAGCCAGTGAACTGCCCAAAAACTATGCTCAATTGGTTTGCACCGAGTGGTTTATGAAAAAACAGTTTCTGTATTTTCTTTGTATTTAAAGATCTATGAACATGTAAAAATAGTAGACTAGTATTCCCGCTAAGACGTTGTAAATAGCTGTTGAAAGTAGCAGTGCTACTCTCCCTACTGTTCCTAAAGCTTTCCTGTGGGAATGTCCAGTAAAATAATAAACTGGGGGAGGGGAGGGGGAAGGAGGAGGAGAAGGGAAATGGAGCTTTTTTTTTTTTTTTAAAGATGCATTGAAAAGAAAAACAATAAACTGCATTATTCTAAAATGACTCTCTTTACTACTTCGGAGGACATGGGCCTGTGAAGTTCCAACAGAAAAAACATGCTTGTAACAGCTGCATCCCAGTGTGCAAAGATAACATACAGCATGATAGGCCTAAAGAGCCATGTCAATTTACACAGGGCTTTCCTTCCAAAAGAAAGCAGTTCTTGTAGAAAAACTGCTGCATGTAAAGCCATGCAAAGTATATGGCTTGATGGAAAAAGTAATATTTTGTATAACCATTGTTTAAGCAAGCACAAAAATGCTTTAACCTATGCCCTAAGAATAGGTGAATAGACATGTATGGAGCCACTATGGCGCTTAAGTTGTATCTGCGGAGGAGAGACCATCCCAGAAATCTTCTACAAGCTCTTTCTGCTCTATTAAATAGGACCTCTCCTGATTGCCATAAAAATCTCCAGACAAATCACCTTCCCTAAATCTTTTTGGAGGTGGAAGAGCAGGCTTGACAAAATTCCCTGCCCCAGCTGCTGCATCAAAAAAAAGGCCTGGTACATCTGGAGCACAAACTCAGGAGGAAAACCCCCTGCCTGAGTAGGCCCAGATTGCACCAGCGCTCCCAAAATACCAGAATCCGGATTGGAGACATTGATGTCCGAAGTCTGTGCACGCGATGGCGAAGATGGAGCAAAATTCAAAATGGCCGCCGTTCGCGCCAAAACCGCGGGAACGGCCTCTGGCGGCGCCTGACCCCTCAGAACTGACACCGGCATCGACGGCGATAAACTTTGAACCGCCAACGACGAAAGCAAAGAAGGCCTCGACGCACCCGCCAGAGCGGTACAGTACTTACAGGAGCCGGAAGAAAACCCCCTGACACTGGCGGACAGCACATCGATTCAGCATCTCTGACATGGCGGCGGCGCGCGTACCGTGACGGCGAAGGAACGGAAGCTGAAGACTGAATCCCCGAAGCAGAAGGAACCGTACAGCCCGACGCTCCAATCACCGTCGTACAAAATTTGCAAGCGCCGGAGGAGCCAACCCCCCGACGCTGACATACAGCGCACTGCTTAAGCTTTGCCGACATCGCGGGAACGCGCGTGCACGCGATGAGTTGGTTGGCGCCTAAATTCTTTTAAAGCAAAGGACGCTCCGAAGACAAAAATAGCGCTTAGAAAACTACACACCCACGAAAGTCAACCATAGGAGAACCAGAAACAAAAATTGAAAAGTTCTCAGCGTTTTTTTTTTTTTTTTTTTTTTTAAGGAGCTGTTAACATGCACACAGACAGAAGAAAAATAAACACTAAACGGAGCTGTCTGCTCGTTAGGTCTATGGGGAAGCACTGCTTCTGCTTAGCTTTCTCTTTTTTTTTTTTTTTTTTTTTTTTTATATTTTAAATCTGGTTGCCTCTCCCAAAGGCAACACCCCTTTGCTTGCCAAACGGGGGGCCCTTCCCTGAAAAATTTTACTCGTTAGCAGGGAGGTGGGGAGGAAAAAAGGGGGAGGGACCCGGGACACCCGAGTATAACACCCCTGAGGCAAAATTGAAATTCTAACAAGCCTCCAAACAATTCCTGTGGCACAGAATAAAGTACAGAATAAAGTACCAACTAGACAAAAAATTCAGACAAGTCAGAAAATAAAGAGAGACTAATGGGCTCACTTCCTACCTGCTGGGAGACTGAGAAAATACTGAGGCTAGGGTCACGTGACCAGGGCTCCTATTGGCTCGCTAGAGTCAGAGTTTTTTTCTCAGTCTCCAACCTGCTGGAAGGCGAGCACAACCCATCAGTCCAATCCTGGGCCGGTCCGGAGGGATGCTAAGGAATACAGATATTCATCACAACAAGTGAGGGACTACAACTCCCAGCTTCCCCGGAATAGACCTAGAGGAAGGGACTCTGGGAGAAGAAGTAGGAGGAGGGGCAGCCATCTTCAGGAACATTTGAGGGACTACAACTCCCAGCTTCCCCGGGGTAGATCTCCTGACTCCTTTAGAGAGGGTAGTCCGCACTACGATTCACAAGATCCCGGGAGGTGGTCACATGACTCTTTTAATGCTGATAAGCCTGACTACAAATCCCAGGTTCCCAAGGGTGGGACGAAGCATCTTTCCATGCCAGCTGATGGTAATGATTATCAGCTGCAGGAGAGCAGAGGCGAAGGAGTTCCGATGGAGTGGCTGCCCTCAGAGGGGATTTCAGAGTTTCAAAGGGTGGAGAGTGAACTGGAGCCCATGGATGCCTCTGCCCTAGCCAAGGTAATGAGTGGGAATTCTAAGGGAATGCTAGCAACCCTAGTGGTTAATTTGATTCAATATGTGGAGAAGCAGCTTACTGGGAGCACTTGAACTTGTTGGGAATATAACAGAAGCGTGTCCCTGGACTCAAGTTTGATCTTGGGGTGGATACAAGAGATTCAGTGGCTGGTACGTTAAAGGGTGGGGGAGGTCCCCTTTTCTCAGCCATTTACTGAGAGGAGGGTACAGAAAGCTCGAGTCTGAAGGAGGACAATTACATTGAATGAACTTTCTTTAAAAGACTGAATATGAGAGGAACTGGGGGAGCTGAGGATTTTGCTGCTGCCAGAAGGGTTGTTTTTTTTTTAAGCTCCCTTTGATAAGTCTAGAGACTGTAAGCTGGCAGTCTCTATGAACTAAACTGTGGAAAGCAATAAGATTGTTCCAGAATAAAAGGGAAAGAAAAACTCCCCATTTGTTAGTTGCTATAATTTTTGAGTTGGTGAAAAGTTCTATAGAAAACCCAGAGGGGCGTCATGCACCTGGACTGGACAGAGGAGAGCACGGTTGAGCAGACGCAGAGCGCGACAATATTGACCCCTTAATGTTAAGTCAGGTTCTTAGGATGTCCACACTGAATATTGTAATCCACGAGGTACAGACAGGCTTGTAATCCACAGGATATCGCCCTCCGGATCACCCAGCAGAGCAATCCTCTTACAAGAAGAAAGACGGTCGGTCCTTTGTGCTTTTTGTTCCTTCTGGCCTCGGTGTCTAGTTTCCGCCCCCCAAATGGGCACCCTCAGCTCAGACCTAGGCAGCCGCTGGGGCTCCTGTATCCACCTCTTTCTAGCTCTCGTTTCCCTTTCCCCCCACTCGGACTGCAGCTCATCTAGCTGCTTGGGTCTCTGAGCACTCTACAAAGTCCGTCCTTACTGTCACGGAAAAAGTCACTCTCAGGCTGAAAGGAACCCACTTCAGCCCTCTTTCTCTCCTCTTCCCCGTATGGGGAAGAGGTTGCTTGTATCCCCTCCCCACTCCTCAGGTACTGTTACCCTTGTAGTGTAATCAAAGTTCCCCTTATTCACAAACTCTGGGCAAACAGTTTTTCCCTTTACTTTTTTTTTATCACAGTCCTTGGTACACACAATCAGCTGGAACAGTTTCAACCCTGGCTTCACTCCCTTCTATTGCAGCCTGGGCAATGAAAGGGTCCCACCCATTCAGCTCTAAACACCTGACAACCTCCCACACAACCCTGGTTGAGACTTTCAGCTATTGTTAAGAGTGCTGCTGTAGCCACCTCTTCCCTCCTTTCATTAAGTCACAGAACCATGTTGCCATGAACCGTCTCAGCTGCCCACCTTAGACTGAGCTAGAGCAGAAATGTCCATGGGCTCTCCCTCTGGAATCTCCTCTCCAACCCTCCTCCACCTTCCACTGCCTGCTCTTCTCAAGTCTCTCCTTCCATCCTCCTGATCACCTCCACCCAACTGTCTCCTATCATCCTCATCAAGCCCTCTCCGATCCTCCTCCTTTCCCCTAGGATTCTGGGCCTCGTAGTGTGGGTAGCACTTCCTGGTTCTACCCTCAAGGGCTGCTGGGACTTGTAGTCTTTTGATCCCAAGGACCTCAACGGGGAAGGAGGCAAGCTGCTTTCCCGGACTGGCCTGGATCTTTTGGTTCTGGACCTTCTGGCTCTGTACTCCCGTGGGGTTTTAGGGTACAAAAGGGACTTTCCCCTCCTTGCTCCCCCAGATTCCCCATCCACGCTCCCTGCCTGATCGCAAATATGCATGAGATCTATTTGCTTGCATTGCCTCCATTGTATGCAAATCTCTCTCATGCATATTCATTGTAGATATCCAGAATACCTAATCATCTGGGTGTGTCCCAAGAACTGAGTTGCTAACCAGTGGCATACATTTATCTATGTAAACTGACCATTATGAGAAAATAAGTAGTTAACATCTTGGAAAACCTACATAGACCAGGCTCTGGCCTGCCTGGGGAATGGGAAACTAACCTGGGACTGAAACCCAGGTTCATTGAGTCCTTGGCTCCACCTCCTTCTAATGAATACGTGAGAAAAAGATTTCTGTCGTTTGCATATTATGGATGGAGATCCTATAGCTTGTATATAATGACATATAGTTGTATCATGCATGCCGAGGCTGAAGGGACCCCCACCCTTACTACCGGCCTCTAACACATGGACTCCATCCACCTAGGACAGGTTTGAGCCACTCAGCACAAATACCCACTTCAGGCACTGCTCCTGGAGCTTCACCCCGACCCCTTTTCATACGTCCAGAGTTTGTGCTATCAAGCAGTCTTCCACTTCCTACCCAAGCTGGAAAACAGGGCTCTTATAAACCCTTTTAGCCTTTTCCCTTGTACCTAGGCCAGTGCAAAGATATACATAGGTTCAATCACAGCCACTTCTCCCTCTTGGGACAACTCCACCTACCCTCCTCTCCTCCTTCCTGTACACATTAATTGATTTGATTTGCTTACTTTATTTTTTGTCTATTAGATTGTAAGCTCTTTGAGCAGGGACTGTCTTTCTTCTATGTTTGTGCAGCGCTGCATACGCCTTGTAGCGCTATAGAAATGCTAAATAGTAGTAGTAGTAGTAGTATAGTTGTAGTAATATATTGTAAACAGGTATCCTCAGAATTTAAGCAGCTTGTTGTGTATCTTGCAAGTCTTATTGCACTGACACACCTACAGTACCGCATCAGACAGTGGCTTCAGAGCCACCTAGATCTATTTCTCAGATTATGATGTTTGACTCCTGGAGGCCTTCCAAGCCTTCACCTCAGATGTGAGTTTCTTGTGGCTGCTGGAGGCCTCCAAGCCTCCACCTCAGATGTGAGCCTTCAAATGACTTTTAAATGTCAGTAAATGGCATTCATTTTTCAAACCACAAGGCAGCTTGTTCCATAGATCTCCACAACCAGCAACACAACATAATCAATGATTGTACAGGACAATTTACTATCCTCTTTCCCCTTGACTCCATAAGTACATAAGTAATGCCATACTGGGAAAAGACCAAGGGTCCATCGAGCCCAGCATCCTGTCCACGACAGCGGCCAATCCAGGCCAAGGGCACCTGGCAAGCTTCCCAAACGTACAAACATTCTATACATGTTATTCCTGGAATTGTGGATTTTTCCCAAGTCCATTTAGTAACGGTTTATGGACTTGTCCTTTAGGAAACCGTCTAACCCCTTTTTAAACTCTGCTAAACTAACCGCCTTCACCACGTTCTCCGGCAACGAATTCCAGAGTTTAATTACGCGTTGGGTGAAGAAACCTTTTCTCCGATTTGTTTTAAGTTTACTACACTGTAGTTTCATCGCATGCCCCCTAGTCCTAGTATTTTTGGAAAGCGTGAACAGACGCTTCACATCCACCTGTTCCACTCCACTCATTATTTTATATACCTCTATCATGTCTCCCCTCAGTCGTCTCTTCTCCAAGCTGAATAGCCCTAGTCTCCTTAGTCTTTCTTCATAGGGAAGTCGTCCCATCCCCGCTATCATTTTAGTCGCAATTCGCTGCACCTTTTCCAATTCTACTATATCTTTCTTGAGATGCGGCGACCAGAATTGAACACAATACTCAAGGTGCTGTCGCACCATGGAGCGATACAACGGCATTATAACATCCTCACACCTGTTTTCCATACCTTTCCTAATAATACCCAACATTCTATTCGCTTTCCTAGCCGCAGCAGCACACTGAGCAGAAGGTTTCAGCGTGTTATCGACGACGACACCCAGATCCCTTTCTTGGTCCGTAACTCCTAACGTGGAACCTTGCATGATGTAGCTATAATTCGGGTTCTTTTTTCCCACATGCATCACCTTGCACTTGCTCACATTAAACGTCATCTGCCATTTAGCCGCCCAGTCTCCCAGTCTTGTAAGGTCCTCTTGTAATTTTTCACAATCCTGTCGCGATTTAACAACTTTGAATAACTTTGTGTCATCAGCAAATTTAATTACCTCGCTAGTTACTCCCATCTCTAAATCATTTATAAATATATTAAAAAGCAGCGGTCCTAGCACAGACCCCTGAGGAACCCCACTAACTACCTTTCTCTCTTCTCCCACCCTGCCCCTGTCCAGCGATGCGCCGCCCTTGGTGCTTTAAATCTTTAATTTACCTCCGTTCCAGCAGCGGCGTCATTTGAAAGCCCTGCCCTGTCTCTAGCCTTCCCTCCCTTCGTGAGTTCGTTCCGAAGTCCCGCCCTTGAGGAAATGACATCAGAAGGCGGGACTGCGGAATGAACTCAAGAAGGGAGGGAAGGCTAGAGACGGGGAAGGGCTTTCAAATGATGCCGCTGCTGGAATGGAGGTAAATTAAAGATTTAAAGCACCAAGAGCGGTGCGG
This sequence comes from Microcaecilia unicolor, assembly GCF_901765095.1. Taxonomy (NCBI): domain Eukaryota; kingdom Metazoa; phylum Chordata; class Amphibia; order Gymnophiona; family Siphonopidae; genus Microcaecilia; species Microcaecilia unicolor. The sequence continues at coordinate 10,444,278 of NC_044032.1, read as the reverse complement.
TATGGCGCCGCAGCGGCGCCCTTGAAAGCAGGCTCCCCCCTGCGGCGCTTACCCCACTTACCGGGTTTGACCAGCCCTGTATGGACAGGACATTCATTGCTTGAGCCAGCTGTCAGCACAGCACTGTAAACTCGGTTAAATCCATCTGTCCTGCTCTATTTTCAAAGTAACTTTAACTCTTGATATTCCCTTCTGAGCTAGGGGGGGGGGGGGGGGGGAGGAACTATCATTTTCATACAGATTCTCGCTATCATCCCCACTATGTCCCAAGTCACCATTGACCACAACTGTCATATTTATAAACCACATATTTCAAAAAGAAAGAGGAATCTTGATAAAACATGCAGTGAATCATCAGTAACAATTTAAATTTCACACGAAATGTGATTGGCAACCACTGCAACCTTCTCAAATATACAGAAACTAGTAAAAAAGCCCCGTTTCTGATGCAAATGAAACGGGGGGGGGGGGGGGGCTAGCAAGGTTTTCTTCAGAGTGTGCATGTGGAAGTGTGTGTGTCCCCCTGCCCTCTGCCCTCTCTCCCTTCCCCTGTGCTGTCTGTCCCCTCTGCTCTCTGTCCCCTCCCAGTCGAGTCCTTCAGTGTTAAGTTTGCTGCTGTGCTGTGTTTGTGTTACAGAGAGAGTGAGGGCGTCTGCCCTCTCTCCCCTCCCCATTCACTGTTACAGAGAGAGCGATTTCGATTTCGTGCTGTGCTGTGTTTTCCTTTACTGTTTGTGTTACAGAGAGAGCGAGGGCGGGGCAGACACTCATGGGGAAACCGGATATCTCTGCCGCTTCACACTTCCGGCTGGAGGCTTCATTTAGAACGTTGGTGGTACCTTTTATATATAGAGAAGATACGTTCAAACTTTGGCAGCCTGTACAACAATTGCACTGCCGAATTCCAAACAAGCTGGAAGTGATTGAACGCAGGCCGCTGGCAAGCCCAGGTAAATGATGTTACACAAGTCCGGGCCGCTTAAAACCATGGCCTCTTATCGCCCTAACAAAATCCATGGTAATAATCACCACAGCCTACTCTTCAAATGCAGTTTAAAGTAGGAACTGCGAATCAACTGCTGAATCTGGGGCCTAAAAGAAAAATGAGAATCAAACAAAATCCACAGAGTCTGTACTTGAGACAACACCTTCACAGACTCCTCAGACAAATGAACAATGTCCGGAAATTCAAAGGACGAGTCCATAGTAACATACAACAGTTCAGTTTTGTCAGCATTTAATGTCAAACGATCTATAGTTAACCATGCAAGCAAATTATCAAAAAAACAGACTGCAGCTTCTGCGCCATAACTGAAGCAGAATCTGTTAAGGGGGAAAATAACGGAATATCATCCACATGTGATATGATACCCCCATGGACTGCAACAAATAGTATAATGGACAGAAAGACAGAAATAGATAACATAACACAGTAAATGACGGCAGATAAAGACCTGTACAGTCCATCTAGTCTGCCCAACAAGATAAACTCATTTTACATGGTATGCGATACTTTATATGTATACCCGTAGACCATAGAAGTCTGCCAACACTGGTTTTGCTTCCCAATTACTAGTGTTGCCACCCAATCTATGCTAAGATTCCGTGGATCCATTCCTTCTAAACAGGATTCCTTTGTGTTTATCCCACACGTGTTTGAATTCCATTACCATTTTCATCTCCACCACCTCCCACAGGAGGACATTCCACATATCTACCACCCTTTCCGTGAAAAAATACTTCCCGACATTACTCCTGAGTCTGCCCCCTTCAACCTCAATTCATGTCCTCTAGTTCTACCGCCTTCCAGTCTCCGCAAAAGGTTCATTTGTGGATTAATACCTTTCAAATATTTGAATGTCTGTATCATGCCCCCCCCCCCCCTGTTTCTCCTTTCCTCCAAGGTATACATGTTCAGGTCAGCAAGTCTCTCCTCGTACGGTTTACAACACAAATCCCATATCATTTTTGTAGCTTTTCTTTGAACCGCTTCCAGTCTTTTTACATCTTTAGCAAGATACGGCCGCCAAAACTGAACACAATATTCCAAGTGGGGCCTCACCAACGACTTGTAGAGGGGCATCAACACCTCCTTTCTTCTGTTGGTTATACCCCTCTCTATGTAGCCTAGCATCCTTCTGGCCATGGCTGTCGCCTTGTTTCTTCACCTTTAGATCCTCAGACACCAACACCCCAAGGTCTCTCTCCTTAGTTGAGCATACTAATCTCTCCCCTCCTATTCGGTATCTCTCTTTTGGGTTTCTGTACCCTAAGTGTATCTCTCTGCACTTCTTGGCATTGAATTCTAACTCTATAGCCAAATGCTGGGTTACTTAATTAATCGGCTTCTATATTAGAGAAACTAAACAACTCCAGAAACCTCAAAAATGATTATTAAATACAAAAAACAAGAAACACAAAAACTCAAACAAATCTATATAAAGAGAAAATAATCCTATATAATAATTCTCACCTCCAACGTTCGGAAGCTGCCTGGGATCCTGGCTTCCGCCGTGGTCTGCTAGGTGCTGTAGATCAAGATGACGTCAGGAATCCCACTGATTGGCTGCGCCTCAGGTGAAGTCACCAGCCCGACGCACAGCAACAAAGCACGACCCAGCCAGCAGCAAACAGCGACCCAGGCAGGGGGAGGAGTAGGGAAACACACGGAGCGTGTTTCCCTACTCCTCCCCCTGCCTAGGAATCGCTCAAGACTGGCTGCCAACCTCCCAAACCACCCGCGCACACTAACTGCCCTCAAAACACCGCCGCCACCCTCCCTCTCCTCTTCAAGTCCGGATTTGGACTGTCGGAGAGGACGAAGAGGGAGGACGGCGAGCAAGCGGCTGCGGCGACTGTACAATGTCGAGGAGGCGAGTGAGGGCTCAGGGCGGGGGTTGGGGTCCACTGCCGACTCGGAAGACGGGGGAGGGAAAGGGCAGCGGGTCCGAATCCAGTGCAGCTGTTATCCCCGTTCACTCAAAAAAACAACAAGCAAACCTATGAGATGCTGCAGGACGTTTCAGACACAGGAGTGGAAGTGAGCAAAGTAAGTGTAAGGTAAGCAACGAAGCCCTTTGGTTAATCTCTGTTTCCACTACCCTACGCAGCCGTCATTCGTATGCACTCAAAAAACCCAGCAAACCTAGGAGCTGCTGCTTCACATTGTCGTTTTTAAATTGTTGTTCCATCTGAAACAAGTCTAAAGCTGTTTCAACTGGAAAGACTGTGCCTTAAAACTTGGAGGACAAAAGGAGGAGGGATACAGACAGACCCTGCAACTGGGAGGGAGGCCCTGCAACTGGGAGGGAGGGAGGGAGAGAGACCCTGCAACTGGGAGGGAGAGAGGGAGACAGACCCTGCAACTGGGAGGGAGGGAAGGAGGGAGGCAGGCAGACCCTGCAACTGGGAGGGAGGCAGAGAGACCCTGCAACTGGGAGGAAGGGAGACCGGGAGGTCCTTTAACTGGGAGGGAGGGGGGACCCTGCAACTGGGAAAAAGGGAGGGAGGGGGACCCCCCTGGAACTGGGAGGGAGGGGGGACCCCCCTGCAACTGGGACACAGACTGGGGGGGGACCCTGGCACATACTCTCATTCTCACACACACTCGCACCCAGTCTCACTCTCTCTCTGTTACACACACACACTCACACACTCACTCTCACACACACTCTCTCAAACATACACACTCCGAGGAAAACCTTGCTAGCGCCCGTTTCCTTTAAAACAGAAACGGGCCTTTTTTTACTAGTAAACAATAATAAAATACAAAAAATATAAGTGTGATGGGTGCTCAGTTTTTATAGTGCATTACACAGACCGGAGTCTTGAGTAGCTGTAATAACACATTTCCCACATCATAGCACCTTACTCCTGCCCTACCAACCAATGGCATCTAGCATTTATGTTCATATATACCAAGAGCAGAATAGTACAAAACTCTTATCTTAAGGCACTACGGAGCATCATTCTCAAGAGGTATCACATTCCTCAGTCCAATATGTGCAATGCTTTTTTTCTGCAGTACTTCCAAGTGAATCCAATCACCAAACATTAAAAAAATCCACAAGTCCAAAATGCAGAAAGGTTTGATTCCAATGAACATATATTCAGTCATCAATAATATATTCTATCCTCCTCAATGGGTGGTAGTAAGGGCTCCCCTCCCCGAAATGGCCGCATGGCAAGTGCTTTACTTGCCACACGACCATTTCCTGCAGGAAGGTGAGACTTCCCTTTTACCAGCTGCAGTAAAAGGGGGTCTCGGTGTGAGTGTAAAACACGAGCGGACGCCAGTCCCCTTTTCCCGCAGCTTGGTAAAAGGGGCCCCTAGTTTTTTTTTTTCTTACATGTTTTATAGTACTGTATATTGTGAGAGGGCAGGTGATAGGGGAACAAGGAAACCACGCGAGCGAGGGTTGCAGAGAGCAGGGGAGTACCAACAGAGAAAGTTTCAATACCAAGTTCCTAGTATACGGCTATAGGCTCTACAGTAGCCCCTTCAGTGGCTTGTTTGTACATGGATTTTGAAAAAAAAAACCCATACATTTATCTCTTGGAGTTTTTTGAAGATATTTTGATTTCTTTGATGACATTTCTTTTGTTTGGCCAGCTGGGTTGGAAAGATTGCAACAATTTTTGATGTGGATAAATACTTGTGATCCTAATATTCAGTCAGAAGCTCAGTATGAGAGGAAATTGATATTGTGTTTGGATATTAAAGTGTATTTTGATCAGGTGCATTTGGATCTACCATTTTTTGTAAGCCTACGGATTGTAATTCATTCCTACATTATCGTAGCTATCATCCACGTCATTTGCTAGACAATATCCCAGTGGTAAAATTTTTGCGACTAAGGAGATTGTGTTCATCAGTGACTGAATATAAATATCAAGCTACATTTATGTCTCAAAAGTTTAGAGATTGAGGATATCTGATCCATGTCATAAAAACAGCTTATAAGTGAGCGCTATAGGCACATCGTACATGGCTGTTGTGTGATACTCAAAAAGCACAATTGACAAAAGCTACATGTGTCCTTCCACATTCAACTAAAGTTTTTGATCTAAGAAGGATAATACAGAGGTCATGTGACAAGATGGCGGCACGCAAGTTTGTGGGTTGAGAACTCCAGAGTTTAGTTTGCCAAATTTTTTCTTCTTATAAGCGATGCCGCATACAAAGCGCAAAGGATCGGTCAGGGGCGAGCCCTCGCTGCCCAGACCGCCCGCTAGGCAACAAACAATGGAGCGATACACCACGACTACATCTACCCCGATATCCGGAGACAGTCCAGCAGCCCCATTGGGAGGAGACCAATGGAGCCTTGGACTTGATGTTACCTTATCTCCTCCGGAACTCGAACCACCGCCCCAGCCCGAAGGACGCTACCCTCAGAGAGGGTTCCCGGGACCGGAAGTGGTTTTGCAGGGGCCCTCGGAGCGAGGAGTGGAGGTGGCGAAGACCGACGGAGGGAAGGAAGAGAATGTTCCCCTTCCTCAGCCAAGTGCTTCAATCACCAGATCTGGGACGGTGACGCTGGAGAGAATCTGGGAAACTCTCCAGCGTTTGAACATGTCAGTGGTCAATTCAACAAAAGAAGTTTCATCTCTTGTAAGTAAAGTGGATTCACTTTCTATAAATATGGAAAATATAAAACAAGAATTTGGTTCGCAGGTTAAAGATTTAAAATCAGAATTGAAAACTCTCCAGGAGTTCAACATAACTACAGTCAAAGATAGAACCTTTATTCACCGGAAAATAGAACAAATTGAAAATTTTCAGCATAGATTAACTCTACGTTTTTTGAACTTTCCAAAATCTATGGGAGTCAGTCCTCTGGACGCATTTAAGAAATATTTAATGGAGATCTTACATTATTCCCCAGAAACGTTTCCGCCAATAAGTAAAATCTACTATATTCTACCAAAGAAAGATTTACAACAACTTCCGGAGGTTCCTGACTTACCAAGAATAAATAAAGATACTCTGAATTTGACTGATTTCTTAGAGGCCTCTATATCTGAAGAATCTGAAAGGTTGACTTTGATGGTGACGTTTGTATTTGAGCAAGATCTGGAGGCAATTAAACGCCTATACTTTAGAAACTCAAAGATACTCTTCCTGGGTAAAAAGATTTGGATGTTCCCAGACGTAACTAGATCAACCCAGGAAAGAAGGAGAGCTTTTCTAACTCTTAGGGCTGAAACTTTGGCTCTGGGAGCATCATTTTATCTCAACTATCCTTGTAAATGTGTGATTAAATTTTTGGGGATAAAATACATTTTTTTTCAGCCTGAACATCTTAGTGAATTTATAAAAATGAAGAAATTGGCTGCTGGCTAGAACCAATTAATCGGGTATATTTAGTTTGGATAGATGGGTGCTAAGCTATATTATTCTTAAAGTTTTCCTTAGCATTTCTCCATGTATTTTCTTTCATGTGGCCTTCCCTTTAGTGGTCTAAAGAGGGGGGGAAAATGTTTTTCTTACAAAAATATAATTGTGATTACAATTTTAAGTTCCGTATTGCTGGTTCAAGTTTGTACATGACTTGTAAAAATTTAAATGCATTAAAAATAAAAAAAAAATAAGAAGGATAATACATAAGCATTGGGAGATGATGCAATACTTTCCTGTATTACATAGACCACTTCAATTTGCATATCGGCGGAACAGGAATTTAGCAGAAATGCTGATGACCTCATATATGGGCACTCGAGCAGGATACAACACGAGAGGAGTTGGGTCATTATGCTTGTGGACACTGTACCTATTGGAAATATGCTTGGTGCACCACTCAAGTTTTTATTTTTTATTTATTACATTTGTACCCCGCACTTTCCCACACAATGCAGGTTCAATGTGGCTTACATAGTAATTCGAAATACAAAGTCTTATAAGGAGAGAAATTTCAAACTGTAATGAAACATGATAAAATTGAAGCTTGATAATGTATAATTAGGTTAAGGGAGGGTAAACAGGATAGGATAGTATAGGTTGGGGGAAATGGGGTAAGGAGGGATATAGTAAAGGAGAGATGGAGAAGAGAAGGTTGGGATGAGTAGAGGGGGAATGGGGAGATGGGGTAAGTAAAACCAATGATGAGGTCATTATCAGTGTCAGAACAGAATTGGGAGTGGAGGTTGATAAGACTAGGTTGGGACATTAGAGTAGGTTTGCTTAAAGAAATGAGCTTTCAGCATTTATCTAAAGGGCAAGTAGTCGTTAATTAATCGGATAGAGCTTGGTAGTGCATTCCAAAGCTGGCTGCCTAAAAAGGAGAAACTAGATGCATAGTAGGTCTTGTATTTAATTCCTCTGCAGTTGGGAAGGTGTAGGTTGAGATAAGTTTGTGAGGAAATAGATCTGTTTCTGGCAGGGAGGTCGATCAAATCACTCATGTAGCTGGGGGATTCACCGTGTATGATCTTGTGGATCATTGTGTGGACCTTTAAAATGTATTCTTTCTTTGATGGGGAGCCAGTGAAGCTTCACTCGAAGAGGTGATGCACTTTCGAATTTCAATTTGCCAAAAATAAGTCTGGTTGCCATGTTTTGGGCAGTTCCTATACCATCTAGTAACAAGTTGTTTGTTTTTACTTAACGTATAGAACAACATGCGATTCATCTCAGCTCATCCATTGTGTTAAACGTCCGTGCCAAAAACATTATATAGGTCAGACGAGAAGGAAGATCAAGTTCCAAATTGCGCAGCATTTAAGTAATATTCTGTCTGACTTTGTCTCCAAGGATCCTTTTTCCTGTCACACAAAGATGTAGCCAATCATTACAGGGGTTTGAGGCTAGAGTAGCCAAAAAGGGGGCAGGGCTATGCAAATCAGAGAAAGGGTGTGGCTATGCAAAAGGGGCAGTGTTTGGGTGGGGTGGGTGAAGACGTCATATCCGGTGACATCATCACAAGGGATGAGGAGTGGGCATGGCTTGGGTGGTGACATCACAGGAGCAAGGGTTTGGGCGTGTCCTCACTTCTGATTGCCTGAGAAACCAAAAGTGGGTGTGTCACTTGTCAAAATCAATTAATTTTGACAAATGCAGATGAGATACACCACTAGGTACCCTGTTCAACTAGTGGAGCTTTCAATCCCCAAGAGCTCAACCTTCTGCCAAAAAGGAGGACAAGTAGACCTCCTACATAACTACACAAGTGTTGCCATACTGGGACATACTGAAGGTCCATCAAGCCCAGCATCCTATTTCCAACAGTGGCCAATCCAGGTTACAAGTACCTGACAATATCCCAAAACAATACAATACATTTTATGCTGCTAGAAATAAGTAGTGGATTTTCTCCAAGTCCATCTTAATAATGGTCTATGAACTTTTCTTTTAGGAAGCCATCCAAACCTTTATTTAAACCCCGCTATGCTAACTGCATTTACCACGTTCTCTAGCAATGGAATCCAGAGTTTAATTACACATTGGGTGAAGAAATATTTTCACCAATTTGTTTTAAATTTACTACTTTACAGCTTCATTACATTACATGCACCCTAGTGCTAATATTTTTGGAAGGAGTAAACAAGCGATTTGTCTACCCGTTCCACTCAACTCATTACAGTACAGACTTACTACTACTACTTATCATTTCTATAGTGCTACGACCCCCCTTTTCAGCCTCAGACCCATTCTCCCACCTGCCTCTTCTCAGACCCCAGTTCCAGCTCCAGCCCCCTTCTCCTATCTGAGCCCATCTGCTCCTCCTTTTTTTTTCACACCGTTCCTCTCATTTTCACAGTCACCCTTTTGAAAGTTAAATGCTAACGTATTGGATTTCCTGTGTGTACTTAGTTCAGAGATTATATTAAATTTGATCATGTTATGATCACTGTTATCAAGGGGCCCCAGCACTACTGCCTCCTGTACCAGATCATGTGCTCTACTAAGGACTAAGTCTACAGCTGTTCCCCCTCTTGTTTGTTCATGAACCAGGTGCTCCATAAATCAGTCCTTGATTTTGTCAAGGAATTTTACCTCCCTAGCATGCCCCAATGTTACATTTACCCAGTCAATATCAAGATAATTGAAATTGCCCATTATTTTTGTGTTGCCCAGTTTGTTTGCCTCCCTAATCTCTGATAACATTACTGCATCTGTCTGTTCATCCTGACATTCATCGCTGTCCTACCCCATCACTGCGATATAATTTATACCCTGGTATGATAGTGTCCCACTGGTTATCCTCCTTCCCTCAGGACTTTCCCTTCCAGAGACCTGTTGCCTCAGGATCTTACCATGGAAAGCCTCTTGCTTCAGGATCTCTCTCTTTCACTGACTCAGGGATTTAACACCCTTTCTGTCTGAGCCCTACCCCTCTGACAGCTTGAGTTTTAGCAGATTAGCACCATCTGCTGAAAGGTGGCTGAGCTGTAACCTCAGTGAGGGAGTGTTTCTAGGAGCGCCTGCTACTATGTCACAAGCACCTTGGTTGAATTTCTTCACCAAGGCAGCAAATAAATCTTAACAATAAACCAGAATAAGTAAATCCATACGTATTTTAACTAAAGTCTATTCCTGTTTGAGTTTAGTGAGCTCCCCTCATATAGCAGAGATATAAGTAGACAGATGGGACAATCTCTAAAAGGGCAATTCTCTAAGTGCCACAATGGGGAGTTTTGAACAGAAAACCTATTATGGTATCTGTGTAAACAGGTGCCTTTACAGAATACTATCTTAAGCCCCAACATATGCACATAATGTTAGGTGCCTACGAAAAACCCTGACCATGGAGGGGTCCTCCCCCAGAGGTAGCTCAGACCCCTCCTCAAGAGCATTCTGAGCCCACTCCTCATCCTCTAGGAACCCCTCCTCCAGAAGAGGAGGGGAGGAGAAATCTTCCTGATCTCCAGCCTGAGGGGCGCAGCACTGAAATATATGACAGTACCAGAGGATATTCACTGCACAAACATTTCACCACAAGTCACTCGAGGGCCCCTTTTACTAAGTGGCAGAAAGTCCAAAGTGGGCTTACCACTCGCTAAACAGGAAGTACTGCCAGGCGGCCTGGCGGTACTTCCTACCCCTAGCGCGCCATCATATCCAGCGCTACAAAATGTTTATTTTTGTACCACTGGAGTGTACATGGTGGTAATCGGGCAGTGTCATGTGATGACCGGTTATCGCTGGGTTAGCACAGGAGCCCTTACCGCCACCTCAATGGGTGGCGGCAAGGGCTCCCCCCGCAAAATGGCTTCGGGGCAAGCGAGAGCTTTACTTGCTGCACAGCCATTTCCTGTAGGAAAGAGAGACTTGCCTTTTACCCACTGCAGTAAAAGGGGGCCTTGACGCATGTGAAAACCATGTACCGACGCAGTGACGTAGCAAGGGCGGGGCGGTGGACTCCGCTGGGAGGTGTTGGCTCCACTGGTTCCCTGCTCCCTCTGCCCCAGAACAGGTTACTTCCTGTTCCGGGGCAGAGGGAGCAGTGAACCAGCGGTACCGACCCCCCCCCCCCCCCAAGCGCCGTACACACGGCAGGCAAGAATGCACTCGGGGGGGGGGGCTTGGGTGATGCGCCGAGGCAGTGGCGTTCCTGGGGGTGCGGTCTGCCCCGGGTGCACGCCGCTGGGGGGGGGGGGGGTGCCGCGCGCCTGTCCGCTACGTTCGTTCTGTGCTCCCTCTGCCCCGGAACAGGAAGTAACCTGTTCTGGGGCAGAGGGAGCAGGGAACCAGCGGAGCCAACACCCCCCAGCGGAGTCCACCGCCCCGCCCTTGCTACGCCACTGCGTCGGTACATGGTTTTCACATGCGTCAAGGCCCCCTTTTACTGCAGTGGGTAAAAGGCAAGTCTCTCTTTCCTACAGGTTACTTCCTGATCCGGGGCAGAGGGAGCACGGAAACGAAGCGGACAGGCGCGCGGCACCCCCCCCCCCCCCAGTGGTGTGCACCCGGGGGGGGGGGTGGTCCTTCACTGGGGGCGTGTCCTTTCGCCAGGGGGTGGGTCGCATTGGGGATCCGACCTGGGTGTCAGCCCTCCTAGGAACACCACTGCGCTGAGGGGGGGTGCGCAGCGGCAAACTGCCCCGGGTGGCAGCCACCCTCGCTAGGCCACTGTACTGACGCCAGCGCAGGCCCCCTTTTGCCGCACCTTGGTAAATGGGGCCCTTACTATGCTAAACCTAGAGGCGGGGCTACGTTGCTGTAGCTGCCCAATGGCTACGCTCGTGTTTACGATGTTTTTTTTACAATAGGGATTCTCAAACCGACCCTGAGAGACTCCAGCTCGCTTGTGGAAACCTCCGCAACAAATATTCATGAGACAGATTTGCATTACAAATCTAGAAGAGAGAACTTTTCTTGGAGAAAGTGCACTGACTGACTGAAGTCACAGGTAGACTGCCCAGGAAGTGACGTCACGGTTACGCCTCCGCGTATCCCTCCCCGCCTAAAACGGCGGCGCGCGTCCTCCTCCTCACTGCTCGAGCGCTGCGTTGGGCCTCTTGGTCACATGATCACGCGCGTGCTCCGCTGGCTTTTGGCGCGTCGTGTGCGCGTGCCTGCCTCCTTTGCTGCGCCGGCGCAGACTGGCCGCGCGGTGTCGGATCCCATCCCTCCGCCTCCTCTCTTCAGTCGAAGCGGCAACAACATGCGGCCCGCGCTTGGTACCTTCGGCCCCCATCCGCACAACAATCCTCTGCCCCTCCGGCAGCTGGCTCTGTCCCGAGTCAGCCTCTCAAGAGCGTGGGCACCTCCGAGGCAGCAGAACCAAGACACCAAAATTGTGCACCCGACAATAGCACCAGTAATCGCCTCAGGACGCATCATTCCAAGTCAGCAAAATACCCTCTTTAACCTTACACAGGAGGGAGAGAAGCTGCTGGGAATAGCTGCGAAGAGACAGAAATAAATGCTGAACTATGGGGTGGACAGCAGAAAAGAGGGGAGAGATGCTGGAACATGGAAGGGAGACAGTAAGAAAGAGAGGGAGAGATGCTGGAACATGGAAGGGAGACAGCAAGAAAGAGATGGAGAGATGCTGGAACGTAGGAGGGAAGAGAGGGAGAGATGCTGGAACATGGAAGGGAGACAGCAAGAAAGAGGGAGAGATGCTGGAACATGGAAGGGAGACAGCAAGAAAGAGATGGAGAGATGCTGGAACGTAGGAGGGAAGAGAGGGAGAGATGCTGGAACATGGAAGGGAGACAGCAAGAAAGAGGGAGAGATGCTGGAACATGGAAGGGAGACAGCAAGAAAGAGGGAGAGATGCTGGAACATGGAAGGGAGACAGCAAGAAAGAGGGAGAGATGCTGGAACATGGAAGGGAGACAGTAAGAAAGAGAGGGAGAGATGCTGGAACATGGAAGGGAGACAGCAAGAAAGAGATGGAGAGATGCTGGAACGTAGGAGGGAAGAGAGGGAGAGATGCTGGAACATGGAAGGGAGACAGCAAGAAAGAGGGAGAGATGCTGGAACATGGAAGGGAGACAGCAAGAAAGAGGGAGAGATGCTGGAACATGGAAGGGAGACAGCAAGAAAGAGGGAGAGATGCTGGAACATGGAAGGGAGACAGCAAGAAAGAGATGGAGAGATGCTGGAACGTAGGAGGGAAGAGAGGGAGAGATGCTGGAACATGGAAGGGAGACAGCAAGAAAGAGGGAGAGATGCTGGAACATGGAAGGGAGACAGCAAGAAAGAGGGAGAGATGCTGGAACATGGAAGGGAGACAGCAAGAAAGAGGGAGAGATGCTGGAACATGGAAGGGAGACAGTAAGAAAGAGAGGGAGAGATGCTGGAACATGGAAGGGAGACAGCAAGAAAGAGATGGAGAGATGCTGGAACGTAGGAGGGAAGAGAGGGAGAGATGCTGGAACATGGAAGGGAGACAGCAAGAAAGAGGGAGAGATGCTGGAACATGGAAGGGAGACAGCAAGAAAGAGGGAGAGATGCTGGAACATGGAAGGCAGACAGCAAGAAAGAGATGGAGAGATGCTGGAACGTAGGAGGGAAGAGAGGGAGAGATGCTGGAACATGGAAGGGAGAAACGTAGGAGGGAAGAGGGGAGATGCTGGAACATGGAAGGGAGACAGAAAGATGGAGAGATGCTGGAACGTAGGAGGGAAGAGAGGGGGAGAGATGCTGGAACATGGAAGGGAGACAGCAAGAAAGAGGGAGAGATGCTGGAACATGGAAGGGAGACAGCAAGAAAGAGGGAGAGATGCTGGAACATGGAAGGGAGACAGCAAGAAAGAGATGGAGAGATGCTGGAACGTAGGAGGGAAGAGAGGGAGAGATGCTGGAACATGGAAGGGAGACAGCAAGAAAGAGGGAGAGATGCTGGAACATGGAAGGGAGACAGCAAGAAAGAGGGAGAGATGCTGGAACATGGAAGGGAGACAGAAAGATGGAGAGATGCTGGAACGTAGGAGGGAAGAGAGGGGGAGAGATGCTGGAACATGGAAGGGAGACAGCAAGAAAGAGGGAGAGATGCTGGAACATGGAAGGGAGACAGCAAGAAAGAGGGAGAGATGCTGGAACATGGAAGGGAGACAGCAAGAAAGAGGGAGAGATGCTGGAACATGGAAGGGAGACAGAAAGATGGAGAGATGCTGGAACGTAGGAGGGAAGAGAGGGGGAGAGATGCTGGAACATGGAAGGGAGACAGCAAGAAAGAGGGAGAGATGCTGGAACATGGAAGGGAGACAGCAAGAAAGAGGGAGAGATGCTGGAACATGGAAGGGAGACAGTAAGAAAGAGAGGGAGAGATGCTGGAACATGGAAGGGAGACAGCAAGAAAGAGATGGAGAGATGCTGGAACGTAGGAGGGAAGAGAGGGAGAGATGCTGGAACATGGAAGGGAGACAGCAAGAAAGAGGGAGAGATGCTGGAACATGGAAGGGAGACAGCAAGAAAGAGGGAGAGATGCTGGAACATGGAAGGGAGACAGCAAGAAAGAGATGGAGAGATGCTGGAACGTAGGAGGGAAGAGAGGGAGAGATGCTGGAACATGGAAGGGAGACAGCAAGAAAGAGGGAGAGATGCTGGAACATGGAAGGGAGACAGCAAGAAAGAGAGGGAGAGATGCTGGAACATGGAAGGCAGACAGCAAGAAAGAGATGGTGAGATGCTGGAACGTAGGAGGGAAGGGAGAGATGCTGGAACATGGAAGGGGGAACAGCAGGAAAGAGAGATGACAGAGCATGGTGGTGGATGGGTAGCAGGAAAGAGAAAAGGAAAGTTGCCAGAGTAGGAGTAATACAATAATTAAGTAGAAACATACAAAGAATATTTTTGTTAGAACTCTGGAAATACTGTCTTTATATGAAAACAAGCCTCCTATAGGCAATCCTGAGTTCTCACTCCTTTAACAGTGGTATAGCCAGCAGGAGCCTGGGCTGCCATACTTTTGACCTCAGGTCGTCTCCAGTATTGTTTCAATGGAACTTTGGAAGGCTAAGTGCTTTGAAAATATGCCTCCTAGTCTCCCAGTCTCGTAAGGTCCTCTTGTAATTTTTTACAATCCTCCCACGATTTAACGACTTTGAATAGCTTTGTGTCGTCAGGAAATGTAATTACCTCGCTAGTTACTCCCATCTCTAGATCATTTTAAATATGTTAAAAAGCAGCGGTCCCAAACCAGACCCCTGTGGAACTCCACTATCTACCCTTCTCCATTAACAATACTGACCATTTAACCCTACTCTCTGTTTTCTATCTTTTAACCAGTTTTTAATCCACAGTAGGACACTACCTCCTATCCCGTGACTCTCCAGTTTCCTCTGGAGTCTTTCATGAGGTACTTTGTCAAACGCCTTCTGAAAATCCAGATACACAATATCAACCAGCTCCCCTTTATCCACATGTTTGTTCACCCCTTCAAAGAAATGTAATAGATTGGTGAGGCAAGATTTCCCTTCACTAAATCCATGTTGACTTTGTCTCATTAATCCATGCTTTTGAATATGCTCTGTAATTTTGTTCTTAATAATAGTCTCTACCATTTTGCCCGGCACCGACGTCAGACTCACCGGTCTATAATTTCCCGTATCTCCTCTGGAACCTTTTTAAAAAATCGGTGTTGCATTGGCCACCCTCCAATCTTCCGGTACCACGCTCGATTTTAAGGATAAATTACATATTACTAACAATAGCTCATTTTTCAGTTCTATCAGTACTCTGGGATGAATACCATCCGGTCCAGGAGATTTGCTACTCTTCAGTTTGTAGAACTGCCCCATTACATCCTCCAGGTTTACAAAGAATTCATTAAGTTTCTCAGACTCGTCAGCTTCGAATACCATTTCCGGCACCGGTATCCCACCCAAATCTTCCTCAGTGAAGACCGAAGCAAAGAATTCATTTAATCTCTCTGCTACGGCTTTGTGTTTCCTGATCGTCCCTTTTACTCCTTGGTCATCTAGCGGTCCAACCGATTCTTTTGCCGGCTTCCTGCTTTTAATATACCTAAAAAGTTTTTTACTATGTGTTCTTGCCTCCACACAATCTTTTTTTTAAGTCCCTAAGTGTCACAATGGTGACTGTTTCCTTGTCTGTGCTCACCTCGCCCTCTGGTGGCCAGAACCGGGGGCTGCTATGGACTGTCACACGTTCCAGTCTTCAGCACAGTCTGGTCCGGATCTTCCAGGCTTCCAGACTTGCTTTTCTTGTTTGTGCTGAACAGCACCCGTAGCTGCCTTGTGATTCCTGCAGCTGAACTTCAGCTGCTGATGGGCGTTATTAACCACCTGGAAACTTCTGTGTTTGCCTTTGCATCTCCTAAGGTCCATGGTATGTTGGTGTGCTTTGTGCACTTCTGCCTAGTCCTGTTTATAGTCTGAGTTCCTTGTCTGGTTCTAGTTAGTTTGTGTGTAGTTTAGTTCCTAGTCTTGTTTCTAGTCTGTATTCCTTGTCTAGTTCTTGGTTGTCTGTGTTTCTTTCTTAGTGGCTGCTTGGCAGCTTTCAGTCCTGACTCTTTCCTGTCTGTGTTTCTTTCTTAGTGGCTGCTTGGCAGCTTTCAGTCCTTGTTCTTGAGCCTGTCTGCTTTCTACCTAGTGTGGTATTGTTTGTCTGAGAGTCCTAGTCTAATCCTGCCTAGCTTCCCTTGTGTATTCTAGACCCTGTGTGTATCCTGTTGGTATCCAGTCCCTGCCCTGCCCTGTCTTGTAAGTCCTGCCGGCCGCCTGCACCCAGGGGCTCAACTCCTGGGGAACGGCGGGCAAGCGCAGGTGAAGTCTAGCTGTTCCTGCTCTGCCTAATTCAGCTTGTTTGCCTCAGCTGCAACTCCAGTCCGGGGTTCCAGTCCTGTTCTGCCCTTGTCTGTGGTTTGGGGGTGGTTTTGCCAGCCACTGCCGCTCCATGACAGTGGTCCAAGGGCTCACAAACCCAGTGTTTCTGCCTTGAGAACCTAACACTTAAGTTTCTTTTTCACCGTTCTCATTTTATCATAAGTCTCCTTTTTTAAAGTTAAATTCTAACTTATTTGATTTCCTATGTTTACTTCAAAGCTAATATCAAATCCAATCGTATTATGATCACTGTTATCAGGCGGCCCCAGCACCATTACCTCCGCACCAGATCATGCGCTCCACTAAGTACTAGGTCTAGAATTTTTCCTTCTCTCGTCTGCTCCTGTACCAGCTGCTCCATAAAGCTGTCCTTGATTTCATCAAGGAATTTTACCTCCCTAGCGTGCTCTGATGTTACATTTACCCAGTCAATATCGTGGTAATTGAAATCACCCATTATTATTGTGTTGCCCAGTTTGTTCGTGTCCCTAATTTCCTTTAATTTCCCAGTTTGTTTGCATCCCTAATTTTTCATGGTCTGTGTGTTTTTTGACAACTTTGAATAGTTTTGTGTCATCTGCAGATTTAATCACCTCACTTGTTCTGATTTCCAGATCATTTATAAATATGTTAGTACTGGCCCCAGTACAGATCCCTATGGCACTCCATCAGATCATCTCTTTGTGCTCTTGTCGAGATTGAAAAGAGGTGAGGCAGCTTCTAAGGCTTCCATTGCTCGCTGGATTAGGGAAGCCATTGGAGCGGCGTATTTGCTACAAGGGCGGCCCTGAAGGCACATTCTACTCGGGCACAGGCGGCTTCTTGGGTGGAGGCGTTGGCCTTATCTCTGGAAGAGATTTGTTACTTGGGCGTCCCATCATACTTTTGCGAAGCATTACAGGCTAGACGTGTCTGCTCGGGAGGATGCGAGTTTTGGGGCGGGAGTGTTGGCGCAGGGAGCGTCACCTTTCCACCCGACTTAAGGAATGCTTTGGTACATCCCATTAGTTCCTGGATTCATCTGCTGCAAGTGACAAGGAAGGTAAAATTATGTCTTACCTGATAATTTTCTTTCCTTTAATGCAGCAGATGAATCCAGGATCCCTCCCTAGTTCAGCCGACGTTTTTTTCATTTTCCACACAGTGTGGCTATTTTTTCCTTCCGGGTTCTGTTGTGCAGAGTTCAGACAGATATGGGAACATGGAAAGGATTCCGATTTCTGGATCCAGTTGCAGTTATTTTGAACTTCTTATTTGGTTCTGTTTTTTATAGTGAGGATGGTTTCTGATTGTTATTATTTTCATATTTTTGGCCTTGGCAAATGCTTACGAATTACATACTAACTGAGGAAGGAGCTGGCCATCTGGCATCACTGCCTTTAGTTTGTTTATCTCTACCTCCAACTGCTGGTAGGTGGACTTAACCTACTAGTACCATATTTCAGTTATCTATCATTGTTTGCTGATTGCACATTTTTTGTTCATTGTTCCAGTGTGACAATAAACCTGTTCAGTTTGTTGACTCTGCTGTTTGGACTAATAAAGAATCCTGGAAGTTTGTGTGTTGGGTCTGTGAGTGCTTTCCGGGAACTGTGGGACCACCGGCAGTGTGACTCCAGTAACTTAGAAATCACTGGGGATAATAGGAGAGCAGTAGACTCGCTGAGAGGCGGTTGTGACCCAGTTGGTGGGAGGAGGATGCTAGTGTAGAGCACAAGTGGCAGGCATAGGCGGACCTTAGCTGTGCTGGGGATAGACCCTCTAAGTGGCCGCGAGGTAATCCCAGGCGGGTGACTAGGCATTTCTTGACATAAATCTTAGTTGCCAATTTCAGGACCATTTTTCAAGCTTTTCTAGATTTCTCCTCATGCTATCTACACCCTTGGGGGTGTCTACCCTATTACAGAGTTTGGTATCATCCGCAGATACAAATCTTACCAGACAGTCCTTTCACAATATCACTCACAAAGATGTTAAAAAGAGCCGGTCCAGTGAGAGAATCCAAGATGGCCGCTTGAGGGAGGTCACGCAAAAGAGCATCTCTGCACTTCCCTTTCTTTGCTATGGGGATGAAGTGCAAGGGCAAGCCATGAGACTTTCTCTCTGAGTCTCAGCAGACAGCACCATACTGGCAAATTTTCATCGCTGAGATCTTTGCTGTGACTATAAGGCTGGTCTCTTCTGCAGTGCTGTCTGAAGCAACAGCCATGGGAGATGCCGATACCACCTTGAGCCTGAAACAGTGGTAGGCACCTCCCCCCCCCCCCCCCCCCCCCCCCAGTGTTGGAGCACTCGACTGCAGCAGAATTGTTGCGGCAGTTAGTGTCGCAAGACAGTGCTCCCTCCGGAAAGGAGAACCAGCGGTGTGAAACTGCTCCTGGGATGTCTTCACAGGAGGGCATTGATTTGCACCTGCGTGATCAGAGCTCTTTGATTGTAGTACATAAGTGTTGCCATACTGGGACAGACCGAAGATCCATCAAGCCCAGCATCCTGTTTCAACAGTATCCAATCCAGGTTACAAGTACCTGGCAAGATCCCAAAACAGTACAATACATTTTATGTTGCTTGTCCTAGAAATAAACAATGGATTTTCCCCAAGTCCATTTTAATAATGGCTTATGGACCTTTCTTTTAGGAAGTTTGTCTGTTCGGCATCTCCTGTTTGTCCTAATTAGCAGGGACTGTCTCTTCATGTTCAAGTGTACAGCGCTGCGTATGTCTAGTAGCGCTATAGAAATGATAAGTAGTAGTAGTAGTAGTAAGTTATTGAAACCATTGTTAAACCTCACTAAGCTAACAGTTTTTACCACATTCTCTGGCAACGATTTCCAGAGTTTAATTACATGTTGAGTGAAGAAATATTTTCTCCGATTCATTTTAAATGTACTACTTTGTTCTCTAGTCCTAGTATTTTTGGAAAGAGTAAACAAGCGATTCACATCTACCCGTTCCACTTCATTCCAAGCTGAAGAGCCCTAGCCACTATAGCCTTTCCTCACAGGGAACTCATCTCATCCCCTTTATCATTTTTGTCGCCCTTCTCTGTACCTTTTCTAATTCCATTATATCTTTTTTGAGATGTGGTGACCAAAATTGTACATAGTACTCGAGGTGTGCTCGCACCATAGAGCGATACAAAGGCACTACATCCTTATTTTTGTTTTCCATTCCTTTCCTAATAATATCTAACATTTCTATTTGCTTTCTTAGGCGCTACACACACTGAGCAGAGGGTTTCAATGTAACATCAGCAATGACACATAGATCCCTTTCCTAGCCTAATGTGGAACCTTGCATCACGTAGCTATAGTTTGGGTTCCTGTTTCCCACATGCATCACTTTGGACTTGCTTACATTAAACATCATGTGCCACATGGATGCCCAGTTTTCCAGTCTCGCAAGGTCCTCTTGTAATTTTTCACAATCCTCTTGTGATTTAACAACTTTGAATAGCTTTGTGTCGTCAGGAAATGTAATTACCTCGCTAGTTACTCCCATCTCTAGATCATTTTAAATATGTTAAAAAGCAGCGGTCCCAAACCAGACCCCTGTGGAACTCCACTATCTACCCTTCTCCATTAAGAATACTGACTATTTAACCCTACTCTCTGTTTTCTATCTTTTAACCAGTTTTTAATGCACAATAGAACACTACCTCCTATCTCATGACTTTCCAGTTTCCTCTGGAGTCTTTCATGAGGTATTTTGTCAAATGCCTTTTGAAAATCCAGATACACAATATCAACCAGCCCACTTTTATCCATATGTTTGTTCGCCCCTTCAAAGAAATAAAATAGAATAGCGAGGCAAGATTTCCCTTCACTAAATCCATATTGCTGTCTCATTAATCTATTCTTATGTATATGCACTGTAATTTTGTTCTTTATAATAGCCTCTATCATTTTGCCCTGCACTGACGTCGGCTCACCAGTCTATAATTTCCTGGATCACCTCTGGAACCTTTTTTAAAAATCTTCATTACATTGGCCACCCTACAATCTTCCTGTACCATGCTTGATTTTAAAGATAAATTACATATTACTAACAATAGCTCTGCAAGTTCATTTTTCAATTCTATCATTATGGGATAATGTGGGATACAAATGCAATAAATAAATATACCATCTGGTCTAGGCAATTTGCTACTCTTCAATTTGGCCATTACATCTTCCATGTTTACAGAGATTTGATTCATTTTCTCTGACTCATCAGCATTGAATACCATTTCTAGCACTGGTATAAGTACATAAGTATTGCCATACTGGGAAAGACCAAAGGTCTATCGAGCCCAGCATCCTGTTTCCAACAGTGGCCAATCCAGGTCACAAATACCCGGCAAGATCCCAAAAATTTACAAAACATTTTATACTGCTTATCCCAGAATTAGTGGATTTTCCCCAAGTCCATTTAATAACGTTCTATGGACTTTTCCTTTAGGAAGCCGGCCAAACCTTTTTTAAACTCCGCTAAGCTAACCGCCTTTACCACATTCTCTGACAACGAATTCCAGAGTTTAATTACACATTGAGTGAAGAAATATTTTCTCCGATTCGTTTTAAATTTATTACATTGTAGCTTCATTGCATGCCCCCTAGTCCTAGTATTTCTACCCGTTCAACTTCACTCATTATTTTATAGGCCTCTATCATATCTCCCCTCAGCTGCCTTTTCTCCAAGCTGAAGAGCCCTAGCCGCTTTAGCCTTTCATCATAGGGAAGTTGTGCCATCCCCTTTATCATTTTCGTCGCCCTTCTCTGCACCTTTTCTAATTCCACTATATCTTTTTTGAGATGTGGCGACCAGAATTGAACACAATATTCGAGGTGCGGTCGCACAATGGAGCGATACAAAGGCACTATAACATCCTCATTTTTGTTTTCCATTCCTTTCCAAATAATACCTAACATTCTATTTGCTTTGTTAGCCGCCGCAGCACACTGAGCAGAAGGTTTCAGCGTATCATCAACGACGACACCTAGATCCCTTTCTTGGTCCGTGACTCCTAACGTGGAACCTTACATGACGTAGCTATAATTCAGGTTCCTCTTTTCCACATGCATCACTTTGCACTTACTCACATTAAACGTCATCTGCCATTTAGACGCCCAGTCTTGTAGGGTCCTTTTGTAATTTTTCACAATCCTCCCACGATTTAACGACTTTGAATAACTTTGTGTCATCAGCAAATTTAATTACCTCGCTAGTTACTCCCATCTCTAGGTCATTTATAAATATGTTAAAAAGCAGCGGTCCCAGCACAGAGCCCTGGGGAACCTCACTAACTACCCTTCTCCATTGAGAATACTGACCATTTAACCCTACTCTCTGTTTTCTATCTTTTAACCAGTTTTTAATCCACAATTGAACACTACCTCCTATCCCATGACTGGAGTCTTTCATGAGGTACTTTGTTACATAGTAACATAGTAGATGACGGCAGAAAAAGACCTGCACGGTCCATCCAGTCTGCCCAACAAGATAAATTCATATGTGCTACTTTTTATTTGTACCTGTCCTCTTCAGGGCACAGACCATATAAGTCTGGCCAGCACTATCCCCGCCTCCCAACCACCAGCCCCGCCTCCCACCACCAGCTCTGGCACAGACTGTATAAGTCTGCCCAGCACTATCCCCGTCTCCCAACTACCAGTCCCACCTCCCACCACCAGCTCTGGCACAAACCGTATAAGTCTGCCCAGCACTATCCCTGCCTCTCAACCACTAGCCCCGCTTCCCACCACCGGCTCTGCCACCTAAACTCGGCTAAGCTCCCAAGGATACATTCCTTCTGAACAGGATTCCTTTATGTTTATCCCATGCATGTTTGAATTCTGTTACCGTTTTCATCTCCACCACCTCCCGCGGGAGGGCATTCCAAGTATTCACCACTCTCTCCGTGAAAAAGTACTTCCTGACATTTTTCCCGAGTCTGCCCCCCTTCAATCTCATTTCATGTCCTCTCATTCTACCGCCTTCGCATCTCCGGAAAAGATTCGTTTGCGGATTAATACCTTTGAAATATTTGAACATCTGTATCATATCGCCCCTGTTTCTCCTTTCCTCCAGAGTATACATGTTCAGGTCCGCAAGTCTCCCCTCATACATCTTGTAACGCAAATCTCATACCATTCTCGTAGCTTTCCTTTGCACCGCTTCAATTCTTTTTACATCCTTCGCAAGATACGGCTTCCAAAACTGAACACAATACTCCAGGTGGGGCCTCATCAATGACTTGTACAGGGGCATCAACACCTCCTTTCTTCTGCTGGTCACACCTCTCTCTATACAGCCTAGCAACCTTCTCGCTACGGCCACCGCCTTGTCACACTGTTTTGTCGCCTTCAGATCCTCAGATACTATCATCTCAAGATCCCTCTCCCCATCCGTACCTATCAGACTCTCACCGCTTAACACATACGTCTCCAGTGGATTTCTCTTCCCTAAGTGCATCACTTTGCATTTTTTCGCATTGAATTTTAATTGCCAAACCTTAGACCATTCTTCAAGCTTCCGCAGATCCTTTTTCATGTTTTCCACTCCCTCCTGGGTGTCCACTCTATTACAAATCTTAGTATCGTCCGCAAATAGGCAAACTTTACCTTCTAACTCTTCGGCAATGTCACTCACAAATATATTGAACAGAATCGGCCCCAACACCGATCCTTGAGGCACTCCACTACTCACCTTTCCCTCCTCTGAGCGAATTACATTAACCACCACCTTCTGGCATCTGTCCGTCAACCAGTTCCTAATCCAGTTTACCACTTCGGGTCCTATCTTCAGCCCATCCAGTTTATTTAAGAGCCTCCTGTGGGGAACCGTGTCAAAAGCTTTGCTGAAATCTAAATAGATTACGTCTATAGCTCGTCCCTGATTTAATTCTCCTGTCACCCAATCAAAGAATTCAGTGAGATTCGTTTGGCATGATTTCCCTTTGGTAAAACCATGTTGTCTTGGATCTTGCAACTTATTGGCTTCCAGGAAATTCACTATCCTTTCCTTCAGCATCGCTTCCATTACCTTTCCAATAACTGAAGTGAGGCTTACCGGCCTATAGTTTCCAGCTACTTCCCTATCACCACTTTTGTGAAGAGGGACCACATCTGCCGTTCTCCAGTCCCTCGGAACCTCTCCCGTCTGCAAGGATTTATTAAACAAATCTTTAAGAGGACCCGCCTGAACGTCCCTGAGCTCCCTCAATATCCTGGGGTGGATCCCGTCCGGTCCCATGGCTTTGTCCACCTTTAGCTTTTCAAGTTGTTCATACACACTCTCTTCCGTTTACGGTGCTCTTCATTCTCATTTGTACCTTTTCCAGTCCATCACGGTCCTTCTCCAGGATTTTCTTCTGTGAAAACAGAACAAAAGTATCTATTTAGGAAATTTGCTTTTTCTTCATCATTATCTACATAGCGGTTCGCAGTATCTTTCAGTCTCACAATTCCCTTTTTAGTCATTCTCCTTTCACTAATGTACCTGAAGAAATTTTTGTCACCCTTTCTTACATTTCTAGCCATAATATATTGATAAGATTACTAGACAAGTTCAGGATTGGTGGAAACATACTTAACTGGATCAAGGGCTTCCTAACCACAAGAACATATTAAGTAAAATCAAATTCAAACATATCATCACCGTGGAAAGCAGACTGTGGAGCTGCAAGGATCACCGCTATCACCGATCCTATTCAACTTAATGATGACCCCACTTGCCAAGTCCTTGTCCAACCATGGCCTTAACCCTTTCATATACACAGACGATGTCACAATATACATTCTTTACAAAATGAAACTGACAGAAATCACCAACGAAATCAAGCTCGGCCTGAGCATCATGGATTCATGGGCAAATGCATTTCAACTAAAACTCAATAAAGAAAAAACTCATTGTCTCATCCTCTCATCCCAACACAGCGCAGACATCCCCATAAGTATCAACACCCCAGATCACACCCTTCCTATCTCAGACAGCTTGAAAATCCTCGGCGTTACAATGGACCGTTACTTAACACTAGAGAGCCAAGTGGCATCCGCAACAAAGAAAATGTTCCACTCAATGTGGAAACTCAAATGCGTGAAGCAATTCTTCCCGAGGGAAGCATTTCACAACCTGATACAATCAATGGTACTAAGTAACTTTTTTCTGGGTTATTTCCAGCCCTCAAAACACCCCCAGACTAGCTGAAGGTAGCTTGAACACAGGAAATCCTCAAGGTTGCTTTTATTATTATTATTATTATTATTATTATTATTTATTGCATTTGTATCCCACATTTTCCCACCTCTTTGCAGGCTCAATGTGGCTTACAATACATACTGATCAGTGGAAATATTACTATATTCACCTCGTTTATCTGAACTCCTTACTTACCAGAGCTGTGTACTAGCCCTTAAGTAGCCAAGAACACATACTAAATATAATTAAGAGTATAAGAAGGTATCTTTTATTTCTTAAGGATCACGTATAATTACAATTAGCCATTAGTCTGCAGATACAATTTACAGAACACTATTTGTCATGAGAAATACCATTCAATTGGTTATAGGAATATAATACCCCAGCTGCAAACAGGTGCTATCTGGGTCTTAGTTTTGTGTGATATATTTTACCACTCAAAGGTATACATGGGAAAGCAATTGGGTAATTTGCCAATTCCATTGTGCTACATTGGTTTCCCCTGGAGATAGAGAGAGCAGTGGCCGCCCCTCTCTCCCTTGAAGCAGGAAGTACACTAACTTTTATATGCTCATTCAGGATACAGGTAATATGACAGCAGGCACATTTGATTGGATCTATGCTAATGTCATGGTTAACACTGATTGGCTATGCTAATGAATAGCTTCAAATCTTAGCTTTAACCACAAACTTTTGCAAGACCTCTGCACCTGCTCCACTAACCGCAAACATTTCCTATGAAGCCATCTGTGTCCTGTTTTTGAGGTTTTTGCAACCTAGCTCCTCCCTCATTTTGCTGCATGGTTTTTTCCAATAGCTCAGGAGCTTGCTGAAACTTCAGAGTTCAGATAAGGGCTAAAGGCCTGTACTTTTCTTGTCATTTTTAGATCCTGAACCAAAGTCTCAGGCCTGGGCTGCCAAATACTAATATACATAAGCCACTTAGATTACTACACTGGAATTTATGCAGGATGTAAAGAACAAACCTTAAAGAAACTTTAGACCGCTCAAAACATGGCAACTAGGCTTACATTTGGTAAAACGTGATTTGAAAGCGCAAAACCCTCCGCGAAAAACTACACTGGCTCCCAATCAAAGAACGCATCGCCTTCAAAATCTGCACCCTGGTTCACAAAATCATCTACGGAGAAGCCCCGAGCTACATGACAGACTTGATCGACTTACCAATTAGAAATACATCCGAATCAACACGAACTTATCTAAATCTGCACTACCCAAGCTGCAAAGGACTTAAATACAAAACAACTTGTTAAACGCCTTCTGAAAATCCAGTGAAGACCGAAGCAATTTATTTCATCTCTCCGCTACGGCCTTGTCTTCCTTGAGTGCCCCTATTATCCCTCGGTCATCTAGCGGACCATCTGATTGTTTTGCCGGCTTCTTCTAATATATTTAAAAAAGTTGTTATTACATATGTTTGCCTCCAACACAATCTTCTTTTCAAAATCTTTCTTTGCCTTCCTTATCAGCGCTTTGCATTTGACTTGCCATTCCTTATACAGTTTCCTATTATTGTCAGTCGAATCCTTCTTCCATTTTCTGAAGGATTTTCTTTTAGCTCTAATAGCTTCCTTCATCTCACTTTTTAACCTTGCCAGCTGTAGTTTGGCCTTCCTTCTTCCTTTTTTAATATATGGAATATAATTGGCCTGGGCTTCCAGAATGGTATTTTTGAATAGCAGCCATGCCTGATGCAAAATTTTTGACCTTTGCAGCTGTGTTCTGTCCTCCGACAGCCTCGCACTAGTTTATAACGTGATCCTAAAATGTGTGTAATGCCTTTACTGTTATTCTCAGTCCCAAGGACTATCATTGCTGCAGTTTCCCCACTGGAAAAATACATGAGCAATGCACTGTGGGTAATGTAGTTCACAGGCAGTGCAACCACACTTGTTTGGCTGTGTAAGAACTGCTATCACTGGTTGTGAGGCTGCTCAGACCTTCTCTCTCTCTGCCAAGCTTGGCTCTTTTGTCTTCTTGTTCAGTCTTACTATCTGTCCTCAGAGGTCAGCCAGGTATGACCTTTCCCTCCTATCTCTAGGACTACCCCTTGCTATCCGATAGCAGGCTCTGTCCCCATTGGTCTCTATCTGCTCCTCCCTGTGTGAAGCCCCACCACTTCTTTGTCCTTTCAGCCACGTGGGGCTTCTTCCTCCATTATAGCCAGGGACATGGAGCCAACACCATCTCGCTCCAGACAGCTCTGTCCTGCTGAAAATCCCTGTAACGAACCTGGATTTTTTACCCTGTAAATATCTTCTTCCAAATGAGATATCGCACATTGCAGTCACCCAGCTTTGGACTATTTCTACCTGTTCAACTACTTTCCTCTCCCCCTGCAATACAACTACCTCTCTTCAGATCTCCACCTCCCACAGCCTCCAGATTAAGAAGTCTCTGTATCCTGAACATCTATCTGTGAGTAAATTATCTGTGATTTATTCAATAAAAGAGACTTTATAAAATAATAGAGACTTCAGGTGTTTGCTGCGCCAGGGTTATGCTCCATGATATTGGGGCTTCTAATTACCAAGCTCCAAGAGTCATGACAAGCTGCTCTAATTTTTTTTTGACCATTCTGCTTTTTAAACATTAAATTCTATAATGTATTGGATTTCCTGTGTGTATGTAATCCGGAACCAATATCAAATCTGATCATATTATGATCACTGTTATCAAGCGGCCCCAGCATCATTAACTCCTGCACCAGATCATGTGCTCCACTAAAGACTAGGTCTAGAGTTTTTTTCCCCTTTTGTTGGTTCCTGAACCAGCTGCTCCATAAAGCAGTCGATTTCATCAAGGAATATTACCTCCCTAGCACTCAGTGATGGTTACCCTGTCAATATCAGGATAATTGAAATCACCCACTATTATTGTGTTTCCCGGTTTGTTAGCCTGCTTAATTTCTGATAACATTTCTGCATCTTGGCCAGGTGAACGGTAGTACACTAATTTATTTTATTTATTGCATTTGTATCCCACATTTTTCCACCTCTTTGCAGACTCAATGTGGCTTACAGAGTTGTTGTTGTTACATAAAGAAATAGCATAATCGAGAGTTAACAGTGGATATAAGAAAACAGTATTGATCATAGGCACAGGTGCCATAAGGTAGCGTGGTCGAGATTTAAACAAGCAGATAGAAGCAAAAACATTCCTGATGATAGGCAGTCGTTAATAGTGGGGAGGCATGATAATAGGTAATCGTTGCTAATGGGAGATGTCATAGAATATAACATAATCGAAGTTCAGATAAACATACATAGACGAGCATGTTCTTGATAGTAGTGTTATGGCGTATTACATTGGTAGTAACTGATCTTATTGGTATGTCATAGACTCGGACCTTTGGCCAGCGCCCTGAGACAGTACTTTACCTGCTCCATAGGTTAAGCCAGCCTTGGACAGGATGAAAGGCATCTTAGCTGGAAAATTCTAAGGACAAGACTGTACCCAGATTCATCTCCTTGGGAGAAGTTTGCAGCCCTATTCTTCTCCTCTCTGTGTTTGTATTCATTCTGTTTTACATATGAAGCCTTAAAGACACAACTGGCCTTTCGAGCTTCACCTGGTACCAATTACCCATTATATTCACACAGCTGCATTATTTCCTTAGGAGCGGAGGGGGTCGTTGAGTCTGATTTGTTTGTTAGAGCCTTGTAAGCCTGTTTTCTGTAATAAACCTTCTTACTTTACTTTTTTATTTTTTTCACCCTCATGGTTTCCTGCATGAGCACTGCACTGGTTGGCTAACATTAATTT
Source organism: Microcaecilia unicolor (assembly GCF_901765095.1). Taxonomy (NCBI): domain Eukaryota; kingdom Metazoa; phylum Chordata; class Amphibia; order Gymnophiona; family Siphonopidae; genus Microcaecilia; species Microcaecilia unicolor. Next base: position 10,416,072 of record NC_044032.1, on the reverse strand, counting down.
GTCATATGGGAATTGTATTTGCCGTACTTAGGGGCTGAAGGAGCCCCTTCCATAGGGCTTACAGTATATCCATTTTAATAGTAAAGTGATGTGGTAGCTGTGTTCACTTTTAAAGGTCATAACTAAAAATAAAGCATAGAAAAGAAAATAAGATTAATGAACTTAATACATTTTTGATTAGCTTTCAAAGATAAACCTTCATAGTAGATGGCGGCAGAAAAAGACCTGCACGGTCCATCCAGTCTGCCCAACAAGATAACTCATATGTGCTACTTTTTGTGTATACTCTACTTTGATTTGTTCCTGTGCTCACAACCAGTATTGCACATTTACCTTGACTTAAAGTCTTTCCCACAGCTACAATATACTCTGCAAACATCAGTGAACTGGGATTGCAGAAATTTGTTGTTGGGGGATCAAGAGTCTCTTATAGAACAAAAGATTTCAAAAACAAAATGATGGTTTATATAACTGTGCTACTCATTAAAAAGGTGATACTGAAGTACTGGATGGTATAAGGCCAGTCCATATCTTCAAATATGGATGCAGAAAGTGGCTCAGCATGAATCTTATTTTGACTGCCCCTTTCGGTCCGACCGTTCACGTGTCTATTAGATTGTAAGCGCTTTGAGCAGGGACTGTCTCTCTTTGTGAAATTGTACAGCGCTGCGTAACCCTGGTAGCGCTTTAGAAAACTAGCAAAACTAGTCAAAACTAGCAGTAAGCTGAGAAAGCTATATTTACTGTTCTGTATAGCAAAGGTTTTTAGACAGTAAGCAACACATAATTTTATGACTGACATACTCTTGAGGGTGCTGATACTGGGTACCTGGCCTTGCTCTGAACACATTGAGTCTATTCTACTGTGGGAGGGGGTGGGAGAGAGTGAGTAGCATGCAGTGCAGAGTAACACAAATGAATAAGTGGGCTGAACGTGTGAATGCATGGTTATGGGGAAAAACAATGTAAACTGGAACAAGGCTTGAACATATTGATGCAAAATGGTACAAACCTGCTTTTCTTAGTGGAAATTAGGCCTACATAGGCAATGAATTGGGCTTTCTTGAGGCCTCTCTCTCTCTAGGTATCTAAAGCCTTATCTTGGCCCTCATATCTGTTTTTCTTATCTGACATATCCACATTTGCAGAATCCCCCTGCCTCATCCAGAAACCTCCACCTTCCCTTATTAGTCAGTAAATGAAGGAAACATTTTTTTTTCTGTCGATGTGCATGTTACCCTGGCCAGGGTAAGTGACATTATTTTGTTCTTTGCAGTGGCGTACCAAGGGGGTGGGGGTGGTCCGCCCCGAGTGTACGCCGCTGGGGGGGGGGGGGTGCCACGCACCTGTCGGCTCTTCGTTTTCATGCTCCCTTTGCCCTGGAACAGGAAGTAACCTGTTCCAGGGCAGAGGGAGCATGAAAACAAAGAGCCGGCAGGCACGCGGCACCCCCCCCCCCCCCAGCGGCATGCACCCGGAGGGGGGTGTTCTTTCGCCGGGGGATTGCGCTGCATCCGGGGGTTCTTTCTCCGGGGGGGGGGGGTGTCGTGCTGTTCCGGGGGGGGAGGCGCTGCACCCGGGAGGCGGGGCGCATCGGCGATCCGCCCCGGGTGTCAGCCCCCCCAGGAACGCCACTGGTTCTTTGCATGGTAACTTAAAGATTGGGTTTAAAAGAGGAATTGTAGGTTATTGATAAACACAGTTAGAATACTAATAATAGTTTAAAAAAGCAGCAAACTTTATTAACTAGTCTCCATACCCTTTTCCCCATAGTTTTAAAACTCAAATTTTATATTCACCTGATATACCCAGTACCTTAAAAAGTTTTAATTAAAACAACTCTATAATACTAAGATGCAGAAAAGCAGGCCAGCAGCAAGACGGGTGCTATCCAGTCTTTTGCACTGAGTGTCACATGTATGATTATCTCCCAGTTGGTGTGAGAAATGAGCAAACGTTGACAAATATCAGAACATATTTGTGAACATTTGCTTATTTCTGATCTAAAGAAGGGTTACCTTCGAAAGCTAATCAAAAAAGATACCACTTAATACATCTTATTTTCTGTGTTTTGTTTTATTTCTATTTATATCCATTTTAATATAAAGCAGGGCTTTTTTTTGGAGGGGGTACTTGGAGGTACTGAGTACTGCCACCTTTCCCATTGTTTGCAAAAATCGACCCAGGGACCCCAGGTTTTAATGAAACAGCTCAGGCTCTACACACCAATTCAGCCTTGTTATAGATTCTATGACTGGTTGCAGGGGGCCTGGCTATTGTAGGATGGGTCCCTCAGTGGCCCTAGCATTTGAGTACCAGCACCTTTTTTGCTAGAAAAAACGCACTGATATAAAGAGAATATACAGTTCTAATAAGCATGGACATTACCATTTTAAACCTGTCCTTCTCGCTCCCTCTCTTTTAGTTAAGTGTCCTCCTTTATGGGTGTTGGTTGCTCTTGCACTGGCAGTTGGGACTTTGGGGGACATTATAGTCACTGCCTACTTTGGAAAGCACAGTGAGTATCTACTGAATATATGGGTTCCAGCCTTTCACTGCTTGTCTGACTGCTGCCTCTACAGGTCATCCGCAGAATGGTATTAAAACACTAGTAAAAAAAAAAGCCCATTTATGAAAGAAATGAAACGGGCGCTAGCAAGGTTGTCCTCTAATGGCAATTATGTTTTTAAGGGAATTGTTAGGAGAGAGTATGTGTGAGAGAGAGTGTGTGTGAGAGTGAATGAGTATGTGTGAGAGAGTGAGTTTGTGTGAGAGAGAGACAGAATGTGTGTGTCTGTGTGAGTGAGAGAGTGTAGTGTGTGTCTCGTGTGCACCAATTATGCTCTCTTCTCTGCATTCATCCATATGCAGCAAACGTCCTCTGTGCCCTGCCCCCTTCATCCATCCATGTGCAGCATCTCTCCCCTGCCCCCTCCATCCATCATGGTGCATCAATTCTCCTCTGTCCCTTGCCCTCCCTCCCTACATGCGAATCAACTCTGCATTCTCCCCTGGCCTCTCCTCCATCCACCCATATCCAGGGCCCCACTCCCTACCTCTCTCTCTGTGTGCCCTCCGAGTTCCAGGACCCCCTCCCTCCCCTGCCCTTCGAGTTCCATGCCCCCCATTCTCATTTGAGTTCCACACCCCGCGCCTCCCTCCCCTGTCCCCTTCGAGTTCCAGGACAACCCCCCCTGCCCTTCGAGTTCCAGGACGACCCCCCTCCCCTCCCCTTTGACTTGCAGGACGCCCCCTCCCTCCCTCCGAGGACCATGCCCTCCCCTCTCCTCCGACTTCCACGCCCCCGTGCCTCCCTCCCTCTCTCTCTGCCCTCCAAGCACGACCTGTCCTCCGGCAGCCCCTCGCCTTCCTAAGTGCTGGCTGTATTTTAAAAATTCTTACCTTGGGGGTGCGGCGTCCACAGTGAAGATGCTAAAGATGCATTTATTCTCTCTTCATCATTGCTAGTACTGTGTTTGTAGTTTTTGTCTTTTGATGGTATTTGCTTATTGTCATTCGTGATGAATGTTCAGCTGGGTTAAAAAAATTTTTTTTAATTGTTACTTCACCTTGAATCTCGTATGAGAGAGTTGGTGGGTTATAAATACCTTATAACATAGCATAATATTCTCCAGGAGGTTGGAATCTCTGCAGTGGTCCTTGGGTACCAGTATGCAGAGTGCCTCAGGGTTCTCCATTCTCACTGATATTATTTAATTTGATTATGAGTACAGTGAGCTCCATTGACGTACCAGTAGGAGCTTGCCTATTCTCATATGCTGATGACATCTTTATCTGGTTTCCTGTTTTTAAAACTACTGTGTTAACTTACCCAGCGGTCTCATCCTGCATTAATAATCTAAAGTCCTAGGCTACTAGACACATGTTAATGCTTAATGCTGATAAAACTAAGATTGGTTCAGTAATACTATATCTACAGTTCCAGATGAGATGATTTCATTTTCATCTCATCCACTTCCACTGGTGAAGGTATCTAGGTTGTCGGGGGTGTTATCTGACTCGATTCTCTCATTTGAACGTCAAATAATTAATTTGTCAAAAAAGAAATTCTTTAAGACAATTTAGGATTATTTGAGACTTCTTTGATATTAAATATTTTTTCTTAATGTTTCAATCTTATATCTTAGCACAGTTGGATTATTGTAACTCATTATATGTTGGTCTTCCTGATAAACAATTTAACAGATTGCAGCTTTTACAGAATGGAGCCACCAAGATGATTTATTGCTGTAGTAAGTTTGATATAAGCTCTTCTGAGCAGGGACCGTCCTTAATTGTTAATTTGTACAGCGCTGCGTAACCCTAGTAGCGCTCTAGAAATGTTAAGTAGTAGTAGTACCATATTGTTGTTAGATCTACACTGGTTCCCCGTAAAGGCTAGGATTATTTTTAAAGTGTCTTGTCTTGTTTTTAAGTCATTACATAGTATGTCATCTGTCATTTTATGTTTAAACGTTTTTATTGAAGTAAACAAGAAACATCTGAAAAACAGTACAAAAACAGTGTTCTTAAAGTTTAACAATCTTTTCCATATCATCATGCTGATCAATCCATAGACTGGTGGGTTGTGTCCATCTACCAGCAGGTGGAGATAGAGAGCAAACTTTTGCCTCCCTATATGTGGTCATGTGCTGCCGGAAACTCCTCAGTATGTTCTCTATCTCAGCAGGTGGTGGTCACACACAGCAGCAGCTCTGGCTAGGCCTCCAAGCCTAATTTTTAGGTTTTGTTGAGTGCCTGGGGTTGAGGGCTCTTTTGAGCTAGTGCAAACCTGGTGGTGCCAGGTCCCTCCTTTTCTCCCCCCTCCCGCTGGCTCCGTTAAAAAAAAAAAAAAATTTTTTTTGAGCGTCCTTAAAGGCGTTTATTTCGACGTTTATTTAAACGTTCATTGCAGCTACTCACTGGGACACCAGGTCGTTACAGCTCGGAGCGGAAAGCAGGTAATTTTTACCTTTTTATAGCGGGCAGGGGATTCCCCGATTTATCTCCACGTGGCTTATGGCGTCGGAGGGCGAGGGCGTAAAGAGTCGCTCCCCGGATCGCTTGAGCGCTTCTAGAGGGGATGCGGGGGTCTTAAAGCCTGATTCGCCCTTGTTGGGTGACAGTTTCGTGACCGATGAATGTCCCGGTCCTTCCTCCGGCGTGGCGGTTTTTCCCGCCATAAACGCCCATCCCCCGCTCCTCGCCTCCGCCATCTTGGCCGGCCACGCGGCTCGGACGGCTTCTTCTTGGGCCGCCCTTGAGGTTGGAGACATTAATGCCATGAACGCCCTTAATTTGGGCGACGGCACCAAGCGGCTAAAGTTAAGCGCCGCTCTTCCCGCGCGGCTCCTTCGCGGAGTGTCGCGCCGGACGCCATTTTGGATGCGCAGCATGTCTCTCCTCCGCTCTTGCGAGCGCCGGTTGAGGGTGCGTCTAGGGCTGTTGCCCAGGCTGCGGAAGTGCACAGTCTGGGGGGTTTCTCCCCCGAGTTTGTTTTGCTGCTGCATCAGGCCTTCCTTATGCAAAACGCTGCCCCTGCTCCCTCGTCTGGTAAAGAGGTTGAGGTTCCCAGAGGTAAACGCCCTCGGGTTGATTCCCAGGCCTTGGAGGACTTTGTCTCCTCCGATGTAGATGAGGGCAGCGTATCTGAGTTCTCCCAATGGTCCTTTGCGGATTCCTTGGAGGAGACGGATCCCCGCTCGGATGGAGCGGATGACCCCTCTGCAGCGCGGCTCTTTAGCTCAGAGGATTTGCCCAACCTGTTAGTGCAGGCCATGGGCATTTTGAAGATTTCCTCTCCGGAGGACGTCTCTCCCTCAGCCCCTGTTGGCTCTGCCATTATGCTGGGGACGAAACGCCCGCCTAGAACCTTCCACGTGCATGATGCCATGCACACCTTAATTTCGGCTCAATGGGATGTCCCGGAAGCGAGCCTTAAAGTGGCTAGGGCTATGTCCCGCCTCTATCCTTTGCCTGCAAGTGAACGTGAGGCCTTTCTGTGGCCTACCGTGGATTCTTTAATCACTGCGGTGACTAAGAAAACGGCGTTGCCAGTGGAAGGTGGCACGGCCCTAAAGGACGCCCAAGACAGAAGATTGGAGGCGGCCTTAAGGTCGTCCTTTGAGGCGGCTGCTTTAAGTTTGCAGGCCTCAGTTTGCGGCTCCTATGTGGCCAGGGCGTGCCTGACTATGGTGCAGCGGGCTTCCCCCTCGGATCATTCCTTGAGGGCTGATTGGCCGGCCCTGGAATCGGGCTTAGCCTATTTGGCAGACTTGCTGTATGATGTCTTGAGAGCCTCAGCTAAAGGCATGGCTCAGACAATCTCTGCGCGGCGGTGGCTTTGGCTGAAGCATTGGTCTGCTGTCCACGCCTCTAAATCCCGCCTGGCTAGATTGCCTTTTAAAGGCAAGCTGCTCTTTGGGGTCGAGCTGGACAAGATCGTGACCGATCTCGGCACGTCTAAGGGCAAGAAGTTACCAGAGGTCAGGGCTCGGGCTAGTACTCGCCCTGGTACCTCCAGAGGACGGTTTCAGGAAGCCCGTCGGTACCGCCCGGGCAGGTCGGGCTCCTCTGCCCCCTCTTTCTTCAAGAGGAACTTCTCCCCCAAGCAGCATTCCTTTCGCAGAGACCGCCGTCCCGGAGGTGCTCCCTCCGGTCCTCCCCCAGGGTCTCGTACCCAATGACGGGGCCTTGGTCCACGCCCCAGTGCAGATTGGAGGACGGCTGTCCTCGTTTATGGGAGAGTGGACCACAATAACTTCAGACACTTCGGTGCTGGAAGTCATCAGAGACGGCTACAAGCTAGAGTTCTGCCGACCCTTAAAAGACGGGTTTGTACTCTCTCCCTGAAAGTCTCCGGTCAAAGCTGTGGCAGTGCAGCAGACCTTGGACAATCTGATCTGCCTGGGGGCGGTCGTTCCGGTGCCAGAAAATCAGCTTGGCAAGGGACGTTACTCCATTTTCTTTGTGATTCCAAAGAAAGGAGGTTCTGTACGGCCTATCCTCGACCTCAAGGGGTCCATTGGGCCTTGAAAGTTCGGCACTTTCGCATGGAGACCCTCCGCTCTGTTATAGCGGCAATGAAGGCAGGAGAGTTCCTGGCATCCTTGGACATCAAGGAAGCGTACTTGCATATTCCCATCTGGCCTCCTCATCAACGCTTTCTGCGTTTTGCAGTACTGGGCCGACACCTCCAGTTCAGAGCCCTCCCGTTCGGGTTGGCTACTGCTCCGCGGACCTTCTCCAAAGTAATGGTGGTCATCGCGGCCTTCCTGAGGAAGGAAGGAGTTCAAGTCCATCCTTATCTGGACGACTGGTTGATCCAAGCCCCCTCTTATGCAGAGTGCGGCAAAGCTGTGAACCGGGTGGTTGCTCTTTTGAGCTCCCTGAGGTGGATCATCAACTGGGAGAAAAGCCAGCTGCGCCCGACTCAGTCCCTGGAGTATCTGGGAGTTCGATTCGACACCCAAGTGGGCAGAGTGTTCCTGCCAGACAATCGGATTGTCAAGCTTCAGGCTCAGGTGGACTAGTTCCTAGTAGCCTCTCCTATTCGGGCTTGGGACTATGTGCAGCTGTTGGGCTCTATGACGGCCATGATGGATGTAGTGCCCTGGGCCAGGGCTCATATGAGACCACTACAACAATCTCTGCTGCTGCGCTGGACTCCGATGTCGGAGGATTATGCTGTGCGCCTTCCCTTGGACCCAGCAGTGCGCAAGGCGCTGAGCTGGTGGACGCAGACAGACAAGTTGTCTGCGGGAATGCCTCTGGTGACCCCGGAGTGGATTGTCGTCACGACAGACGCCTCTTTGATGGGCTGGGGAGCCCACTGCTTGGGAAGGACAGCGCAGGGGCTCTGGTCTCCTGCAGAGGCAAAGTGGTCTATCAACCTCCTGGAACTCAGAGCCATTCGGTTGGTGCTGTTGGAGTTCATCCCGGTACTGGCGTTGAAGCCAGTACGGGTCCTGTCGGACAATGCCACGGCTGTGGCCTATGTCAACCGCCAGGGAGGTACCAAGAGCGCCCCTCTAGCCAAGGAGGCCATGAATCTATGCCAGTGGGCGGAAGTGAACCTGGCACAGCTGTCAGCGGCTCTCTTTGCCGGAGTCATGAATGTCAAGGCGGACTTTCTCAGTCGCCATACCTCGGAGCCCGGAGAGTGGCAGCTATTTGCTCAGGCGTTCTTGGGCATCACGAAGCGCTGGGGCCAGCCGAGCCTAGACCTGATGGCGTCATCGGCCAATTGCCAAGTGCCGCGCTTTTTCAGCAGAGGACGGGACCCTCGCTCCCTGGGAGTAGATGCTCTTCTCCAACAGTGGACGGCACAGGAGCTTCTCTATGTGTTCCCGCCCTGGCCCATGTTGGGCAGGGTGCTAGACCAGGTGGCAAAGCATCCAGGCCGGATAATCCTGGTGGGTCCAGACTGGCCCAGACGTCCCTGGTATGCGGTCTTGATCAGGCTCCCAGTGGACCATCCTCTGCGGCTGCCAGTGGAGCAGGGCCTGTTGCATAAGGGTCCCGTGGTGATGGAGGATCCCTCCCCCTTTGGTCTTACGGCCTGGCTATTGAGCGGCAGCGTCTGAGGAAGAAGGGCTTCTCAGACAAGGTCATCGCCACTATGCTGAGAGCGAGGAAGCGCTCTACTTCTACTGCTTACGCCAGGGTTTGGCGTATCTTTGCAGCATGGTGTGAAGCAGGCTCACTTTCTCCCTTCACTGCTCCAATTTCTTCAGTGTTGGCGTTCCTGCAAGAAGGTCTGGAGAAAGGCCTGTCGCTCAGTTCCCTTAAAGTCCAGGTAGCGGCTCTGGCTTGCTTCAGGGACCGCCTGAAGGGTGCTTCCCTGGCTTCGCAGCCAGATGGAGTGCGCTTTCTCAAGGGAGTTAATCACCTGCGCCCTCCTCTGCACTCAGTGGTGCCTGCGTGGAATCTCAACCTGGTGCTAAGAGCATTGCAGAAGCCGCCTTTTGAACCCTTGTCGAGGGCATCTCTGAAAGACCTGACATTGAAAGCAGTCTTTTTGGTGGCTATCACTTCAGCCAGAAGAGTTTCCGAGCTCCAGGCGCTCTCATGTCGAGAGCCTTTTCTGCAGTTCACTGAGGCAGGAGTGACTATTCGCACAGTGCCTTCCTTCCTGCCCAAGATTGTTTCTCGCTTCCATGTGAATCAGCAGCTCTGTCTCCCTTCCTTTCGTAGGGAGGACTACCCAGAGGAGTACTCCGCTCTTGAATATCTGGATGTGAGATGAGTCATCATCAGATACTTGGAAGTGACCAATGATTTCCGGAAATCGGATCATCTGTTTGTCCTGTTTGCAGGTCCTCGTAAGGGTCTGCAGGCTGCTAAGCCTACAGTGGCAAGATGGGTCAAGGAAGCCATTGCAGCGGCTTATGTGGCCGCGGGGAAGGTGCCGCCTATCCAGCTGAAGGCTCACTCCACGAGAGCTCAGGCGGCCTCGTTGGCAGAGGCCGGATCCGTCTCCTTGGAAGAGATATGCAAGGCGGCAACGGGGGCTTCGGCTCATACATTCTCCAAGCATTACCGTTTGACTGTGGCTGCACGGGCGGAGGCCCGGTTTGGAGCTTCAGTGTTGAGTTCAGGGATTTCAATGTCCCGCCCTGGGTGAGTACTGCTTCGGTACATCCCACCAGTCTATGGATTGATCAGCATGATGATATGGAAGGTAAAATTATGTATCATACCTGATAATTTTCTTTCCATTAATCATAGCTGATCAATCCATAGCCCCTCCCAGATATCTGTACTGTTTTTATTCTGGTTGCATTTCAGATTCAAGTTTAGTCTTCAGTTACTTCAGAAAGACTTCGTGTTCAAGTTTTTTCACTTGGATTCTTCAAGAGTTGAGACGAGTTTGTGTTACAGTGAGCTGCTACATTCCTCTCCCCTCCGTTTTACGGGGCTGGATTGAGACTTAAAATTCTGCCGGCACTCCCTCCCGCTTCGTGCGGTTGTAGGGCAGCTTTGTACCCCTCCCGCTTCGGCGGTGTTAGGGTCAGTCAGCTCCTCCCGCGGTTGCGGTTGCAGGATAAGCCAGATCCCCCCGCATCGGCGGGTGTGGTGTCCCTCCCCCGCTCCGCGGGGATGAGCTGGACGGATTCCCCTCCCCCACTTGTGTGGGGATGAGCTGGGTTAATTCCCCTCCCCCGTTTCGGCGGTGGTGAGCTGGGCAGAGTGTCCCTTCGTGGGTGTAATTCTCTAAGTGCTGAGTCCTGCGGATGGAGCTTTGATATCGACATACTGAGGAGTTTCCGGCAGCACATGACCACATATAGGGAGGCAAAAGTTTGCTCTCTATCTCCACCTGCTGGTAGATGGACACAACCCACCAGTCTATGGATTGATCAGCTATGATTAATGGAAAGAAAATTATCAGGTATGATACATAATTTTACCATAGTTATCCTAGCCCACCCAATCTCTAATAACCCACCTACCCTTCCTCCACTGCATCTCTCTCCCCCCATCTATGCCCCAGGAGACCTGGACTCTTATTACCCCCCCCCCCCCCCCAAAAAATAATGGACGGAGAGGCAACATAAAGCAGCCTTTTACCACAATCCAGAATCCCCCACTCACCCCCTTTCGGTCAAGCTGACAACACATCACAGCACATTCAAAATAAGACTCCTACCTCATGAAGACAGAGAGGCAAGGTAAGGATTCCAAATGTTCAAAAACCGGGATTTACGTTTGAAAGATCCCCGCGCCTCTCAAGATAATGATAGGTGCACCAGATTGCTCCAGTGCCAAAATTCAGGCGGGTACTCTGAGGTCCAGTACTTCAAAATGCATTTTCTCAACAACAAGCACAGCTTATGGAACAACAATTTACTCTCTGCAGCACCTCCAACATTCTAATGAAGCCGGAAGCCAGAAGCCGGAAGTAGTGTGTAGTTGTGTTTGCCCATGAGTGTCTGCCCAGCCCTCGCATCACAACGTGCTGATGTTGAGGGCGGAGCAATGACACTCATCGAATCGCATCGCTCACCCTACGCATGTCACACGCAACAGCTGACCAACCACAGGTGGGAGGGCGGGTGCACAGCAGCGAATCGATGGGACAGGGGAGACAGGAGATTCGCCGGGTGCCTGGAAAGGGGGGCATGGCCCAGGGAGAGAAGAGCATCGGTGGGGGCAAGGGAAAACGGAGAATCGCTGGATGTCTGAAGGGGGGCCACAGGAAAAACTAGAATCACTAGGTGTCTGGGGGGGGGGGCAGGGGAGAGAGGACAATCGGTGGTTGGCTGCAGGGTTGGCAGGGGACAGAGCAGACACACTCGCATTCACTCTCTCACACACAGTCACTCTCACACACACTCTCAAACATACACACTCCGACAAAAACCTTGCTAGCGCCCGTTACATTTGTGTCAGAAACGGGCCTCATTTACGAGTATATGCATAAACTGTACAAGCCAGAAACCGGCCAATAAAGGACCAATATACTCTCCCAGGGCACCATGGCATCAATCAAAATCATAACACTAATAATAGTAACACTCGCAATCAGCGCCCAGTCACTCTCAAATGGAGACAAGAAGACAATCCCTATAATCATACACACCAGACAGAGACCGATAAAAAAAAATACTGAAGACGAGACAAGACACCCTAAACACAGCCCTCAACGAGTGTCTGTTATGAAGGAAGCAGGAGGTCCCATAACACAAAGATCACAACCAAAGACAACTGACTAAGATAACATTTGAACCCCTACGAGAGGAAAGATACCTACCCATCCTCATAGGATACATCAATGCACAAATGGCACTAAACAAGGTAGAAATCATTAAAGACTGGATTGTAGATGAAAAACTAGGACTAATCTTTATTTTGGAAACGTGGCTACGCTCCAAAGAAGACCCAATCCTAAACGAATTATGTTCCCCAGGTTACAAAATAATACATCATACCAGAGATAAGAAAATGGTTGGAGGAATAGCAGTAATATACAAATCCTTTTTCAAAACAGAAACAGTCTCAAAACTGTTTCTAGGTGTGGAGCTATAAAAACTTATAGCTCCACACCTAGAAATAACCACGCTGAAAATAACAGATTATTTGGTGCATTTGTATCCCACATTTTCCCACCAATTTGCAGGCTCAATGTGGCTTACATTATGCCGTAATGGCGATCGCCATTTCTGGATAGAGAATTACAAGTTGTATTGCATTGAGGCGCATAAATGGTAAAGTAGTGTACAAAGTGGTATTGCATTGAAGTTCCTGAATAATAGAGTGAATTATAAAATAAATTAGATAATCAACTATGGAAAATTCATTTCCAGCATGAGAAATAACGTGGTAGTGCATATTGCGTAACTTTCAGTAGTAACAACGAAGGTTATCAGTCTAGTGTAAAGAGTTCGGTTTTGTCTAGTTCATGCAAGTCTGGTTGTCTAGTGTTTAGGATGAATCACTAACGGACGATCTATGCATCATGTTATTCTACAGACCACCACACAACTGGCAGGAGTCCCAACAGGACTTCATGGACTTTATCTCAAACACATGCCTGACTTGTTCCAATACAATACTCATAGGGGACATCAACCTACTCTTGGACGATAGGGAAAATGAAAACACCAAAGAATGCAAAGAAATACTGAAACTATGGAATTTCACTATTCCTACAGTAACCAAAACTCATAAGAAAGGACATGCACTTGACTTATTAGCTTATAGATTTAATGCAAATCAAACCTTAAAAATGGAAGACCTCAGCTGGGAAGAAATACCATGGTCCGATCATCACAGATTGCACCTAATAATAAACTGGAAAGAAACCTCATCACAACCCGAGAAAACAACAACCCAATACGATAGGGAAAATGAAAACACCAAAGAATGCAAAGAAATACTGAAACTATGGAATTTCACTATTCCTACAGTAACCAAAACTCATAAGAAAGGACATGCACTTGACTTGTTAGCTTATAGATTTAATGCAAATCAAACCTTAAAAATGGAAGACCTCAGCTGGGAAGAAATACCATGGTCCGATCATCACAGATTGCACCTAATAATAAACTGGAAAGAAACCTCATCACAACCCGAGAAAACAACAACCCAATACGAAACCAGAGGCAAGAACAATGGTGTAGAGTTCTGGAACAAAATCCTATTCAACACTAAAAACCTATCAACAGAAACCACAGACTTCATCACAACCTGGGAGGAACAATGCAAAATCGTATTAGACGAAATTGCCTCATTAAGAAACAAAAAGAAATGCAGAACAAAATCATCTCCATGGTTCAATGAGGATTTAAAAAAATGGAAAGTCATTACAGAAAACTAGAATGAAGATGGCTCAAACACAAAATTGAAAAAACAAAACTGGAATGGAAAAATAGCAATAAGAACCAATAAAGCAAACAAGGCATGCCAAGTGGAAATAATATACAGAACAATGAGGTACAAACTACAGAAACACAAAAAAAACTTCTACAAAATAGTACATAACCTTTTTGTGGTTAAGTGACATTATTTTATTCTGTGCTTGGTAACTTAAAGATTGGGTTTAAAAGAGGAATTGTAGGATATTGATAAACACAGAATTAAAAAAAAAGCAGACTTTATTAGCTAGTCTCCATACCCTTTTCCCCATAGTTTTAAATCTTGAATTTTCTGCCATAGCATTAACAGATATTCTTTAGAGAGCACTGTAGGGCCTAGTTAAGTCTTAGAAAAAGAAAATAGAGAGAAGCAAGCATTATTAAATAGTTTCCGTAGTGTACAACCCTTTTCCCTATAGTTTTAAACTGACACTTTCTCTAGAGGTAGAAACTTAACAGCCAAGAGTATAAAAAGGATAATATTAAGGCTTAAACTGTCCTAAAAGAAAGTTATTTTCTGCTGGAGAGGTAGCACTGCTACTGACCTGAATTAGGTGTTAATTAAGGTGTGAGGAAGTTGAATATTTGCAAAGATTACTAAGGGCAATCTGATTATTGAGCTAGCTTTAAAGGGTTTGTTTGAAACAGTCTCCTTAGAATCCAAACTATACAGGGAGGAAAGGTCCCACTTAGCTTTCTTTCTGAGAGTTCGGAGAGAAATTGGAATTGGAAGTTCTGAGAGAAAAGAGGAATTGTAGGATATTGATAAATATAGAATAAAAAAAAAGATGCAAAGTTTATTAGCTAGTCTCCATACCCTTTCCACCACAGTTTTAAATCTGAATTTGGTCCTCATTCCTACCCACTCCTAGCTCAACTATTCATTTATAGTCAATTATTCTAATTAGGAAAATAAGAGGGGTGTTTTCATTAGAGTCTTAATTACATTTTACTAGTTTATGAGAAGCAAACACTAAAATTACAAATTACCAGTCTTAAGACTCTTTATATTCATCTGATCCCTAGTACCTTAAGAAGTTTTAATTAAACAATTCTATAATACTAAGATGCAGACAGTAGTCCAGCAGCGAAAGGGGTGCTATCCAGTTTTTTGCATTGAGTGTCGCACGTATGATTATCTCTCAGTTGGTGAGAGGTCATATGTGTGTGCTCGATGAAAAGAGCTCCTAGCTCTCAGAGAACGAGTCCATTCTTTCAAGGCTAGAGTGGCAGACTTGGTGGAGCTGAGTGAGACAGAGAAGTGCATGGAGGGAGCCTGCAGGGACATTGTAGAGAGGTCCCACCTCAATTCTGGCAGCCCCTGTGCAGCCTTGGAGGAGGGAGGTCTTCTAAAAGGAGAGCATCACCCTGGTGCAGCTGGAAGTGATCCTGTAGATGGGACCAGCACACTAGGGGATGCAATATCCTCTCGCACTGAGGATGTGTCTCCAGGAGCAATTGCCCAGGAGGGAAGGGTTATCACGGTTGTTGTAGTTGGTGATTCGATTGTTAGGCATGTAGATAATTGGGTGGCTGGTGGACATGAGGATCGCCTGGTGATTTGCCTGCCTGGTGCGAAGGTGGCGAAATTCATACATCACCTAGATAGGATCTTAGATAGTGCTGGGGAGGAACCAGCTGTCTTGGTACATGTGGGTACCAATGACATAGGAAAATGTGGAAGAGAGGTTCTGGAAGCCAAATTTAGGCTTTTAGGTAGAAAGCTCAAATCCATAACCTCTAGGGTAGCATTTTCCAAAGTGCTACCCATTCCTTCGCAGGGCCCAAGAGACAGGCAGCGCTCTGGAGTCTGAATGCATGGATGAGGCGATGGTACAGGGAGGAGGATTTTAGATTTGTAAGGAACTGGGCAACATTCTGGGGGAGGGGGAACCTATTCTGGAAGGATGGGCTCCACCTTAACCAGGGTGCCCCCAGGCTGGTGGCACTGGCATTTAAAAAGGAGATAGAGCAGCTTTTAAACTAGAACCTGGGGGAAGGCCGATAGTTGTTTAAAAAAGCATGCCTCGGAACAAGGTATCTTTCAAAGATATCACCAAAACAGGGAAGATTACTACTACTACTATTTAGCATTTCTATAGCGCTACAAGGCATACGCAGCGCTGGAAGATAGGGTATCTCAATAGCGAGGTTGCAGTAGAGACCATAGTAGATCATCCTGCTTATAGTCGAAAGAGAAAAACGCCTATATTGCGACCCAAATCGGGAGATAGACGTTTATCTCCCAAAAACGAATAAATCGGTATAAGCGAAAGCCGATTTTGGACGTTTTCAACTGCACTCCGTCGCGGATGCGGACAAAGTTGATGGGGGCGTGTCAGAGGTGTGGCGAAGGTGGAACTGGGGCGTGGTTATCGGCTGAACAGAGATGGGCGCATTTCACTGATAATGAAACAAAAGTATGCGTTTGTAGCTAGAATTTAGGGCACTTTTCCTGGACCCTGTTTTTTCACGAATAAGGCCCCAAAAAGTGCTCTAAATGACCAGATGACCACCGGAAGGAATCGGGGATGACCTCCCCTGACTCCCCCAGTGGTCACTAACCCCCTCCCACCACAAAAAAATGATATTTCACAACTTTTTATTTTCACCCTCAAATGTCATACCCACCTCCCTGGCAGCAGTATGCAGGTCCCTGGAGCAGTTGTTAGGGGGTGCAGTGGACTTCAGGCAGGTGGACCCAGGCCCATCCCCCCCTACCTGTTACAATTGTGCTGCTTAATGCTTAGTCGTCCAAGCCCCCCAAACCCACTGTACCCACATGTAGGTGCCCCCCTTCACCCCTTATGGCTATAGTAATGGTGTAGACTTGTGGGCAGTGGGTTTTGAGGGGGATTTGGGGGGCTCAACACACAAGGGAAGGGTGCTATGCACCTGGGAGCTCTTTTACCTTTTTTTTGTGTTTTTGTAAAAGTGCCCCCTAGGGTGCCCGGTTGGTGTCCTGGCATGTGAGGAGGACCAGTGCACTACGAATCCTGGCCCCTCCCACGAACAAATGCCTTGGATTTATTCGTTTTTGAGCTGGGCGCTTTCATTTTCCATTATCGCTGAAAAACAAAAACGCCCAGCTCACACATTGTCGAATAAAACATGGACGTCTATTTTTTTTGCGAAAATACGGTTCGGTCCGCCCCTTCACGGACCCGTTCTCGGAGATAAACGCCCATGGAGATAGACGTTTTCGTTCGATTATGCCCCTCTATGTGTCCTTAAATAAAAAGCAGACAAAAGATTGCAAATTAACACTGTCAACTACTGAGCAAGATGTAAATAGGAACAACAAACATAGTTTGAAATGTCTATATGCGAATGCCAGAAGCCTAAGAAAGATAAGAGAGTTAGAATATATTGCACTAAATGAAAAATTAGATATATAGGCATCTCTGAGACCTGGTGTAAGGAGGATAACCAGTGGAACACTGTCACACCAGGGTACAAATTATATCGTAGTGATAGGGTGGATCGAATTGGTGGAGGGGTAGCATTGTATGTTAAAGAGGGCCTTGAATCAAATAGATTGAAAATTCTGCAGGAAAGAAGACACATCTTGGAATCCCTATGGATTGAAATTCCATTTGTAAAGGGGAAAAGGATAGTGATAGGAGTGTATTATCGCCCACCTGGCCAGGATGAATAGACAGTTGTAGAAATGCTGTCAGAAATTAGGGAGGCTAAGAAACTGGGCAACGCAATAATAGGTGATTTCAATTAGCCCGATATTGACTGGGTAAATGTAGTATCAGGGCATAATAGGGAGGTAAAATTTCTTAACGAAATCAAGGACTGCTTTAAGGAGCAGCTGGTACAGGAGCCAAAAGAGAAGGATTAGCAGGTAAAGTTTGCCTTTTTATGGACAATACTAAGATTTGTGACAGAGTGGACACCCGGGAGGGAGTGGAAAACATGAAAAAGGATCTGCGGAAGCTAGAAGAATGGTCTAAGGTTTGGCAATTAAAATTCAATGCGAGGAAATGCAAAATGATGCACTTACGGAGTAGAAATCCACAGGAGACGTATGTGTTAGGCGGTGAGAGTCTGATATGTACAGACGGGGAGAGGGATCTTGGGGTGATAGTATCTGAGGATCTGAAGGCGACGAAACAGTGTGACAAGGCGGTGGCCGTAGCTAGAAGTTTGCTAGGCTGTATAGAGAGAGGTGTGACCAGCAGAAGAAAGGAACTGTTGATGCCCCAGTATAAGTTGTTGGTGAGGCCCCACCTGGAGTTTTGTGTTCAGTTTTGGAGGCCGTATCTTGCTAAGGATGTAAAAAAAATTGAAGCGGTGCAAAGAAAAGCAATGAGAATTGTGTGGGATTTGCTTTACAAGACGTATGGGGAGAGACTTGCTGACCTGAACATGTATACCCTGGAGGAAAGGAGAAACAGGGGTGATAGGATACAGACGTTCAAATATTTGAAAGGTATTAATCCGCAAACAAACCTTTTCCGGAGATGGGAAGGCGGTAGAACTAGAGGACATGAAATGAGATTGAAGGGGGGCAGACTCAAGAAAAATGTCAGGAAGTACTTTTTCACAGAGAGAGTGGTGGATGCTTGGAATGCCCTCTCGCGGGAGGTGGTGGAGATGAAAATGGTAACTGAATTCAAAAATGCGTGGGATATCATAAAGGAATCCTGTTCAGAAGGAATGGATCCTCAGAAGCTTAGCGGAGATTGGGTGGCAGAGCCGGTGGGGGGGCGGGGCTGGTGGTTGGGAGGCGGGGCTAGTGCTGGGCAGACTTCTACGGTCTGTGCTGTGAAAATGGCAGAAACTAATCAAGTTCAGGTATACACAAAAAGTAGCATATATGAGTTATCTTGTTGGGCAGACTGGATGGACCGTGCAGGTCTTTCTCTGCCGTCATCTATTATGTTACTACGTTACTATGTAGTCCTTAGTGCAGCGCATGATCAAGTGCTGGAGGTAACGGTGCTGGGGCCGCTTGATAAGAGTGATAATAATATGATCAGATTTGATATCGGCTTTGGAGTACGTACACATAGGAAATCCAATACGTTAGCATTTAACTTTCAAAAAGGAGACTATGATAAAATGGGAAGAATGGTGAAAAACAAACTTAGAGGAGTAGCTGTGAAGGTCAAAAATTTACATGGGGCATGGATGCTTTTCAAAAAATACCATTCTGAAAGCCCAGGCGAAATATTCTTTGTATTAAAAAAAGGAGAAAGGAAGACCAAAGGACAGCTGACATGGTTAAAAAGTGAGGTGAAAGAAGCTATTAGAGCTAAAAGAAAATTCTTCAGAAAATGGAACAAGGAACCGAATGAAAATAATAAGAAACAGCATAAGAAATGTCAAGTCAAATGCAAAGCACTGATAAGGAAGGCAAATAGGGACTTTGAAAAGAAGATTGCATTGGAGGAAAAACACATAGGTATATTAAAAGCAAGAAGCTGGCAAAAGAATTGGTTGGACCGCTAGATGACTGAGGGGTAAAAGGGGCAATCAGGGAAGACAATGACATAATGGAGAGATTAAATGAATTCTTTGCTTCACTTAACTCTGGAGCAGCAAACGAACTCTACCATCAGGCAAATGTTCTTCTCTCTTTGGAAGCTAAAACACATAAAGCCATATTTCCCTAGGGAAGTATTTCGAAGTTTAATTCAGTCTTTCGGCCTTAGCCGCCTTGATTACTGTAATGGGATATATGCAGGGTGCAAACATGCTTCTGAAAAAATTACAAACTGCCCAGAACACAGCTGCTAGGCTTATTTATCGTAAATCGAGGTTTGAAAGCTCAAGACCGCTGCGTAAGAAACTGCATTGGCTCCCTGTCAAGGACCACTGGTGCATAAAATTCTCTATGGTGAGGCCCCAGCGTATATGGACACCCTTGTCAGCTTACCACCTCGTAACTCTCACAGATCAGCTCGCTTATACCTAAATCTGCATTACCCAATCTACAGAGGCCTCAAGTATAAAACCACCTAAGCTTCCACCTTTCCCTACATTAGCGCACAATTGTGGAATGGTCTACCTAAATTTGTGAAAATCACCCCTGATCATCCGACCTTTAAAAAATACCTTAAGACCTTCTTATTCGGGAAAGCTTACACTCCTGACTCGCCCTGCACCGCTGTTTATTGAATTCCATTTCTCTTTCCACATTTCCCCACCTCTGCTATTACTTACTAGCCTCTTTCACTACAATGCCATTGACTGTTTGTTGTAGACTTGATGTATGCTTTCTGTAAATTCCTGTAAGTCACATTGGGCCTGCCCTTGAGTGGAAATATGTGGAATATAAACGCTATAAAATAAATAAATAAATACCAGTGCCAGAAATGGTATTCAAAGCTGTCAAGTTGGAGAATTGAAAAATGAACTTGCAGAACTATTGTTAGTAATATGTAATTTATCATTAAAATCAAGCATGGTACCAGAAGATTGGAGGGTGGCCAATGTAATGCTGATTTTTTAAAAAAGATTCCAGAGGAGATCCGGGAAATTATAGCCTGGTGAGCCTGACGTTGGTAGAGACTATTATAAAGAACAAAATTACAGAGCATATTCAAAAGCATGGATTAATGGGATAAAGCCAACATGGATTTAGTGAAGGGAAATCTTGCCTCACAAATCCATTACATTTCTTTGAAGGGGTGAACAAATGTGGATAAATGTGAGCCAGTCAATATTTTGTATCTGGATTTTCAAAAGGTGTTTGACAAAGTACCTCATGAAAGACTCCAGAGGAAACTGGAGAGTCAGGGGAATACCTCCTAGCTTAGTGTGGTTTAAAAAAGGTTTGGTTGACTTCCTAAAGGAAAAGTTCATAGACCATTATTAAAATGGACTTGGGGAAAATCCACTGCTTATTTCTAGGATAAGCAGCATAAAATGTATTGTACTTTTTTGGGATCTTGCCAGGTACTTGTGACCTGGATTGGCCACTGTTGGAAACAGGATGCTGGGCTTGATGGACCTTTAGTCTCTCTCAGTACGGCAATACTTATGTATACTTACGTAGAGAGTGGTGGATACTTGGAATGCCCTCCTGCGGGAGGTGGTGGAGATCAAAACGGTAACGGAATTCAAACATGTGTGGGATAAACATAAAGGAATCCTGTTCAGAAGGAATGGATCCTCAGAAGCTTAGCCGAGATTGGGTGGCAGAGCCAGTGGTGGGAGGCGGGGCTGGTGGTTGGGAGGTGGGGCTAGTGCTGGGCAGACTTCTACGGTCTGTGCCCTGAAAATGGCAGATACAAATCAAGGTAATTTATACACAAAAAATAGCACATATGAGTTTATCTTGTTGGGCAGACTGGATGGACCGTGCAGGTCTTTTTCTGCCGTCATCTACTATGTTACTATGTAGACACAACTCCCATAAAATCAAAGATTGAAACAATCTTATCTGTGCAAGACCAAGAATAAGATCGCAGACCTAAGGAAGGGGCTGACACGAAACAGCAGAAACCCAGACATATACATAGAGGAAATGGGAGCACAACATGAAGGTATAGAATCTGGACATCACTCACTCTTCCCACATTCGACACAATCAAACCATAAAAAAATTCTCAGTGGCCTGTATACTAGACAACTGCCCTTACTACCTGATGAAAGAATCCCTTGAATATTTCATAGACCAAATCCGGTCTTACACATTATACATGTTTTCCAATGGATTATTCCCTACAAAAAAGAGCAGGATAGTCCTAACTCTGATCCCAAAGAACAAGCAAAAAAGCAAAACCAAAATATTGAACTACAGACCAGTTGATTCCATCCACACCCCTGATGACTGAGATCATGGAAGGCCTAGTATCCAAACAGCTCATGGAATACCTATACCATTTCTCCATACTCCACAAATCTCAATCTGGTTTCCGACCAAACCACAGCACTAAAACAACACTAATAACACCACTAGCTAGCTTTAAAAGAGAGATCAGCACAGGCAGCGTACTGCTACAAGTCGACCTGTCCAGTGCTTTTGACATGGTTGATAACGAAATCCTGGTAGACTTATGGACAAAATCGGTATTGTAGGAGAAGTACTAAAATGGTTCAACGGATTCTTGACTTCCAGATCCTACCAAGTAAAGATGGGCACCACATTATACCTGCTGCAGAATGCAGAGTCCCACAAGGATCACCGATATCCCTTATACTCTTCAACATGATAATGACCCCACTAGCCAGCACACTAGCAAAAAAAGGCTTCAATCCATTCATCTACGACTACTACCACTAATTAACATTTCTAGAGCGCTACTAGGGTTACGCAGTGCTGTACAATTTAAGAAAGAAGGACGGTCCCTGCTCAGGTGAGCTTACAATCTAAAGGACAAAATGTCAAGTTGGTGTAGTCTAGATTTCTGAGTATAGGTGTGGTGGTTAGGTGCCAAAGGCGACATTGAAGAGGTGGGCTTTGAGCAGTGATTTGAAGATGGGCAGGGAGGGGGCTTGGCATATGTGCTCAGGGAGTTTGTTCCACGCTTGAGGTGAGGCGAGGCAGAAAGGGCGGAGCCTGGAGTTGGCGGTGGTGGAGAAGGGTACTGAAAGGAGGGATTTGTCTAGAGAGCGGAGGTAACGGGTAGGAACGTAAGGGGAGATGAGGGTAGAGAGGTAAGGAGGGGCTGCGGATCGAGTGCATTTGTAGGTTAGTAGGAGAAGCTTGAACTGTATGCGGTACTGATCGGAAGCCAGTGAAGTGACTTGAGGAGAGGGGTGATATGAGTATATCGGTCCAGGCGGACGATGTGTTGATCTACTTCCCTTTTGACAATATCACGAAAGAAACTGAAACCAAAATAAACCAAGGAGTAAACATTCTAGAATCCTGGGAATCTGCATTCAAATTAAAATTAAAGAAAAAAAATTGCAATTCCTAATCCTCACAATCCACCTACTGCAAGGACACCTTCTCCAGCATCACCCGATATCTGAGAGTATGAAAGTCCTAGGGATTACTCTTAATAGCAAATAACGAATGTGGTCAATGTTCTGAACAATGTGGAAACTCGGACGCATTAGAGGATATTTCCCAAGAAACACTTTCAGAATGCTAGTGCAAACACTAACCTTAGCACACCTAGACTACTGCAACGGAATCTGTGATGGATGCAAAGAAAAGACCCTGAAAAAAAACACCACTTCTCGGCTGATTTACGACAAATACCGCTTCGACAGAGCCACCATTGGCTCCCAGTAAAAGCACGAATAACATTCAAGCTACGCACACTAGCATACAGAATTTTTTTTGGCCTAGCCCTCTGTTACATGACAGACCTACTAACTCTACCAACACGCAACATCAGCAAGGAATCAAGGAACTACCTAACACTTCACTTCCCCAACTGCAAGGGTCTATGCTACCTATCATTTCACAAGTTGAGCTTCACTTAATGTATGCACACAGAGCTGGAACTTAGTGCCAAAGATCCTAAGAAACAGCTACGTGATGTTCCATAAACAGACCAGATTCAGGGGATCACCAAAATAGACATATCAATCTGAAAATGTACCTTGTTAACTTGGTTTCTCGCCACTAATTATAACTCTATATTCTCCTCTAATTATTTCCCCCCTAACTATCATCCCTGCTAATCATCTTCCCCTCCAACTATTGATCTCACAAATAATCAGTTTGCATCCCTACCTCCTCAACAAACAACTTCATCACATGTAACATTTTACTCTGTAAGACACATTGAAACAATGCAAATTGAAAAATGTGGGATATAAATGTATTATATAATTAAAAATAAATAAAATGAACAGGAGAGTAATGGGCCCCATTGAATTACAATCAACGGGGATCTGCTTAGCTGCGATGTTTAAATGTTTTTAAATACTAATCTCTCTTCAGAGATTTTTATTTTCAAGCAGTTGTTTTTAGTTCCAATATTTTTATTGTGTTTTATAAATGATAACAAATGGCTAAAATAAAGCAATTAGCCAGCTTAACAAGTTAACAGTAACAAGCATCAGCATACATGTTCAAGTTAGGACAAGTCCGGGATTATTTCGATAACAGATCATAATCATAAGTCACAGGAGTAATACATAATTTCAATTCTGACAAAGGTTATTACGTAGTGAGTTTAGTAAAGGAGACCATATTTTGTTGTACTTAACAAGTGAGTTATTTTTTTCATCCGCAGCATATTCATATTTAGCTAAAATACATACAGAATTCCACCATGATAAATAAGTTACTTTGTCAAGATCTTTCCAACAAAAGAAAAGTGTTCTAAGGGCTTGATGTAACATTAAAGCAGTTGTTTTTAAAATAAACTTGCTGGTTCTGATGCCCTAGGACTGGATTCCTGCAGCGGCTCCTCTGAACTTCGTTCGCAAGGATAGGACGGGGACAGGTGAGGGGGACCTGGATTAGGGTTAATGTCTCCCGCGGATAGCAGGAGGAGGAGCAAGAGAGTGCGGTGGAGGGTGGGGGAGGTCGGGCGACGAAGACGGGGTGTACTTAGGAAGAATGGGGATGGGTTAATGGCAGGAAGGAAGTGCTGAAGGTTGAGAGCCAGGAAGGAGGAGGGGGACAAGAGGGATGGTGAGGTGAGGGATGGAGGTGAATAGGGTATTGCGATGGCGGGCAGGGTGGGAGGTCAGCGGGTTCTAATGGTAGACAGTGGGAGTGGGGGAGAAAGAAGATTAGGAAGGGACAGGGCAAGGAAGAGAACATGGACAGGGTCCATAGGTAGTGACTGAGGTGTAACAGGTGACTATGTAGTAGAGAGTTGCACGGGGACAAAAATCTTACCCATCCCCGCCCGTCCCTGCTGGAATCTTACCCGTCCCCACCCATCCCCACTGGAATCTTACCCATCCCCACCCATCCCCGCAAAAATGTAAATCATCCCAACCCGTCCCCACCCGTCCCCGCAAGAATTTAACCCATCCCCACCCATCCCCGTAAGAATTTAACCCATCCCCACCCATCCCGGTAAGAATTTAATAGTACATAAAAGAAAGTTCCAGTCAGCTCCCTCAGTCTCTTTCTGGATTTGAGCCACAGCACTGTAGGCAAGGAAGGAACGGAAGTTTGAACTTGGAACTCTGGTGCGCACATGTAAGATTTGTCTCTGATTCACTGGCAGTGAGTGCTGAGAGGCCGCCACATGCACGCGCCAGTAGGTCAGGTGACATCTGATTCTCGTGCCTGTGTCAGAGCTGAAGTCTGT
Source organism: Microcaecilia unicolor (assembly GCF_901765095.1). NCBI lineage: Eukaryota > Metazoa > Chordata > Amphibia > Gymnophiona > Siphonopidae > Microcaecilia > Microcaecilia unicolor. The sequence continues at coordinate 10,391,525 of NC_044032.1, read as the reverse complement.
GCACCAGCCTGGGAGCAAAGAGGATTAATAGTAACATAGTAAGTGACAGCAAATAGACCTGAACGGTCCATCCACTCTGCCCAATAGTCACACTCATGATCAATTCATCATTAAATCAACGAGTGTGATATTATATACTTGATTATGGTCTTTCTTTCGTGTTTCTGGAACAAAGACCACAGAAGTCTATCTGGCCCCATCCTTATGTTCCAACTGCTGGAGTTGCCATCGAAGCCCACTCCAGCCTATTCATGTTCTCATTTGTGGGACACAGACCGTAAAAGTCTGTCCAGCACTGTCCTCATGTTCCAGCCACTGAAGTTGCTGTCTAAGCCCTTTCCAGCCCATCCTACACCAGATTGCCATGTATGAGACACAGACCATACAAGTCTGCCAGGTATCAGCTCTAGTTCATCACAGCCAGAATTGCCATCTAAGTGTCACTTGACATAGCCACACACATGCAGCCATTTAAGGTTAGCTTTTATATAACTTCCATTTTCTAATTAGAGATCCTCTGTGTTCATCCCACGCCTTTTTGAATTCCGTCATCATTTGTGACTCTACCACCTCCTTAATGGAAGACTTTCCACATTTATGCTGTTAAAGCAAGGAAGAAGAGGAGGAGGAGGAGGAGGAGACAGCACTCAAATAAATTGGTATTTGGTAGATGAGAGGCTGGTGCAGGTGCAGCTTACACTTCCACGGGAAGCCCACAGAACTGGTTCCATCCCCGCGGGAACCCCGCAGGAACTGCCTCCGTCCCCGCGGGAACCCCACAGAACTGGTTCCATCCCCGCGGGAACCCCACAGGAACTGCCTCCGTCCCCGCGGGAATCCTGCGGGTTCCGCGGGATTCCCGAGGGGACGGAAGCCGTGCAGCTCTCTACTATGTAGTGACTGAGGTGTTAAGCAGTTAACAGGTGTTAATAGGTGACTATGTAATGACTGAGGTGTTAAGCAGATAGATAGGGCTTGAAGCTAGGTTTTGGGTTGGCGATTAGGTAAGTCAGTGGCTGATAAGCTAGCAGGCAGGTAAGTAAGACAATGGCTGAGAGGGTCGCAAGCAGGCAGGCAGGTTACTCGATGTGTTAACAGGCAGATGGATTGGAGCAAGCCGGAACAAGCTGAAACAAGCTGGAACAAGCAGGAACAGATGGACAGGCTGGTACAAGCAGGAACAGATGAACTGTGTTGGGATGAGCAGACGGACAAGCTGGGATCAGGAAGACTGGAACGAGCTGGAACACGCTGGAGCAGATGAACTGGAGTAAGCAAGGAGAGGCTGGATCAGGTAGGCTGGAACAGACTGGAGCCGATGGACAGCAGGGGGAAAGTTGGATTGGCAGACTGGAACTAGTTGGACATGCTGGATCCGGTGGACTGGGGCAAGCAGGAAGAAGCTGAATCAGGTGGACTGGAACACACTGGAGCCGATAGACTGGAATAGGATCAGGTGGACTGGAACAAGCTGGGCTCAGGAGAACTGGGACGAGCTGGAACACGCTGGCTGGATCAGGCAGGCTGGAACACGCTGGAGCCGATGGACTGGAACAAGCGGGGGAAGCTGGGTCGGCCTGTTTATCCGACATTACGGCATGGATGTCCAACCGCCACCTGAAGCTGAACATGTCCAAGACCGAGCTCCTCGTCTTTCCTCCTAAACCCACTTCTCCTCTTCCTCCACTCTCTATCTCAGTTGATAACACCCTCATCCTCCCCATCCCATCTGCCCGCAACCTCGGAGTCATCTTCGACTCCTCCCTCTCCTTCTCTGCGCATATCCAACAGACTGCCAAGACCTGTCGCTTCTTCCTCTTCAACATCAGCAAAATTCGCCCTTTCCTCTCTGAGCACACCACCAGAACTCTCGTCCACGCTCTCATTACCTCTCGCCTTGATTACTGCAACTTACTCCTCACCGGCCTCCCACTCAGCCATATATCCCCCCTTCAATCCATTCAGAACGCTGCCGCACGTCTTATATTCCGCCAGAACCGATATACTCATATCACCCCTCTCCTCAAATCACTTCATTGGCTTCCGATCAGATATCGCATTCAATTCAAGCTCCTCCTCCTTACCTACAAATGTACTCAGTCTGCGGCTCCTCACTACCTCTCCACCCTCATCTCCCCCTATGTTCCCGCCCGTAACCTCCGCTCACAGGACAAAGCCCTTCTCTCAGTACCCTTCTCCACCACTGCCAACTCCAGGCTCCGCTCATTCTGCCTTGCCTCACCCTATGCCTGGAACAATCTTCCTTTACCCATACGCCATGCCCCCTCCCTACCCATCTTCAAATCTCTGCTTAAAACTCACCTCTTCAATGCTGCCTTTGGCGCCTAACCGCTTGAGAAATATAGAATGCCCCAATCTATCCACCCTATCAGATTAACTGTTCACTCGTCCTCTAGATTGTACACGTGTCTTTAGATTGTTCTCTTGTCTTTTAGATTGTAAGCTCTTTGAGCAGGGACTGTCTTTCTATGTTTAAATTGTACAGCGCTGCGTAACCCTAGTAGCGCTTTAGAAATGTCAGTTAGTAGTAGTAGTAGTAGTCTTTATTGTTTTCCTCTTGGACCAGAGCAGTAGAGAATCTTTTTGCTTGAGAGGACCAAACAAACCAACTCTGTCCCTGTCCCAGTATCACCCTGGCTGCTGAGTGGGGGAAAAAGGTTGGTTACCCTGTAGGCATCCCATTCCTCTGCCTATGTCTTGGACATCCTATATGCAAGTTTTCTGCATGGGGATTTTATTCTGGAGGTGATGGATAATATAACATAGTAACATAGTAGGTGGTGGCAGCTAAAGACCTGTATGGTCCATCCAGTCTGCCCAACAATATAAACTCATTACATATGGTATGAAGCATTACAGCATATGTATACCTGTTCTTGATTTATCCTTGCCATTTTTAGGGCATAGACTGTAGAAGTCTGCCCAGCGTTGGCCTTGTTCTAAAATTTCTGAAGTTATTGTCATTTCATCCGAAAAGCTCCACTTCAGCCCATCCAAATCTTCTCATCCTCCATCAGGGCAAAAACCATAGAAGTCAGCCCAGCACCAGTTTTCCTACCTAATTTCCCCTAAGCTTCTTTGGATCCAATCCTTCTAGTGTATTTTCCATAATGCTGTATTTTTAAATTTATATTCTGCCTTATTTTCGAAAGAGAAAGACGCCTATTTTGACCCAAATCGGGAGATGGGTGTCTTTCTCCCGTGGGCGCCCAAATCGATATAATCGAAAGCCGATTTTGGGCATCTTCAACTGCAATCTGTCGCGGAAATGGCCAAAGTTGACGGGGGCGTGTTGTAGACGTGGTGAAGGTGGAACTGGGGCGTGTTTATCGGCCGAGGAGAGATGGGCGTCCTCGGCCGATAATCGAAAAAAGAAAGGTGTTTTTAGCGTGAATTAGGGTCACTATTTTTGGACCCTTTTTTTTCACGAACAAGTCCCCAAAAAGTGCCCTAAATGACCAGATGACCACCGGAGGGAATCGGAGATGACCACCCCTGACTCCCCCAGTGGTCACTAACCCCCTCCCACCAAAAAAAAAAGAACTTTAAAACTTTTTTTGCCAGCCTGTATGCCAGCCTCAAATGTCATACCCAGCTCCATCAAAGCAGTATGCAGGTCTCTGGAGCAGTTGTTAGTGGGTACAGTAGACATCAGCCAGGTGGACCCAGGCCCATCCCCCCCTACCTGTTACACTTGTGGTGGTAAATGGGAGCCCTCCAAACCGCCCCCAAAACCCATTGTACCCACATTTAGGTGCCCAGCTTCAGCCATAAGTGCTATGGTAATGGTGTAGAGTTGTGGGGAGTGGGTTTTGGGCGGGATTTGGGGGGCTCAGCACCCAAGGGAAGGGAGCTATGGACTTCAGAGGTAGTTAACTTTTTTTAAATTGTTACAAGTGCCCCCTAGGGTGCCCGGTTGGTGTCCTGGCATGTGAGGGGGACCAGTGCACTACGAATCCTGGCCCCTCCCACGACCCAATGCCTTGGATTTGTTCGTTTTTGAGCTGGGCTCCTTCAGTTTCCATTATCGCTGAAAAACGATACCGCCCAGCTCAAATCCGCACAAATCCGATGCATTTGGCTGGCACAAACTGTATTATCGGAAAAAAAATGGACGCCCGTTTTTTTGAAAATACGGTTTGTCCCGCCCCTTCACGTACTCGTTCTCGGAGATGGGCGTTCGCGTTCGATTATGCCATTCCATGTAACCCACATTGAGCATAGGTGTAATTAAATGTATAAACTATATCTTCTTCTGTATTTCCTCATGTGATGATCTGCATGCATTTCAGTAGATAGCGTCATGTTTGCTTGTGTGATAACTTTCATTGCGTTCAGTAAATCCTGTCTCCTGCTGCCTTTCCTATATGATGATCTTCACAGGGAGGGTAGTTCAAAAGGAGTGCCTTTTTTTTAGGTGCCAAGAACATGCCTGTTTGGAACCTATTCTCTGAAAAAACAAAAAGTAGACACCTACTTTCCATTATAGAATACTAGTGTAACAGATCAAATACATGCCCATATTTTAGATGCAACCACTTACAATAGTGTTGTGTTTAGAGCAATGAGGAGCCTACATAGATGATGATATTTTATAATCTTTACATGTAATCATACATAGTAACATAGTAGATGACGGCAGAAAAAGACCTGCACGGTCCATCCAGTCTGCCCAACAAGATAACTCATATTTGCTGCTTTTTGTGTATACCTTGATTTGTACCTGTCCTTTTCAGGGCACAGACCGTATAAGTCTGCCCAGCACTATCCCCGCCTCCCAACCACCGGCTCTGGCACAGACCGTATGCCCAGCACTATCCTCACCTCCCAACCACCAGCCCTGCCTCCCAACCACAGGCTCTGGCACAGACCGTACAAGTCTGTCCAGCACTATCCCCGCCTCCCAACCACCAGTCCCGCTTCCTACCACCGGCTCTGGCACAGACCGTATGAGTCTGCCCAGCACTATCCCCGCCTCCCAACCACCAGCCCCGCCTCCCGATCTTGACTAAGCTCCTGAGGATCCATTCCTTCGGCACAGGATTCCTTTATGCTTATCCCACGCATGTTTGAATTCCGTTACTGTTTTCATTTCCATCACCTCCCGCGGGAGGGCATTCCAAGCATCCACTACTCTCTCCGTGAAAAAATACTTCCTGACATTTTTCTTGAGTCTGCCCCCTTTAATCTCATTTCATGTCCTCTCGTTCTACCATCTTCCCATCTCCGGAAAAGGTTCGTTTGCGGATTAATACCTTTCAATACTAACATATATTACAAGACAGAAATAAATTCCGCCATGCTGTGCTCAAACTGTGCCCCTGTTAATACCCTCCCATGAAGTACGTGCCATCACATTGAAGTATTATTTTACAGAATAGCACTTAGCTGGAAACTATTCACTTATACACGTGTATTCACATACTTGCAGAAGGTGAAGGTATTAGGAATTTGTTTTTGAGCGCATGATGGTAGAAGAATTTATTTCTGTCTTGTAATATATGTTAGTATTGTTTTTAATTATAATGTATGTATATTGTACACCACGTTGAAATGTGGAAAGTGCAGGTTAGAAATATATTTAATAAATGTGTAAACACATTCTTGCTGCTTGAAACTAGGCTGCTCCTTATAGAATTCCTCCATCATGTCTGCAAATAGCGGCTTCATCCTTTTTCCCTTTGTTTGATAACCTCTAAGGAGAGTCTCAAATATGGGCTTCCCTGTGAAATAATTTCCAGTTTGTGTATGAGAACTGGTATTAAGACTGGAGTTTCTTTTTTCCTCCTACTTTAGTACTCCTTAACCTGGAACAGTTCGGCACAAAGGCAAAGGTCCAGAATCTCAGCGATGAACTGCAGAAAACTAACAGCTTCATACAAGAATGGAAGACCGTACTCTCAGGTGAGGGAGCATAGGCGCCCCGTATAAGAGGCTTGGGGAGGCTAAGCCTCCCCAGCCCAATTGTGGCCTTCCCCTGGCTGCTGCTGCCCTCACAAACGCAGCCAGGCAGCTCTCCCTCCTTCCTTCCCACTCTTGGCTCCCCGACTGGCAGCTCCCCCCCCCCCCAAGCGCGTGACATGCGTTTTAACCTTTTACTTTCCATGGTAGCGACGTCAGTGATGAAGAAAGCACTGCGGGCTCCCCTCCGGCTCCAGCTTCTCCCTTCCCTCTTCACACAGTGTCCCACCTTCTTTGATGATGCATTTCCTGTTTCCGCGAGGGCGGGACACTGTGAGAAGAGAGAAGGGAGAAGCTGGAGGCGAGCCTGCAGTGCCTTTTTCCTTCACTGACGTCGCTGCCACGAAGAGTAAAAGGGTTAAACGTGTGGGGTGGGGGAAGAAAGAAACGGAGAGGAGGGCTGTCGGGGAGCTGAGGGAGGGCAGGGAGAATCGCTGGACATGGATGGGAGGGGAGAGAACAGATCACTGGACATGGAGAGAAGGGTAGAGAACAGATCGCTGGACAGGGAGAGAAGAGATCACTGGAGGGGAGGGCAGGGGGAGAGAACAGATCGCTGGAGAGGAGGGCAGGGGAGAGGAGAATTGCTGGCCATGGATGGATGGAGAAGAGGGCAGGGGAGAATGGAGAGTTGTTGGACATGGATGGATGGATGGATGGAGAGAAGTCAGGAAGGAGATGAACATGGATGGAGGGGAGGGAAGAGAGGAGAAATGCTGGACATGGATGAAGTGGAGGGCAGGGAAGAGAGGAGAAATGTTGGACAAGGATGGAGGGAAGGAAAGGCAAAGGAAGGAGATGCACATGGACGGAGTGGAAGGGAGAGAGGAGAAATCCTGGACATGGATGGAGGGGAGGGAAGACAGAGGAAGTAGATGCACATGGAGGGGAGGGGAGTGTGGAGAAATGCTGGATATGGATGGAGGGAAAATTGCTGAATTTAAGGGCTGGATTGGAACACTTTGAGGGCAGATGTTGAAACCGGAGAAAGGATAGGGACAGGGCTACAGATGGTAGACAGGGCGCATAAGGACAAAGAAGTATGGTGGACATGGTGAGAGAAAAAATATCAAATGGAAAGAAGATACTGCATAAAACAGAAGACACTGGGACCAAAGCTAATAGAAAAACTAAATGCTCAGACAGGAAAGGTAGAAAACATTTTTTTATTCAGAATTTATTAATTGGAATATGTCAGCTTTTGGAAATGTGCATCTGTGATATTTTGCATGTATGTTTCAAATTTTCTAGTATTGCTGCATGCTGGGTCTGACTTCTTGAGGTAACTTTCCAGTTCAGTATTTTGCCTTCATATCTGTTGTGTCATGTGTTTTTCATGTGTGATCAAGGTGCAGTATTCTGCTAGTGTGTAGTATTTGCAGCCCTTTTTGTTTTGTTTTGTTTTTTGTTTCACTAGGTTGTGTACTGGTGTTTTAGGGCCCTATAATTACTAGTGTAATTATAGTGCTGCCTTTCCACGCATAAGGTTGTAGCTCGTCCTGTCCTTGGAATTAGTGCTGTTATGGTTTGGTAAGGTTATGAGTGTGTTTTTGCACAGTGTTTTGTAGTGGAGAGATTGTGTGTTGGCTTTATTGAGGTGGCACCAAAACATCAGAAAGGGTGTAGAGCCTAAATCATGACACACTACTTCTTGAAGATGACACACTACCTCTTGAAGGATCTACATATGGTCGTTAATAAAAGGAGCTCATTGTGAACACTATCCACCCTAAAAGGGTGTTTTGTGGCTCTACATGAGAATTATGATATTACTAGTAAAAAAGGCCCGTTTCTGACACAAATGAAACAGGTGCTAGCAAGGTTTTCCTCGGAGTGTGTATGTTTGAGAGAGAGTGTGTGTGAGAGATGGAGTGTGTGTGTCAGAGAGAGAATGAGAGAGAGACAGAGTGTGTGTGAGACTGTGTGTGTGTGACAGAGAGATAGAGTGTGTTAGAGAGTGTATGTGAGAGACAGTGAGTAGGTGAGTGTGTGCCCCCTCCTCATCCCCACCTCCCTCTCCCCTGCCCCCTCCAGCCATCCATGTCCAGCGACCCTCCTCTCCCTCTGCCTCCCCTGCAGCCACCCATGTCCAGCGACCCGCCCCTCCTCTTGCCCCCCCTCCATCCACCCATGTTTAGCAACCCTCCCCTCCCCCCCTATGTGCATCAAACCCCCTCGCCACCCACAGCTGCCACTGGTAATGCTGTCCAGCCACTGCTGCTTCTCCTGTTGAGCAGGAGCGGCCGCAACAAAAAGAAAAAAAGCAATAAATGTTTTTAAACCTGAAACGTGGCACCGTAGACAGCCATCAGGCATTGGCTGTCGGCTCTGCAGCCGCTCCTCCTCTCACCTCTCATGTCGCTGTGCTCCTCCGGGGTCTTACTCCAGGGGCAGTGATGTGGAGGCAGATGAAGCCATTACGTATGGGTTGTGTCCATCAACCAGCAGGGAGAGATAGAGAGCACTCAACTTTTCACAGTGCCTCATGGCCAGCTAGCTCCACTGCCTCTTCAGTATTCTCTATCTCCCCAAGCAGGGTGGCTGCAGCTTCTTCGAGCTCCATCAAAAATCTGCCTGGGGGTGGCTCCTGGCTTGCCAGTTGTTAGCCGGGGTGTTAGAGGCTTTAGCAGCTTCACTTTGAAGGCACATAGGTCAGCCCTTTCCCTGCCTTACCCATGCCCCCGTGGATGTGGACATATTAGCTTGCTTTTCCCTGTCCTTTCCCACTCAGTGGATGCAGGCACATTGGTTCGCCTTTCCCTGCCTTTCCCACTTATCTGAGCCTCCGGAGTGTTTTTATTAACTCTTTTGCCTCTACTTTCCTCACAGAGTTAAAAGAAAAAAAAAGGAAAGAGGTTTTTTTTTCTTGATATTCTTCTGGAGGACCAGAGCTGTGATACTCGGTCTAGTGAGGTAAGAGTGTTTTCTGACTCCTCCGGGGTGGGCCCGCGATTGGGCCGTTTTTGGCGCAAACCGCCATTTTTTAATTTTACTGCCGTTTTCGGCGATGGCTGCGGAGACTGTAAAGTGCTGTTCTAAATGTGGCAAGCGCAAATCAGCAGCAGGGCTCTGTAATTCGTGCTGTACAGACGGTAGAGCCAGCTCGAGCATGGCGAGCGGTGATCTGTTGCGCTCTGAGCTGGCAGCAGACGCCATTTTGGATTTTCCACATGGCACGGCCTCCGTTGCGACGGAGAGCCCTGAATCCGGGGGGGGGGGGGGGGGGGTCCTCTGAGTGAGGCTAATAATAGAGCTGATAGCCCTGGGCAGGATCCGGCCGGTCAGGGAGCGGTTTTCTCCCCTGATTTTGTTTTAATGTTGCACAGGGCGTATATGCTTAAAAGAGCTCTTCCACAGGGATCTTCGGACCCTCTGCCTGCCCCCCCGGTAGATCTCTTTGCATCTCGAGCCAACCACAAAGTCCCTCAGTTCTGTTCCAGGCTTCAGGCCCACGGCAGACTGGCATCGGATGCCTTCCTCCTGGACTGGGGGGAGGGTCTGCTGTATGCTTATCCTCCCATACCTCTGGTGGGGAAGACTTTGTTGAAACTCAAGCAAGACCGAGGCACCATGATCCTGATTGCTCCTTTTTGGCCGCGTCAGATCTGGTTCCCTCTTCTTCTGGAGTTGTCCTCCGAAGAACCGTGGAGATTGGAGTGTTTTCCGACCCTCATCACACAGGACGAAGGGGCGCTTCTGCATCCCAACCTCCGGTCCCTGGCTCTCACGGCCTGGATGTTGAGAGCGTAGACTTTGCCTCTTTGGGTCTGTCAGAGGGTGTCTCCCGCATCTTGCTTGCTTCCAGGAAAGATTCCACTAAGAGGAGTTACTTCTTTCTGTGGAGGAGGTTTGCCGTCTGGTGTGACAGCAAGGCCCTAGATCCTCGCTCTTGTCCTACACAGACCCTGCTTGAATACCTTCTGCACTTGTCTGAGTCTGGTCTCAAGACCAACTCTGTAAGGGTCCACCTTAGTGCAATCAGTGCATACCATTACCGTGTGGAAGGTAAGCCGATCTCAGGACAGCCTTTAGTTGTTCGCTTCATGAGAGGTTTGCTTTTGTCAAAGCCCCCTGTCAAGCCTCCTACAGTGTCATGGGATCTCAATGTCGTTCTCACCCAGCTGATGAAACCTCCTTTTGAGCCACTGAACTCCTGCCATCTGAAGTACTTGACCTGGAAGGTCATTTTCTTGGTGGCAGTTACTTCAGCTCGTAGAGTCAGTGAGCTTCAGGCCCTGATAGCCCAGGCCCCTTACACCAAATTTCATCATAACAGAGTAGTCCTCCGCACTCACCCTAAGTTTCTGCCGAAGGTTGTGTCGGAGTTCCATCTGAACCAGTCAATTGTCTTGCCAACATTCTTTCCCCGTCCTCATTCCTGCCCTGCTGAACGTCAGCTGCACACATTGGACTGCAAGAGAGCATTGGCCTTCTATCTGGAGCGGACACAGCCCAACAGACAGTCCGCCCAATTGTTTGTTTCTTTTGATCCCAATAGGAGGGGAGTGGCTGTGGGGAAACGCACCATATCCAATTGGCTAGCAGATTGCATTTCCTTCACTTACGCCCAGGGTGGGCTGGCTCTTGAGGGTCATGTCACGGCTCATAATGTTAGAGCCATGGCTGCGTCGGTAGCCCACTTGAAGTCAGCCACCATTGAAGAGATTTGCAAAGCTGCGACATGGTCATCTGTCCACACATTCACATCTCATTACTGCCTGCAGCAGGATACCCGACGCGACAGTCGGTTCGGGCAGTCAGTTCTTCAGAACCTGTTTGGGCTTTAGGATCCAACTCCACCCCCCGAGGGCCCTGTTTGTTCTGTTCCAGGCTGCACTCTCAGTTAGTTGGTAAATTTTTTTAGGTCAATCTCAGTTATGTCCTCGCCGTTGCGAGGCCCAATTGACCATGGTTGTTGTTTTGAGTGAGCCTGGGGGCTAGGGATACCCCATCAGTGAGAACAAGCAGCCTACTTGTCCTCGGAGAAAGCGAATGCTACATACCTGTAGAAGGTATTCTCCGAGGACAGCAGGCTGATTGTTCTCACAAACCCGCCCGCCTCCCCTTTGGAGTTGTGTCTTCCCTTGTATTGTCTTGCTACATACTGGACTGGCCGGCTCGAGCCGGTTTCGGGCGGGAAGACGGCCGCGCATGCGCGGTGCGCGCGGGCGCGCGAGGGCTAGCAAAGGACTTTGCTAGTGAAGATTTCCGATTGGAGGGGCTGCCGTGGACGTCACCCATCAGTGAGAACAATCAGCCTGCTGTCCTCGGAGAATACCTTCTACAGGTATGTAGCATTCGCTTTACTTGCACATACCAATTTGGCCCCCGCACCAGAAGTTTCTGCGGTTTGCGGTGTTGGGAAAACATTTCCAGTTTCGGGCCTTGCCTTTTGGCCTCGCCACAGCTCCCCGAACCTTCTCCAAGGTAATGGTGGTAGTAGCTGCCTTTCTCAGGCGAGAGGTATCCGGGTTCACCCATACCTAGACGACTGGCTCATCAGAGCAGACTCAGAAAAAGAGAGTCATCTAGCTACAGCCAGAGTGGTTTCAGTCCTTCAATCTGTGGGCTGGGTCGTCAATATGGCCAAAAGTTACCTGACCCCCTCGCAATCTCTAGAATATTTGGGGGCCAGGTTCGATACAGCCTCGGGCTATGTGTTTCTTCCCGAGCAAAGGCGGTGCAAGCTTCAGAATCAGGTCTGTCTGCTCTTGAGGATGCCCCGCCCACGAGCTTGGGACATTGTCCAGCTGTTGGGATCGATGACGGCCACCTTGGAAGTGGTGCCATGGGTGAGAGCGCACCTGAGACCTCTACAGTATTCTCTACTTCAACGATGGTCTCCAGTATCTCAGGATTATCAGTGCAGACTTTCTTGGCTCCCTGTGGCCCGCCTCAGTATGGAGTGGTGGCTCCCCCATTGGTGCCTAGTGGTGACAGATGCCAGCCTGAAGGGCTGGGGCGCACATTGCCAGTGGAAGCATGCCCAGGGTCTGTGGACGCCCGACGAGTCGGAGTGGTCTATCAACCGCCTGGAGTTGAAAGCGGTGTTTCTGGCTTTTCTGGCCTTTCAAGTGACCCTGGAAGGATTGGCTGTCCGGGTGATGTCAGACAACACAACAGCAGTGGCCTACATAAATCAAGACGATGTATTCCTGCAGATATGTGCCAAATGGGGCAAGCCAGTGATGGATCTTATGGCGACCAGTTCCAATGCCAAAGTCCTGTGCTTCTTCAGCAGACGGAGGGATCCTCGCTCTGCCGGTTTGGATGCCTTGGCCCAGGAGGCCTTGGTATGCGGACCTCCGACAGATGCTGTTGGAAGCTCCCTTTCCGTTACCTCTGGTTCCGCACCTGTTGTCACAGGGTCTGGTGGCCATGGAGGACGCCTGCCGCTTTGGTCTTATGGCATGGCGATTGAGAGGGCGCAATTGAGAGATAAAGGCTACTCAAATAAGGTAATTGCCACTCTCCTGCAGGCCCGTAAGCGCTCCACTTCCGTGGCTTATGCCAGGATTTGGCGCCAGTTTGAAGTCTGGTGTGTTTCAAGAGCGTTTTCTCCATTGCGAGCTCCTGTCTCGCCGATTCTGGACTTTTTGCAGGATGGTGTACGCAAAGGCTTAGCCTATAATTCCCTGCGGGTGCAAGTGGCAGCATTGACCTCCCTGCGTGGCAAGGTTGAAGGCGTGTCCTTAGCTGCTCGTCCAGATGTGGCATGGTTTCTTAGAGGGGTGCTTCGGCTCCGTCCTCCCATGCGGGCACCTTGTCCAGCTTGGAACCTGGGGTTAGTATTGAAGGCCCTTCAGGGGGCTCCCTTTGAACCACTTCGGCGTGCTTCAGAGAAAGATTTGACACTGAAGGCCATCTTTTTAGTGGTCATTACCTCGGCGAGACGGGTGTCAGAGCTCCAGGTGCTGTCCTGTAGACACCCTTTTCTGCAATTCTCAGAGTCAGGGGTCACGGTTCGGACCGTGCCTTCCTTCATGCCTAAGGTGGTTTCAGCGTTTCACCTAAACCAGCCTGTTTTTCTTCCCTCCTTTGTTGAGGAGGAGTTTCCAGATTCATTTGGGCAGTTGCACCTTTTGGATGTGCGCAGGACTCTGTTGCAGTATCTGCGAATTACAAATTCTTTCAGGACCCAGGGCCATGCCTAGGGTGTCCGGCGCCCCCCTGCAGTTGGCCCTGCCCCCCGAAAACGATCGCTACACTATCCGCCCTCTTCTCCCCAGATCCTTTTCCTTTTTTTTTTTAAATTTACCTCTGTCCGGCGGCAGCGTAGCGTTAGTGAGAAGGAGGCGGCGCTCCCCCGCCCCGTCAGTCTTCCCTTCGCTCAGTGTCCCGCCTTCTTCTGACGTCATTTCTGATATCAGAAGAAGGCGGAACTGAGCGAAGGGAAGACTGACGGGGTGGGGGAGCGCCACCTCCTTCTCACTAACGCTACGCTGCCGCCGGACAGAGGTAAATTTAAACAAAAAAGTAAAAGGATCTGGGGAGAAGAGAGCGAGGTAAGCATGGAGCGGCGGGGCGCCCCCCAGAGGATGGCGCCCTCCTGCCATGCTTACCTTGCTTACCGTGTTGGCACGGCCCTGTCAGGACCTCTGATCATCTTTTTGTGCTGTTTGCAGGTCCTCGCATAGGGTCTTCAGCGTCTAAAGCCACTATTGCCCGTTGGCTCAAGGATGCTATCTTTTCAGCATATCTGCTGTCTGGCCGGGCTCCGCCTGAAGCCTTTAAGGCACATTCCACAAGAGCGATTTCCTCTTCCTGGGCAGAAACTGGAGCACTATCTCTTCATGATATTTGCAGTGCTGCAACATGGGCTTCTAAGCTCTCTTTCGCCCGACATTACAGGCTGGATGTGGCTGCCAGGAGGGATGCGCGTTTTGGAGCACAGGTGCTAGCGCGTGGTGTGGCTTGTTCCCACCCTATTTAGGGATTGCTTTGTTACATCCCATACGTAATGGCTTCATCTGCTTGATGACAAGGAAGGGAAAATTAGGTTCTTACCATGATAATTTTCTTTCCTTTAGTCTTAGCAGATGAAGCCATGAGCCCTCCCTGTATGATTGTCTGTATTGCAATGATTCTGATTTTAGGTGCTGTTCTTGTTTCCTGAAGTTATATTCCTTCCTTGGGGAGTCTGAAAACAGTCTTCAGGATTCTTGTTACAGTGATAGGAGGATGAGTTCATTCCCTCCAGTTCATGTTTTGGGAGGATGAGTTTATTCCCTCCAGGAGGATGCAAGTATTCCCTCCGTTTATACAAAGTGGAGGACAAGTTTATTCCCTCCAGGAGGATGAGTTCATTCCCTCCTTTTGTTGAGTTTATGGCCTTGTTAAGGGGCCATCGTTCGCTGTGAGGAAAGTTCATGTTATTCCCATTGTGGTTTGCCATACTGCTTTGGAAGCTTCAAATACTGAAGAGGCAGTGGAGCTAGCTGGCCATGAGGCACTGTGAAAAATTGAGTGCTCTCTATCTCCCCCTGCTGGTTGATAGACACAACCCATACGTAATGGCTTCATCTGCTATGACTAAAGGAAAGAAAATTATCATGGTAAGAACCTAATTTTCCCATTCCCCTCTTGCCGGGCCCCTAAGGGGAGGGGGGGCGGCACATGTGACTTCTAGTAGGTGACCATCCATTCCAGAGGACTCCTAGAATTCTAGAGCCCGATGTGGGGATATGTATACCAGGTAACATGGGTGGCAAGACGCTCACGCTAGTGATCCGGCTATCTTTTTAGAACAAAGGTCTTTTTCAAGACCTCTGCAAAACAGATTTCAACTTCCAATATTGCCTGAATCAGGATCATTGTGATCAGTTTCCATTCCTGCATCTAGACTCCTGATGTAGGCCTTTTGGCCAAAACACAACATTGTGTCGAGTCGATATATTGATTAATAAAATTTGGTTCATCTTCACTCTGGGACTCCTGGTTTTTTACCCACTGCCCTGTATTATTGAGATTATCCGTGGGACTTCGCTGAGTTCTCCACGTTTGTGGATTCTCTACTATAACAGAATTAGAAAAGGTACACAGAAGGGAGACAAAAATGATAAAGGGGATGGGACGATTTCCCTATGAGGAAAGGCTAAAGCAGCTAGGGTCTTCAGCTTGGAGAAGAGATGGCTGAGGGGAGATATAATAGATGTATAAAATACTGAGTGGAGTGGAACAGGTAGATGTGAATTGTGATTCTTATTGACAATAGTTATATTCTGACCATGTTCCCCATTATCCTTTTTGCTACCCCATATCCATTCCTTTCCATCTTCTACGCCTACCTCCCAACGCTCATTACCTTCTGAACCTAATTCCTTCTATGTTTAACTTACTTTCCGTTATCCCCATTAGTTTTGCGTTTACCACAAACTGTATATTCTTCTTACGACTTTGTAATTATTTATATTGTTGCTATGTAAGCCACATTGAGCCTGCCATGTGTGGGAAAGCACGGGGTACAAATGTAATAAATAAATTGCTTATTTATTCTTTCCAAAAATACTAGGACTAGGGGGTACGCAATGAAGCTACTAAGTGATAAATTTAAAATGAATCGGAGAAAATATGTCTTCACTCAACAAGTAATTAAACTCTGGAATTCGTTGCCAGAGAGTGTGGTAAAAGCAGTTAACTTAGCAGGGTTTAAAAAATGGATAATGTCTTAAAAGTTCATAAGCCATTATTAAGATGAACTTGGGAAAATCCACTGCATATTCTAGGATAAGCAGCATAAAATCTGTTTTACTATTCTGGGATCTTTGCAGGTACTTGTGACCTGGATTGGCCACTGTTGGAAATAGGATACTGAGCTTAATGGACCTTTGGTCTGTCCCAATGTGGCAGTGCTTATGTTCTTATGATTTTGCCAAGGTCTGCAGGAATTCTCCTGCCAACTTGACTGATGCAGTAGCTTAGCAGCTGTTACAACATCTGTGTATTGTTTACTGAAACAATGATTTCTTGCTCAAGGTGACCCTCTAGAATGATGTAAATGGGACAATGTTGTGACTCCTCAAATCATCACTTGTTATTCAAGATGGCCACCATACAGGAGCTCCTGTAGTGTGCTCCTGGGTGACTGCAACGATTTGAGCTTGAATTTGGGGTAGGGATTGTGGCCGTGACCACATCCTTGCAAGGTGGTAGGAGGTGGCACAGGAAGGGCCCGCAGATGCGATCACTACCGAAGCCGCATACTTCCCAGTGTCTTTTGTGCTAGAACGAAAAGGAGCGCCAGGGTAGCATGGCGACTGAAGCACACTGCAACTGAATGGCGCTCGAGCCTCAGGGAGTTGGGGAGAGACCCCACAAAATAGCCCACACCACTGTGGGAGGAGAGTTTGGCGGCAACAGCGGGAGATATTGTGGACAACCCCCAACCAAGGGTCATGACCTGTACCAGAACCGCACCTTTCCCGGACCTTGGGCTGAACCGAAAAGGAGCACCGGGGTAGTATGGCGCCTGGAATACACTTCTACTGAACGTTGCTCGAGCCTCTGGCAGTTGAGAGGCAACCCTGCAAGACAACTCATCCGCAGCAGGAAGAGAGACCTATGGCAACATCAAGAGACATCACAGGTGCCCTGCAGCCCAGGGATGGAGCCACCACTGAGGCATCTCGGCCAAAAGCCTACTCAGACCGAACTTGCTGCAGCAGATTGACACGGACAAGAGTGGAGTGTTTGCTCATACTGCAGCAAAGCTGAGCAACTGCTGAGCCCAGTTCAGACATCCTTGCACACCTCCACACCCAGCAAGCACCCGACATGCTATGACCCCGTCCGCTACGAACCATGCATCTGCGCCATCTCCCATCCATAACTCTGTACGGCGGTAGAACTGCCCAGTCGCACAGGGTAAGACTTCCATAGCCGGGAGCATAGCCTCTTAGAAATTGGCGGCAGGAAGAACACCAATGCCGCGAGTAAGTTCTGAGGCGGGAAGGCCTGGAGAGGTGAACGATCCTATGGGAGGGATATCACCGCTGGGGAGTGGAGAGACGGGCGATTCAACACTGGACAAGTCTCTACACCTACCAAATCCTAGACCCTAGGAGGATTTGCTGGTGCATACCAGTCTGCAAACACTTCTATCCCTTGTGCCCTGGCATTGCCGCGTCAAAGGCATGTTGGATAGGATTGGAATGCATGTCAATTTCATATAATTGATTTTCTGGCTCTGGCCAATTTAGAATTGTATTTCTACTAGTCGTGAAATACCTGTATATTATCTGCATTATTTTTTGGAAAGCATAGAATTTATATACCTTGTTGCAAATTTCAGTCTTGTTCAATAGCTCAGGGCAAATTGTTTGCTTCAGTTTCTATATCATGTATTGCCCGTTAGTTTAAATGCAGCTAGCTATCTGCTGCATTATCCAATTTGCACTTCATGTGAGTCTTAATGTACTCTCTATTGTCCTATAGCCCACACATTTGCAAGAGTATTGTTCCATATAACAGAACTGCATAATTCACTTTTAAGGCTGACAGTTTTTTCTTATTATTTTTGATATATTTTATATCTATCTTGTATCTCATACAATTCTCAGGAAAATAAGATCTATTTACAATATCTCCTAGTGCAGAAAGTATCCCAATAAATAAATATGTATTGTTGATCCTAGGGGCATTATAAAGCATAGCTGACACCAAAGCTATATATTCTTGAGATAGTCTACAGACTTCGCTAAATTGAGAGAACTTTCTCTTATAGGTCTGTCAAGTCCATATTTGGAATCCTAACAGTTGTGATAGACTCCTATTTAATCTGAGATACTTGAGAAAGGGGTAAGTTTTGTATGTACTGTACTGAATACAGACTGACTTTGTACTTTTAAGAATTACAATCATGCGGTGGCCTTTAATGATCTGTTTGGCCCTCTTGGGCATCATGATGGTCAACTTGCCTGAAGGCGTCAGCTTTAGTCAAATTCTCATTGTATGGCTAGGGTTCGTAAACAGCCAATTTTCACTAGCAGATATCTGATAAACTGTACCAACACCAGCTCGCAGAGTGCCACTATTGCTTCAGGCCACGGGCGACTTACCAAGCTCAACTCTCAGCAAGACACACTGAATCCCCCTCAGCAGCCTAAAACTTGCACTTTTTTGAACCTGACCAAACAATCCTCTTGCTTAGAATACATTATTCACTTAACTCCCATACCAGTAATTTATGTCAACGCAAGATCCATGGGGAACAAGGCCTTGTTAATAAGGGATCTTCTATAATATTCAGATCTCGGTTTTCTGTTTATCTCTGAGACATGGCTTACAGAAGTCATTAGTCCAATAATATCCCAGTTATACCCTCCTGGTTATGACTTCATTCTCCAAGTCAAGGGAAAAAAGGAGGTGGACTTTCTCTCTCATACATAAGAGCTTGCTTCATGTATCTCTGGTCAGTTCAGGTGTGTTCCCAGAACTGGAATATTTGTTGTGTAAATTCTGTGATGACTCCAAAGGTGCAAGTCTTGCTCTACTCCTCATATACTGTCTGCCAGGAGCCTGGACCAAGGCCAAACCTATCATATTGGAGGTCATTTTGTCTACCCTGTCCCAATTTTCTAGAGTAGTTATCTTGGGAGATTTAAACTTGCATTTAGAGAACGAAGCTGATACCAATGTTCATAACTTTAATCGTTCTTGAAGATGAATGAACTCGCCATGTTTGCGGAGGGTGCAACTCATGAACAAGGCCACACTTTGGACTTCCTTACTTCCTTTCCCACTAACTTGATTGACTCATTTGAGTGGAAGCCTATACCTTGGTCTGGTCACTTCCAACTAGACTTTACTATTGATATCCATCTGTCAAGCCTGTCCAATCATCACCTTCTAAGCTGATGTCCTCTAGAGGGAAAATCAATGAATCCAGCTTCTGGACCAAGCCAAAAGACTTCCTAACTCCTGGAATCCCTACGCAAGAATCGGTAAAATCTGTCTGGGACAATAAAGAGAAATCAGTGTTGGATAAAATTGCTCCAGTTACTACCGAAAAGGTCAAGGCAGTTCGAAAATCTCCTTGGTGCTATGAAGAGCTATTTCAGTTGAAACTGAACTGTCGATGCCTTTAAAAGCAATGGAGAAAAAGCAAAGCTACTGCTGATAAATCCAGGTGGAAATTCACTTTTCGTTACTATAAACTGAAGGTAGCTGATTCCAAACAAAAATACTACAGCTTCTTAGTGAGCCAGGATATCCTCGACAATAATTAAAAAAAAAAAAAAAGAAAAAATCTCATAACTATTCACCCTAGTTAGAAGTCTAACCTCCACCAACACTGTCGATAGTATGCATCAAGCATGTTCCTCCACTCAAGAACTAGCTGACTATTTTGCGAACAAGATCAGTCCAGCAGAGGAAAATGGAAAAGTCTCTGATGGGAGCAGGCTCTGGCTTATGCCCAATTCAGGGAATTAAAGCAGATCAGCTATGGGATGTTTTTCAACCTCTATCAATTGAAGACGTAAAATCATTGTTACTGAAATGCTCATGCTCACGTTGCTTCCTTGATCATTGCCCAGAATTCTTGTTCCAAGCCATTCCAACTGAAGTAGTTCAATGGCTAACAGATTACCTTAATGAGCTAGTAGAATCATTCTCACACCCCGATTGAAGGGCTCAGGGTTAGATATAACCTCAACAGCAAACTATTGCCCAGTGGCTAGTATACCCCTCTTTACGAAAATGCTGGAATCCTATGTTAGCAAACAATTTTCCAAATATCTGGACAAATTTTCTACTTTACACCGGTCCCAATTCGAATTCAGAACTGTACACAGTACCGAAACCCTGCTCCTAGTTCTGACAACATATGTCAAACAATATCTATGTAAGGGGAATCAGGTTCTATTATTTCAGTTCAACATATCAACAGTGTTTGATGCAGTGGATCACGTAATCCTATTTGAATGACTGAATCAGATAGGAATAACAGGATCTGTCTTTAAGTGGTTTAACAAATTCCTTTCAAACCGAAGCTACTCTGTAAAACAAAACAAACACCTTTCCAACTATTGGTTCCCGAAATGTGGTGTCCCTCAAGGATCCCTGCTTTTTCCTATTTTGTTTAACTTCTTTATATCTTCCCTCAGCTCAATACACCTGGGATTAGGTGAGCTACTGTTATCCTATGCTGACGACATCATGCTCCTTCTACTGCTGACATCTTCACATCAAGATCTAATCCAAACTGTAACAACTGGGATGAATGCTATTCAGACCTGGGCTTTGGCAAATAAACTAAAACTGAATGCGCACAAGAATGAAAATCCTATGGTTCTGGAATCAAAGAGTTAAGGTCCCCAACTTCAATAACACTATCCAATGACAGAACCTTTACAGTTGAATCAGAAGCTAGAGTGCTTGGGGTCTTTCTCGACTCCTCCATAAAGTTTTCCTCTCATATTAACCAATTATGGAAAAAAACACTGTTTAAAATGAGACAACTACATATAGTCAGATCATTCTGACGTTAGGAGTTACGGACCAAGAAAGGGATCTGGGTGTCGTCGTCGATAACACACTGAAACCTTCTGCTCAGTGTGCTGCTGCGGCTAAGAAAGCGAATAGAATGTTGGGTATTATTAGGAAAGGTATGGAAAACAGGTGTGAGGATGTTATAATGCCGTTGTATCGCTCCATGGTGCGAGCGCACCTTGAGTATTGTGTTCAATTCTGGTCGCCGCATCTCAAGAAAGATATAGTAGAATTGGAAAAGGTGCAGCGAAGGGCGACTAAAATGATAGCGGGGATGGGACGACTTCCCTATGAAGAAAGACTAAGGAGGCTAGGGCTATACAGCTTGGAGAAGAGACGGCTGAGGGGAGACATGATAGAGGTATATAAAATAATGAGTGGAGTGGAACAGGTGGATGTGAAGCGTCTGTTCACGCTTTCCAAAAATACTAGGACTAGGGGGCATGCGATGAAACTACAGTATAGTAAATTTAAAACAAATCGGAGAAAATTTTTCTTCACCCAACGTGTAATTAAACTCTGGAATTCGTTGCCGGAGAAAGTGGTGAAGGCGGTTAGCTTAGCAGAGTTTAAAAAGGGGTTGGACGGATTCCTAAAGGACAAGTCCATAAACCGCTACTAAACGGACTTGGAAAAATCCAAAATTCCAGGAATAACATGTATAGAATGTTTGTACGTTTGGGAAGCTTGCCAGGTGCCCTTGGCCTGGATTGGCCGCTGTCGTGGACAGGATGCTGGGCTCGATGGACCCTTGGTCTTTTCCCAGTATGGCATTACTTATGTACTTATGTACTTATGTACTTATATTCTTTGATCAAAAAGCTTTTGCGCTACTGGTCCAAATGCTGATCCTACCACATCTGGACTACTATAATGTCTTGTTTTTTGGTATTAAGACCCAATATCAGAAAAAAAAACTGCAGATCATATAGAACACAGCTGTAAGACTAATTTTCAAACTGAAGAGATATACTAGTGTCTTGTCATATCTTGTTAAACTACGTTGACTACCCATAGCTGAAAGAATTTTTTTTTTTTTTTTGTTACATTTGTACCCTGCACTTTCCCACTCATGGCAGGCTCTATGCGGTGGGCAATGGAGGGTTAAGTGACTTGCCCAGAGTCACAAGGAGCTGTCTGTGCTGGGAATTGAACTCAGTTTCTCAGTTCCCCAGGACCAAAGTCCACCACCCTAACCACTAGGCCACTCCTCCACTCCGCTTTAGGTTTAAAGCCGCCTGTCTAGTTTTTCAAATTCTACAAGATGTCACATCTGAATTGTTGATTAATATTTCATCTGTTTGTATAGTTCATTCCAGTAGACTGAAAGAATAATTGATTCCATATCATCAAGCTGATCAAAATCCATAGACTGGTGGGTTGTGTCCATCTACCAGCAGGTGGAGATAGAGAGCAAACTTTTGCCTCCCTATATGTGGTCATGTGCTGCCGGAAACTCCTCAGTATGTTCTCTATCTCAGCAGGTGGTGGTCACACACAGCAGCAGCTCTGGCTAGGCCTCCAAGCCTAATTTTTAGGTTTTGTTGAGTGCCTGGGGTTGAGGGCTCTTTTGAGCAAGTGCAAACCTGGTGGTGCCAGGTCCCTCCTTTTCTCCCCCCTCCCGCTGGCTCCGTTTAAAAAAAAAAAAAAAAAATTTTTAAACGTCTTTAAAGGCGTTTAATTCGACGTTTCTTTAAACGTTCATTGCAGCTACTCACTGGGACACCAGTTCGTTACAGCTCGGAGCGGCAAGCAGGTAATTTTACCTTTTTATAGCGGGCAGGGGGTTCCCCGATTCTTCTCCTCGTGGCAATGGCGTCGGAGGGCGAGGGCGCAAAGGGTCGCTCCCCGGATCGCTGGAGCGCTTCTAGAGGGGATGCGGGGGTTTTACAACCTGATTCGCCCTTGATGGGTGATAGTTTAGTGACCGATGAATGTCCCGGTCGTTCCTCCGGCGTGGCGGTTTTTTTCCCGCCATAAACGCCCATCCCCCGCTCCTCGCCTCCGCCATCTTGGCCGGCCACGCGGCTCGGACGGCTTCTTCGGGGCCGCCCTTGAGGTTGGAGATATTAATGCCATGAACGCCCTTAATTTGGGCGACGGCACAAAAGCGGCTAAAGTTAAGCGCCGTTCTTCCCGCGCGGCTCCTTCACGGAGTTTCGCGCCGGACGCCATTTTGGATGCGCAGCATGTCTCTCCCCCGCTATTGCGAGCGCCGGTTGAGAGTGCGTCTAGGGCTGTTGCCCAGGCTGCGGAAGTGCACAGTCTGGGGGGTTTCTCCCCCGAGTTTGTTTTGCTGCTGCATCAGGCTTTCCTCATGCAAACGCTGCCCCTGCTCCCTCTTCTGATAAAGAGGTTGAGGTTCCCAGAGGTAAACGCCCTCGGGTTGATTTCCAGGCCTTGGAGGACTTTTGTCTCCTCCGATGTAGATGAGGGCAGCGTGTCTGAGGTCTCCCAACGATCCTTTGCGGATTCCTTGGAGGAGATAGATCCCCGCTCGGATGGAGCGGATGACCCCTCTGCAGCGCGGCTTTTTAGCCCAGAGGATTTGCCCAACCTGTTGTTACAGGCCATGGACACTTTGAAGATTTCCTCTCCGGAGGACGTCTCTCCCTCAGCCCCTGTTGGCTCTGCCATTATGCTGGGGACGAAGCGCCCGCCTAGAACCTTCCACGTGCATGATGCCATGCACACCTTAATTGCGGCTCAATGGGATGTCCCGGAAACGAGCCTTAAAGTGGCTAGGGCTATGTCCCGCCTCTATCCTTTGGCTGTGAGTGAACGTGAGGCCTATCTGTGGCCTACCGTGGATTCTTTAATCACTGCGGTGACTAAGAAAACGGCGTTGCCGGTGGAAGGTGGCACGGCCCTAAAGGACGCCCAAGACAGAAGATTGGAGGCGGCCTTAAGGTCGTCCTTTGAGGCAGCTGCTTTAAGTTTGCAGGCCTCAGTTTGCGGCTCCTATGTGGCCAGGGCGTGCCGGACTATGGTGCAGCGGGCTTCCCCCTCGGATCATTCCTTGAGGGCTGATTGGCCGGCCCTGGAATCGGGCTTAGCCTATTTGGCAGACTTGCTGTATGATGTCTGGAGAGCCTCAGCTAAAGGCATGGCTCAGACAGTCTCTGCGCGGCGGTGGCTTTGGCTGAAACATTGGTCTGCTGACCACGCCTCTAAATCCCGCCTGGCTAGATTGCCTTTTAAAGGCAAGCTGCTCTTTGGGGTCGAGCTGGACAAAATCGTGACCGATCTCGGCACGTCTAAGGGCAAGAAATTACCAGAGGTCAGGGCTCGGGTTAGTACTCGTCCCGATACCTCCAGAGGACGATTGCAGGAAGCCCATCGGTACCGCCCGGGCAAGTCGGGTTCCTCTGCCCCCTCTTCCTTCAAGAGGAATTTCTCCCCCAAGCAGCATTCCTTTCGCAGAGACCACCGTCCCGGAGGTGCTCCCTCCGGTCCTCCCCCAGGGTCTCGTACCCAATGACGGGGCCTTGGTCCACGCCCCAGTGCAGATTGGAGGACGGCTGTCCTCGTTTCTGGGCGAGTGGACCACTATAACTTCAGACGCGTGGGTGCTGGAAGTCATCAGAGGCGGCTACAAGCTAGAGTTCTGCCAACCCTTAAGAGACGGGTTTGTACTCTCTCCCTGCAAGTCTCCGGTCAAGCTGTGGTAGTGCAGCAGACCTTGGACAACCTGATACGCCTGGGTGCGGTCGTTCCGGTGCCAAAAAATCAGATTGGCAAGGGACGTTACTCCATTTACTTTGTGGTTCCAAAGAAAGGAGGTTCTGTCCGGCCTATCCTCGACCTCAAAGGGGTCAATCGGGCCTTGAAAGTGAGGCACTTTCGCATGGAGACTCTCCGCTCTGTTATAGCGGCAGTGAAGGCAGGAGAGTTCTTGGCTTCCTTGGACATCAAGGAAGCGTACCTGCATATTCCCATCTGGCCTCCTCTCCAACGCTTTCTGCGTTTTACAGTCCTGAGACGACACTTCCAGTTCAGAGCCCTCCCTTTCGGGTTGGCTACTGCTCCGCGGACCTTTTCCAAAGTAATGGGGGTCCTGCTAAAGGTCCTGCTAAAGGAAGGAGTACAAGTCCATCCTTATCTGGACGACTGGTTGATCCGAGCCCCCTCTTATGCAGAGTGCGGCAAAGCTATGGACCGGGTAGTTGCTCTTTTGAGCTCCCTGGGATGGATCATCAACTGGAAGAAGAGCCAGCTGCGCCCGACTCAGTCCCTGGTGTATCTGGGAGTTCGATTCGACACCCAAGTGGGCAGAGTGTTCCTGCCAGACAATCAGATTGTCAAGCTTCAGGCTCAGGTGGACTAGTTCCTAGTAGCCTCTCCTATTCGGGCTTGGGACTACGTGCAGCTGTTTGGCTCTATGACGGCCACGATGGAAGTAGTGCCCTGGGCCAGGGCTCATATGAGACCACTACAGCTATCTCTGCTGCTGCGCTGGACTCCGATGTCGGAGGATTATGCTGTGCGCCTTCCCGTGGACCCAGCAGTGCGCAAGGCGCTGAGCTGGTGGACGCAGACAGACAAGTTGTCTGCAGGATTGTCTCTGGTGACCCCGGAGTGGATTGTCGTCACGACAGACGCCTCTTTGATGGGCTGGGGAGCCCACTGCTTGGGAAGGACAGCGCAGGGGCTCTAGTCTCCTGCAGAGGCAAGTGGTCTATCAACCTCCTGGAACTCAGAGCCATTCGGTTGGTGTTATTGGAGTTCATCCCGGTACTGGTGTTGAAGCCTGTACGGGTCCTGTCGGACAATGCCACGGCTGTGGCCTATATCAACCGCCAGGGAGGTACCAAGAGCGCCCCTCTAGCCAGGAGGCTATGAGTCTTTGCCAGTGGGCGGAAGCGAACCTGGAGCAGCTTTCAGCGGCCCACATTGCCGGAGTCATGAATGTCAAGGCGGACTTTCTCAGTCGCCATACCTTGGAGCCCGGAGAGTGGCAACTATCTGCTCAGGCGTTCTTGGACATCACGAAGCGCTGGGGCCAGCCGAGCCTAGATCTGATGGCGTCATCGGCCAATGGCCAAGTGCCGCGCTTTTTCAGCAGAGGACGGGACCCTCGATCCCTGGGAGTAGATGCTCTTCTCCAACAGTGGCCGACACAAGAGCTCCTCTATGTGTTCCCGCCCTGGCCCATGTTGGGCAGGGTGCTAGACCGGGTGGCAAAGCATCCCGGCAGGGTAATCCTGGTGGGTCCGGATTGGCCCAGACGTCCCTGGTATGCGGACTTGTTCAGGCTCTCAGTCGACGATCCTCTGCGGCTGTCAGTGGAGCAGGGCCTGTTACATCAGGGTCCCGTGGTGATGGAGGATCCCTCTCCCTTTGGTCTTACGGCCTGGCTATTGAGCGGCAGCGTCTGAGGAAGAAGGGCTTCTCAGACAAGGTCATCGCCACTATGCTGAGAGCGAGGAAGCGCTCTACTTCTACTGCTTACGCCAGGGTCTGGCGTATCTTTGCAGCATGGTGTGAAGCAGGCTCACTTTCTCCATTCACTGCTCCAATTTCTTCAGTGTTGGTGTTCCTGCAAGAAGGTCTGGAGAAAGGCCTGTCGCTCAGTTCCCTTAAAGTCCAGGTAGCGGCTCTGGCTTGCTTCAGGGGCCGCCTGAAGGGTGCTTCCCTGGCTTCGCAGCCAGATGTGGTGCGCTTTCTCAAGGGAGTTAATCACCTGCGCCCTCCTCTGCACTCAGTGGTGCCTGCGTGGAATCTCAACCTGGTGCTAAGAGCATTGCAGAAGCCGCCTTTGGAACCCTTGTCGAGGGCATCTCTGAAAGACCTGACGTTGAAAGCAGTCTTTTTGGTGGCTATCACTTCAGCCAGAAGAGTTTCCGAGCTCCAGGCGCTCTCATGTCGAGAGCCTTTTCTGCAGTTCACTGAGGCAGGAGTGACTATGCGCACAGTGCCTGCCTTCCTGCCCAAGATTGGTTCTCGCTTCCATGTGAATCAGCAGCTCTGTCTCCCTTCCTTTCGTAGGGAGGACTAATCAGAGGAGTACTCCGCTCTTGAATATCTGGATGTGAGATGAGTCATCATCAGATACTTGGAAGTGACCAATGATTTCCGGAAATCGGATCATCTGTTTGTCCTGTTTGCAGGTCCTCGTAAGGGTCTGCAGGCTGCTAAGCCTACAGTGGCAAGATGGGTCAAGGAAGCCATTGCAGCGGCTTATGTGGCCGCGGGGAAGGTGCCGCCTATCCAGCTGAAGGCTCACTCCACGAGAGCTCAGGCGGCCTCGATGGCAGAGGCCGGATCCGTCTCCCTGGAAGAGATATGCAAGGCGGCAACGTGGGCTTCGGCTCATACATTCTCCAAGCATTACCGTTTGACTGTGGCTGCACGGGCGGAGGCCCGGTTTGGAGCTTCAGTGTTGAGGTCAGGGATTTCTATGTCCCGCCCTGGGTGAGTACTGCTTCGGTACATCCCACCAGTCTATGGATTGATCAGCTTGATGATATGGAAGGTAAAATTATGTATAATCATACCTGATAATTTTCTTTCCATTAATCATAGCTGATCAATCCATAGCCCCTCCCAGATATCTGTACTGTTTATATTCTGGTTGAATTTTAGGTTCAAGTTTAGCCTTCAGTTACTTCAGGAGGACTTCGTGTTCAAGTTCTTCTTTCACTTGGATTCTTCAAGAGTTGAGACGAGTTTGTGTTACAGTGAGCTGCTGCATTCCTCTCCCCTCCGTTTTACGGGGCTGGATTGAGACATAAATTCTGCCGGCACTCCCTCCCGCTTCGTGCGGCTGTAGGGCAGCTTTGTACCCCTCCCGCTTCGGCGGTGTTAGGGTCAGTCAGCTCCTCCCGCGGTTGCGGTTGCAGGATAAGCCAGATCCCCCCCGCATCGGCGGGTGTGGTGTCCCTCCCCCGCTCCGCGGGGATGAGCTGGACGGATTCCCCTCCCCCACTTGTGTGGGGATGAGCTGGGTTAATTCCCCTCCCCCGTTTCGGCGGTGGTGAGCTGGGCAGAGTGTCCCTTCGTGGGTGTAATTCTCTAAATGCTGAGTCCTGCGGATGGAGCTTTGATATCGACATACTGAGGAGTTTCCGGCAGCACATGACCACATATAGGGAGGCAAAAGTTTGCTCTCTATCTCCACCTGCTGGTAGATGGACACAACCCACCAGTCTATGGATTGATCAGCTATGATTAATGGAAAGAAAATTATCAGGTATGATTATACATAATTTTACCTTTTATCACCACTGTTCTATAAGGAATCCGATTTCAGAAGATTTTTAGCTCACTCTTCCTTGTAATAGTTCCCGTCTCATTATGGAATTCGCTCCCTCTTGCCATTAGATCAGAGATTAATTATCTCAGCTACCGGAAGAAGTTAAAAGCTTTTCTCTTTCCAAAGACTGCTACATAACAACCACTACTTCTTTTTGTCCCTTAACTGTCTACAGGACTATCATATCCAGTGGTATGCTGGAGCAGGCTCTCACAGGCTCGCAAGAGCCGGTTGTTAATTTTTTGAGAATTTTGGGAGCTGGTTGTTAAAGTAGGGCCCTCCATGACTACTTTAACAACTGGCTCCCAAAATGTGGGCTTGGGCCCCCTGTTGAATTCTCTTTTACTTTGCTGGTGGGGATGCTGAGTCCTGCCAGCCAAGTAAATAGACTGCTGCTGCTCCCCGCTCCTTGTTTCCAGCTCTGAGCAGCAGGCTGGGACTTCTCGAGCATGTGAGAGAAGTTCCAGCATGCTGCTCAGAGCAAGACGTTGGGAGTGGTGGCAGTCCATTTATTGGCTGCCAGCAAAGGTATGCCTAGGGTGCCTGCACGAAGGGAGGGAGGAGAGAGAGGCAAGTGTTGCTCCCCCCCTCCCCCGGCCACCCCTGGCCCTTCCAACTGCAGAGCTGGTTACGTCCGGAGAAAGAGCCTGTTGTTAAAAATTTACCAGCACACCCCTGTTCATATCAAACACCTTTACTATGCTCACACTCTCTAGTGTTATGTAATATTGTATCCAACCTATATCTCACTTATCTTGTAAACCGCACTGAACCCTGAACAGGGGATATTAGCGGTATATAAGATCTGAATTTTGAATTGAATTAATATATGAAAGAAACAGGACTTCTGTGATAAACATTTGAGGTCACATTCACCCAGGAACTGACATAACCTCTTACTTTCCAAGAGGCTTCTTATCTGCTACTGCTTCTACTACTACTTATCATTCTATAGCGCTACTAGATGTACACAGTGTGGTACACTGTACATGTAAGAGACAGTCCCTGCTCAACAGAGCTTACAATCTAATCAAAACAACCAAACAGGGCAAATAAGGGACAAGGGAATTACTTAAGGTGGGAATGATAAAACAGACATGGGTAATGCCAGTGACCAGAAGACAACTGGACTCCGAGGTCCAAGCTGCCGTAGCTACAGAGACTGATATAGCTCGTAAACCACGGAACTGCTCTGTAGCTCCTCTGGGATGGACATATTAATTCATAGTGTGCTAGCCAGCCTGCTTCTGCTTATCCAGGTTGTATCAATTAGTAATTTTTTGTGCTGGGGAATATAGTGGCCAGATAACAATTGTGCGTTCCCTTCAAGCTATCTGATAGGTAGTTTTATTCTTTAGGAAATGTAGGCTATGTGCCACTGTTCTTGCATTTTTATTACTGCTGCTATGTAAATAAATAAGCTATTTTCATCTTTGGGCCCTGTGTCAGTTTTTGTTAGCATATAATTGAGGTGTGGGTTTAGATTCATAGATAAAGGAACGTCTCATATATTTCTAAATACCAGAGTGCTACTTTATAATTACTTATCCTAAGAGTTTACAATCCCAAATTGCCTGTCCTCTGACTGGGGGTGAGGTAATCTGTGTTGCCCCTACAATCCAGATACTGACCAGCACTGAGTATTTGGGAATCGGCATGACCAATGGCGCTGTCTGGTTAGTGATGATATTCAGGATGCAACTATTTATTTTATTTATTTATTTTTATTTTTCCTTATTTATTTCCCGCTTTAACCTACTAGATAGCTAACCATTTTAGCAATCTAAATATTACCACTAACCAGATAACCAACCTCTAGCTCCACCCAAGCTCTGCTTATGGACCTTATTGGCACTGTGCCAATGTGGTCAAAGAGAATATTCAGTGGCACTATCCGACTAGTGCCTCTGAGTATCCTGCTGACTGACACTTACCCAGATAAATGTTCTGAAGTATCATCCGGTTAAAATCTAGATCTGACCTCAGATTGCTCTGGTCATGGGCTGAGCAGTAAATAAGAAGGAGGAGACAGCATCTCCTGGAGCCACAGTTCTGTGCTCTTGACATTATAGATAATATCTGCTAGGGCTACTTGGTAAATTTATTTACACCAAACAGAGCTAAATTTGAAGACATGCATATCTGACTGGGGTCTGCACACTGAGCCTGGTGGGCACATCTGTTTCCTCCTCTCTGTATGTGCTTCTCTAATCCATATAACAGGATTACAGTCCAGATTTTTCAGGCAATATAAACTGTGTATTTGCATGTGTGCATGCACGCCAATGTGCCGAAGCAGTCACAGGGCTGTGGCAGGTAGAGGTTTTCTGGGCCAGTGAAAAGGGGTCACACGTTTGTGAGTGAATGTGCTGCAGGATGCTCTTCCTCCCTCATGTGCATTCTGTTCCTGTACTCAGGGCAGCATCATTTCTGTATGGCTGGATGGCTGCAGAACGATGGAAATTGTTATTATTTCTCTAAGAGAAGAAAGACATGGGAAGAGAGTAGGAAATTCTGCGAAATACAGGATGCCGAGCTGCTGGTGATAAAAGATAACAGGACACTGGTAAGTATTGTTTGTCTTTTCATCAACATAGCACACTCTCTGTAACATGGAATGGTAACACAGAAAGTCAGTGACAGATCTAATAAATTGTTTGAGGGCCACATACAGGGTCAGCAGTGGAGCCAAGATTACAAGTCATGCAGAGGGTCAGTTGGGAGAACTGGGATTAGAACTGAAACTCAAGGAGGTAAAGAACAGTGAGAATGATTCCTCTGAGGTCAGACAATGCTGGGATTAGACTTGAAACACAGGGAGGTAAAGGAATATTTCCAAGGTCTTACAGGAAGTCAGTGGCAGAGATGGGGTAAATGGACTTTCCTACTTCATAAAGAGATTTCAGCAGGATTTATATTACATTACATTGAGATCTTATAGCCCACTACAAGTTCAGAGCAGATAACGATCGAAAGAAGGAGCATTCTTAAAAGAAGGAGCATTCTCCAGACAATTGTACAATAGATAATCATAATTTCAGAAAAATAAATATAAAATCTATGAATTAAGAAAGATATTTCCAAAAGAGAAAAGTCTTTATGTTTCAATATTTTTATTGATGACGTGTCACAAAAAAAAACAGTAAATGGAAACCATTCCAAAAGCACACAACATTATAAACAGTATAAGTTTCTCCATTCCATGCGAGCAGTCATCAAATACAAAAGTTTTAAGTATACCCTACCACAACCCCCCCTCCCCCCTCCAGTCAACCCTATCTCTGCACCTGAAACCCCAAACTAAATACCCCTCCCACACTTATACATTACTTCATCCAGGGCTTTGACTCTGATAACACCTGGACCTAACGAAACACTTTAACTCCCCCCTCTCCCCGTAAGCAGTTCAATACCAGCAACCGAACAACAACACTGGTTTCTGGAAGTTTCCTAGAGCCGAGAGCACTACCCCAATCTTACAGTTTATTGACAAAAAGGCTGCGGCCTCGAGACCTCAAATATTGCAAATATGGATTCCAGACCTGCAAGAAGGATTTTCTGCGCTTAGAGGACTCCCTAGCTTCCCTCGCCTCCCAACTTACCAAAAGATGCACCTGATTCCTCCAGTGCCAAAACTCCAGAGGTTCCGGTGACGTCCAATACTGCAAAATGACCATCTTAGCCACTAGACACAACTTGTGGCTTAAAATAGTAGCAGCTCTGGACAGGGGGAAAAAAGCTCCAGGTACATCTAACAAAAATTGTTTCACTGATCCACTGAGTTCGTGATCTAACAAGCGGGTTAAAAACCCTCTCACCCTCGCCCAAAACTCCTGCACCTTAGGGCACGTCCAGAAAGCATGGGCGAGAGTATGACGCAGGTGATTACACTTAAGACAGCTTGCATCTCCGAGTCCCCCCACATGAGCTATTTGCGCTTTTGTCACGTATGCCCTAAGCACCACCCTGTACCCACATTCTCTAAGTCTTGCGTCTGTAGTTATCAAGGGTACACTCCGAAGTGTGGCAGTGACATTCCAGTTCCCCAAAGGCACCCCCGAGTCACCTGCCCATTTATCCCTTATTGAGGAAAAGTCCTTGCCAGGATCCCCCTCCACAAGTGCTCTATGGAGCTGGGACACAGACAAGCCTCTATCTGCCACATCCTGAAAGAAAACCCTAATCCTGGCCCCCAACTGCGTCCCTAGAGATGACCCATTCAGAGTAGATACATAGTGTTTGACCTGCTCATAAGCAAAACGATTACTCCAAGAAGGTTCCAGCTGCTGTTGTATATTCTCAAAGGCATGCAACTCTCCCACTGTATTCAACAAATGTTCCAACCGCGTTGTGCCCTTCTGCTCCCAATGTCGAAATGTAGGGTTGTCGAGACCCGGACCAAAGTCCTCATTACCCCTGATGGGAATTAAGTCCAATACTCTCGGCTCCCCCCCCCCCTCAGCACCCTCCACCCATCATGCAGTGACCCCAGCAACACACTCTCTTTTAGGTGTACGGGCAGCCTCGAATAAGGCTAATGTAATAGGGAATAAAGGTTATATGGAGCATAAAACGACTTCTCCAGCTCCATGGGTGTAAACAATTGCTTCCGCCCAAACCAGTCCCCCAGATGCCGTAGTAAACACGCCTGATTATATTTTTTGAAATTCGGGAGCCCCATGCCTCCCTGTTTCCAGTTTCCTAACATTAAAGCCAAATTAATTTTCGGTTTCTTATTAGCTCAACAGCCTGAACAGAGCAATTACATCTTTCTGCAAAAGCCTCAAAGACAACATTTGCAGCATGTATAGCCACCGAGGAAATTGGATCATTGGTATCAAACTCACTCTACCCATTAACGAAAGTGGTAAGTCTTTCCAATATTCCAACTTGTTGCCTTGTGGCTTCCATAAGGCCCGATATATTAAGACGGTAGAGATCCCTAACATCCATTCCCAAGCGTACCCCCAGATACCAGAACGTACTGGATGCCAAACGTAAGGGGAACTCCACTCCCCATGATCTTTGTGTAGAGGATGGCAATGCCTCTGATTTCTCTAAGTTAAGATGCAAACCTGCATAGTCTCCGTTCTCCCTAAATGTATCCAATAACGCTTCAAGGGAACTCCTGGGTGCGCCCAGGTGTACTAACAGATCGTCAGCAAACGCCGCTATCTTAAAACAACAAGATCCAATCAGGATACCCTGAATTTCCAGGTTCGCCACAACATCACATAGCAAAGGATCTAGTGTCAATACGAATAAAAGGGGCGAGAGAGGACAACCCTGCCTGTTCCCACGAAGCACTGGAAAGGACTGGGACTCTCTTCCATTAACAAATACCAATGCTCTGGGTGTTGGATATAACGCCTTGATAACTGAAACAAAACACCCTGAAAATCCATAAGCTTTCAACGAAGCAAAACGAAAGTCCCAGCACACCCGGTCAAAGGCCTTCTCGGCGTCAAAACTTATAAGCACAGACTCAAGCTCCCTTCGCCGCCTATATTCCAGTGAGGACAAAATTTTCTTTAAATTCTTAGCCACCATTCTCCCCTTCACAAAGCCCACCTGCGATTCATGAAGTAGATCAGGCAAGACCCTAGCCAGACGCTTAGCCATTATTTTTGCAAATAATTTAACTTCAAAATTCAAAAGTGAAATGGGATGATAAGACTTTGGCTTTGTAGGGTCTCTCTCTGGCTTGGGTAGTACAATAATCTGTGCTGTCTCCCAAGATGGTGGTAATGATTCCTCCTCCACAATCCTATTAAAGAGATTCGTTGTTGGGGGTACTATGGCTTCTTCCAACATTTTATAAAATTCTGCTCTAAAGCCATCTACTTCAGGAAACTTAAGTAAAGAGCTATCCTCAATAGCTAAAACTACCTCTTCTGATGTTATCGGTGCATTAAGCATTGCCCCATCCCGTGGGCCTATTGACGACAAAGTAATTGAATCCAAGTATAACTCTCCAGGCAAGCCCTCGTCTGGGGGCGCTACATAAAGATTACTAAGATACTTTTGAAAGATTTCACATATAGCCTCATCTGTATGAGCAGTTTGCCCCGCCTCATCCCACAGTGTGAGTGCTTTCTGTTGACTCCCCTTTGGCCTAATCAGCCGTGCCAGCAGCCTACCCGCCTTATTACCATGCTTATATAACTGGTATCAATAGTACATCTGTGATTTAAGGGCCCTCTGATGAAGAAGAGTATTCAATGCCGCCTGGAGGTCTAACAATTGTTGCCGATGTATACCTGTGCGTGAAGCGCCATATCGTTGCCGAGTTCTATGAAGAAGTGCGCCCAGTCTCAGAATTTCCCCATCCCTCACTTTTTTAACAAAGTGGGAGTAACATAATTTCCCCTCGGAGCACCGCTTTTGCTGTTTCCCAGTACAGCGCCCGGTTTGACATGTGTTCTGCGTTAAATCGCTTGAAGTCTTCCCAACAGCCCAAAATACGCTCCTGGAAGGTAGGATCTTTATATAGGTCCAGTGGGAACCGTCAGCGCTGCCACTTCAATTCTATGGGTCCAGGGGCCCACTCCATCCATACCCATACATGATCTGATATGACGTATGGCCCAATTTCAGACTTCCTCACTTGTCCAAACTCTCTCTGAGACACCATCAAATAATCTATTCGCGCTTGAGTACCATGCGCCCTCGAAAGATGAGTTTAGTCCCTATCAGATGAATGCAGCATATCCACCAGATCTAGTAGATGTCCCATCCAGAGTAGTCCTCTATTAACATGATAGGAGGTAGGGGGATCTGGCAAGGACTAGTCTACCTCCGGATCCCATACAGCATTAAAATCCCCCCCCCCCCCCCCAACTACCATTGAGGAAGAGTCCAAAGAGACCAGACGCCAAATCACCGCCTGGTAGAACTTTATATCATACTGATTTGGGGTGTATACATTGCAAATATGCACCATACGATGATTAATCATTACTTTGGCCAAAATGTGTCTTCCCCCTGGATCTATTGTTATAATTTGCACGCTCTCCACAACTCCTTTCCGAAACAATATTGCCACTCCCCCCTTTTTCCCCTGAGCTGCCGCTGCCACACATTCTCCCACCCACCATGTCTTGAGCTTTGCGTGTTCCAAAGCGTTAAGGTGTGTCTCCTGCAACAGGGCAATGTCTATTTTATGTCTCTGCAAGTGCTGTAAAATATTTGACCTCTTTACCGGTCAGTTAATCCCTCCCACTTTCCACATTACTAATTTCACCATGGTAACAACAAATCTGAAGCTTCCAAAATAATGAGTCTCAAAACGTTATATGGGCAGGGACGTCCCAGCCATCGCCCCCACCACCCACCCAAATCTCCAAAATGTTCCACACATCCATATTTCCTAATCCACCTCTCAGCTCCCAGCAACCTCCGCCACTTTAACTTTGTGTAGCAACTCCCAACCTGCTTCCAGAGCCCTTGACCACCCTTCCTCCCTTCCCCCACCCCTCCTACCATCCCCCGTCCCCAATATATCTTTCTTTCCATAGGAAACAGCCACGCAATAACACCTCCCAGCCTCCCCCCTGAACAGATTATCAAACAATTATGTCGCCACCAGACCCCATTAGCTAATTCCAAACCCTCCCAATTATATATAACCTTTATCAAAGACATCATTGCTTTTACTCCAAAATTACCCCCACAACAACAGAATCCCCACCCCTAACTTCAGACTTCAGCTTATAAGTCTCATTTGGGTTGCACTGTATGACTTCCATGTCAATTTAAGTCCCACTTACAGTGATGTTCCCCCTTCACAACACCACAAGCACCCAAAAAAAACCTCTTCATATTTCAAACATTACCAGTCACTTTACAGTTCCTGTGCTCCCGGTTTCCTTGCCTTCCAGTCGATTGAGAAAAGCCCGTGCTTCCTCCACTGTAGTATATGATTTTCTTGCACCGTCGTGTGTTACCCTTAAGATGGCAGGATAAATCAATGCAAACTTGACTTTGCTGGCAAACAACTTGGAACAGATAGGGGCAAAGGCTCTCCGCTGCACCGCCACTCCAGCAGAGTAGTCCTGAAAGCATAACACTTTTTGGTTCTCATACTGAAGAGATTTTCCTATGCGAATAGCTTGCATAATTGCTTGCTTGTGAACAAAGTTTAAAACCCAGAGAATAACCACTCTGGGTTTCTGAGACAAGGAGTGTCATGAACCCATTCTGTGAGCCCGTTCGATTCTCAATGGCCCATTAATATCAGGCAGTTGAAGCTCTCTCGTGATCCACTGTTCCAGGAAACCACTCAGACTTTTATCCGGAATGGCCTCAGGGAGTCCCATCAACCGCAGGTTGTTTCTTCTGGACCTGTTTTCCAGGTCCTCCATCTATGCTTCCAGCATTGAGATTTTTTTGTGCATGGCCTCCTGCGCTTCTTCCACCACAGTAACTCGATTCTCTACTGCGCTCATTCTCGCTTGAAATGCCATGCATTCCTTGGACAAATCTTCCAATTGCTCTTGCAACCGTTCCAACTTCGAATCTATTGGTGATAATCGCTGCTCCAACATCTATTCGAGCACCATTGTCATTTCTGCTGTAATCTCTGTGACCCACGCCGACGAGATTGTTGGGCCAGTTGGACTCGCGGGCGCTGCCATTTTATCTTCGCCCACTCTGTGCCTCGACTTCTCTTTGTGCGCTGCTCTTGCTGCCATGGATCTCGCGCTGCACCCAATTAAGCCAAGAGTTTAATCCTCTCACTCTCTGCTGCTTCTGTTTTGTTTTTCTGGGGTCCGGTGATCCCACAAACTCGGGGGATTTTGCTGAGGCGCCGGAGGAGCACCAACTAACGTCCTTCAGCCATGCTGTCATGTGGTCTCCTCAAGAGAAAAGTCTTTATATTTCAACGGTTTTTATTGATGATGTACCACGTCAAACAAAACCAATAAAGTTAAACATTTTGTAAACATTCAGTCATGTCATAATTGTACATGTGCATCTAAAGAGAAAAGTCTTTAATAACTTCTTAAACTGAGAATAATGCCCTATTTGCCTGAGAGAAGAAGGAAGAGAATTCCAGAAAGAGGCTGCTTGGTATGTTAAAGAAGATTGTAGGAGTCATAATGCTTTTACTTCACGAACAGTAGGAAAGCCTAACATATAGAGATTTCTAGTAGATCTCTTGTGATTTATGTTTAAAAAACAACCCCCAAAATATTAAATTAAATAACCCGGAGAATCTCCATGAAAGGCTTTGAAAGTCAAGATTTTAAACTGCAGTCTGGCCTCTGTTGGCAACCAGTGCAACTGTAGCATAAGAGGAGAAATAGACTCATATTAATTTGCTGCATATATTGCTCTATCTGCAGCATTTTGCACTCTGTGCAGCTTTGTTTTTAAAGATTTTGAACAACCTATATAAATAGAATGTCAGTAGTCCAGTAATGAAAGAATTAAAGATTGAACCACTAAATGAAAAATTGCTGACTCAAAGTACTTACAAATAGCCTGCAGTTTAAGCAAGAAAAAAAGATTAACCAACCACTTTCTTAACCTGAATGTAAAGAGAAATAGGTGTCTTTGTGTTTTTATAAAATAGCCTCAAAATAGGAACCGGTATTTCAAATAGCAAAATGTTTGCTAGAGCCTTCTGAGCGCGCCGCGCGTCCGAATATGCATGCACTGAGTGTTTTCCCACCCACCGTGCGGCTGCATTCCTCAGTTACCTTTTTTCCATTTGAGGAGCGGTTGCTGTCTTCTGGCTTTACTTCTTTCCCTGGGAGAGCCTTCAGTGTTTTTTTTTTGTGGCGTTTCGCCAGTATTTTCTTTATTTCTTTTTTGTTGTGTTTTAGTTTAAAAAAAAAAACGGCCGGGTTACATAAGTACATAAGTATTGCCATACTGGGAAGGACCAAAGGTCCATCAAGCCCAGCATCCTGTTTCCAACAGTGGCCAATCCAGGTCACAAATACCTGGCAAGATCCCAAAAAAGTACAAAACATTTTATACTGCTTATCCCAGAAATAGTGGATTTTCCCCAAGTCCGTTTAATAACAGTCTATGGACTTTTCCTTTAGGAAGCTGTCCAAACCTTTTTTTAAACTCCGCTAAGCTAACTGCCTTTACCACATTCTCTGGCAACGAATTCCAGAATTTAATTACACGTTGAGTGAAGAAAAAGTTTCTCTGATTTGTTTTAAATTTACTACATTGTAGCTTCATCGCATGCCCCCTAGTCCTAGTATTTTTGGAAAGGGTAAACAGATGCTTCACATCTACCCGTTCAACTCCAGTCATTATTTTATAGACCTCTGTCATATCTCCCCTCAGCCGCCTTTTCTCCAAGCTGAATAGCCCTAGCCACTTTAGCCTTTCCTCATAGGAAGTTGTCCCATCCCCTTTATCATTTTTGTTGCCCTTCTCTGCACCTTTTCTAATTGCACTATATCTTTTTTGAGATGCGGCGATCAGAATTGAACACAGTATTTGAGGTGCGTTCGCATCATGAAGCGATACAAAGGCATTATAACATCCTCATTTTTGTTTTCCATTCCTTTCCTAATAATACCTAACATTCTATTTGCTTTCTTAGCCGCAGCAGCAAACTGAGCAGAAGGTTTCAACGTATGATCAACGACGACACCTAGATCCCTTTCTTGGTCTGTGACTCCTAACGTGGAACCTTGCATGACGTAGCTGTAATTCAGGTTCCTCTTTCCCACATACATCACTTTGCACTTGCTCACATTAAACGTCATATGCCATTTAGACGCCCAGTCTCCCAGTCCCGTAAGTTCCTCTTGTAATTTTTCACAATCCTCCCGCGATTTAATGACTTTGAATAACTTTGTGTCATCAGCAAATTTAAGTACCTCACTAGTTACTCCCATCTCTAGGCCATTTATAAATATGTTAAAAAGTGACGGTCCCAGCACGAACCCCTGGGGAACTTCTCATTTTTCCCCCTAAATCCACCTCCCCCCCCATTCTCTATCTCTGTTAATGGCTCTCACATCCTCCCTGTCTCCTCGGCTCGTAACCTTGGAGTCATCTTTGATTCCTCTCTCTTCTTCTCTGTGCATATTCAACAAATTGCCAAATTCTGTCGTTTCTTTATCTACAACATTAGCAAAATTCGCCCTTTCCTTTCTGAATACGCTACCAGAACCCTTATCCAAACCCTTGTCACCTCTCGCTTGGATTATTGCAATTTGCTTCTCACTGGTCTTCCACTCAGCCATCTCTCTCCTCTCCAGTCAGTCCAAAATTCTGCAGCATGACTTATTTTCCGCCAAAATTGTTATACCCACACTAGCCCACTCCTCAAGTCACTTCACTGGCTCACTGTCCGCTTCTGCATTCAGTTTAAACTTCTCGTACTGTCCTTTAAATGCATCCACTCTGCAGCCCCCCATTACCTCTCCACTCTCATCTCTCCCTACATTCCTCCCTGTAAACTCCACTCACTGGACAAATCTCTCTTGTCGTCCCCCTTCTCCTCCACTGCTAACTCCAGACTTCGTTCCTTTTCCCTTGCGGCACCTTATGCCTGGAATAGACTTCCTGAGCCTGTACGTCTAGCTCCATCTCTACCTGTTTTCAAATCTATGCTGAAAGCCCACCTTTTCACCACTGCTTTTGGCTCCTAGCCACTACTCAATTGCCCTCCCCTTGTTCCTTCTCACCCAGTACTTCCCTCACCCTTAATTGTCTTGTCTGTCTGTATTTTTAGATTGTAAGCTCTATTGAGCATGGACTGTCTCTCTGTGTCAGGTGTTCAGCGCTGCGTGCGTCTGGTAGCGCTATACAAATGCTAATAATAATAGTAACCCCACTAACTACCCTTCTCCATCGAGAATACTGACCATTTACAGTAGCCCTACTCTCTGTTTTCTAGCTTTTAACCAGTTTTTAATCCACAATAGAACACTACCTCCTATCCCATGACTCTCCAATTTCCTCTGGAGTCTTTCATGAGGTGCTTTGTCAGACGCCTTCTGGAAATCCAGATACACAATATCAACCGGCTCACCTTTATCCACATGTTTGTTCACCCCTTCAAAGAAATGTAGTAGATTGGTGAGGCAAGATTTCCCTTCACTGAATCCATGTTGAATTTGTCTCATTAATCCATGCTTTTGAGTATGCTCTGTAATTTTGTTCGTAATAATAGTCTCTACCATTTTGCCTGGCACTAACGTTAGACTCACCGGTCTATAATTACCTGGATCTCCTCTGGAACCTTTTCTAAAAATCGGCGTTACATTGGCCACCCTCCAATCTTCTGGTACCACGCTCAATTTTAAGGATAAATTACATATTACTAACAATAGCTCCGCAAGCTCATTTTTCAGTTCTATCAGTACTCTGGGATGAATACCATCCGGTCCAGGAGATTTGCTACTCTTCAGTTTGTAGAACTGCCCCACTACATCCTCCAGGTTTACAGAGAATTCATTACGTTTCTCCGACTCGTCAGCTTCAAATAGCATTTCCGGCACCGGTGTCCCACTCAAATCTTCCTCGGTGAAGGCTGAAGCAAAGAATTCATTTAATCTCTCCGCTACGGCTTTGTCTTCCCTGATCGCCCCTTTTACTCCTTGGTCATCTAGAGGTCCAATCGATTCTTTTGCCGGCTTCCTGCTTTCAATATACAAAAAAAAATTTTTTACTATGTGTGTTTGCCTCCAACGCAATCTTTTTTTCGAAGTCCCTCTTAGCCTTCCTTATCAGCGCTTTGCATTTGACTTGACATCCCTTATGCTGTTTCTTATTATTTTCAGTTGGTTCCTTCTTCCATTTTCTGAAGGATTTTCTT
Source organism: Microcaecilia unicolor (assembly GCF_901765095.1). Lineage (NCBI taxonomy): Eukaryota > Metazoa > Chordata > Amphibia > Gymnophiona > Siphonopidae > Microcaecilia > Microcaecilia unicolor. The sequence continues at coordinate 10,351,002 of NC_044032.1, read as the reverse complement.
TTAGCTCTAATAGCTTCCTTCACCTCACTTTTTAACCACGCCGGCTGTCGTTTGGTCTTCCGTCCTCCTTTTTTAATATGCGAAATATATTTGGCCTGGGCTTCCAGGATGGTGTTTTTGAACAGCATCCACGCCTGATGTAAGGGTTATTTCCCTTTTTGTGCTCTTTTTCAGCACAATCGCATTTTTTGATTTGGCTAGGGCAGTCTTCTCTTCCATGTCTTCGAAGACTCCCAGTGGCTTCCAAATGCTGTTCTCGGTGCAGCCGGACCATCTCAGGTACTGATACCCATTCGTGGTGTAATCAGTGCCTTGGGCCTGACCATAGTCCAGCTCGTTGTGCTCTTTTTGTCTTCATATGAAGAAAAGGACTCAACTGGCTTGAGAAGCCCAGAGAGAAGACCTTTTGGGGGCTTGGTTCGGTCCTTCGATGTCGGTATCAACATCAGTACCGAGGTGAGCATCATCAATGTCGGGAGTGGAGGTAGGCATGGCTACTGAGAGGCCACGACACACTGGGAGTAATGAGGCATTGAGTGGGTCTCCACCTGCCTCGAGGCCTCCTGCTATGCAGGCCCCCGGGACCGTCCATCATCGGACCTGACCCCGAGGCGATGTGAGGATTTGACGTTTTCATGTCGGCACTGAGGAGCCTCGGTGAGGTGCATCAAGCAAAGGCTAAGAAGAGAAGCACCGACACCCTCCGAGGAGCTCTGAGGCGCCGAGGGAATCGGCACCTGAGAAGCATCGATGCTGGGAGGACCGCTCCCCCTCCATACAAGAGGTGCTGATGTGTCGGTCTCTCAGCAGCTTGGTTCCTGCTCCAGAGCACCAGGCGACTCTGTCGCCAACTGATCCACCGGCCTTGCAGCCTTTTCCGATGGTGGCTCTCTGCGAGCGTATTTGGGCCTTGCTTCCAGAGCTTCTGGAAGGACTGCTGCATCAATCTGCATTGGCGTCGGGAGTGCTTGCTCCTGCCTTGCCGTCTGCTGTAGTGGTGTCTGGCCCTCCACCTGTAGTGAGGTTCCTGAGCTCGGTGCCGCTTGCGGCTCCGGTATCGGCTGCCACCCAGGTCGACTCCCCCTCGATGTCGCACCGAGTTCCGCAAGTGGATGCTCGTGTAGAGCTGGTATGACTGAATACGGGCAGTGAGCATTGCGACCTGATACATTTTTCTCCCAAAAGAATCCAAGGTCCTAGTTTCTCTGCCTAGGAGCGCTGAAGCATAGTCACTAGAACTCTTAGCTCTCTTGAGAGCGGAGTCCATCACTATGGAGTTGTGGGGTAACTGAGACTCATCAACCCAGGCTCCCCATGGATCCAATACTGGGAATCTGTCTTCTTCGGGACAATGGAGAGGACACCTAGTTTCGCTTAAGGACTTCCCTGAGTACCTTATGCAAAGGAGCTGTCACTACCTCTCTAGGTGGAGAGGTGTAGTCCAGGACCTTGAGCATCTCAGCCCTGGGCTCATCCTCCACGTCTATGAGGAATGGAATGGCATGAGCTATTTCCCACACAAAAGATGAAAAGGAGAAGCTGTCAAGAGGAGACAGTCTACTTTGGTCAATGCCCTCCCTCCAAAGCAGGCTGAACACTTTTGTCAGCTGGTCAAGCAACAGAAGGTGTGTCATAAATTCTTGGCCAGGGGCGCTTACAACACTAGGATCTCTGCTCAAGGTATAGCAATGCACAGACTCTCATGGCTGCTTGTTTCTGACCTGGACCATTCAGTCCAGCAGAGGATCACAGATGTTCCTTGCTGGGGGGATAATCTTTTTGGAAAGAAAGTGGAAGATCTGGTTGATCAGATCAAGAAGCATACGGATGCTATGGCTTCTCTCTCCCACCGGGCACCTTCTGCTTCCACCTCCTCAACTAGGAGGTATTTTGGTGGGTCACGGAGTTCTCCCTATTCCCATTCTAGGCGTAGGTACACTCCAGCGTCTCGCCAGCCTGCTCAGCCCCAGCTCGCTCGTTCTTGTCAACAGCATACGCCCAAGGCCCCTGCTGCTCCCCAGCAAAAGCCAGGGACGGGCTTTTGACTGACTCCAGAAGAGCATAGCTGCCATAAAAGTGTCTGTGCCGGACAACTTGCTGGTTGGGTGGAGGTTAATGTTTTTTCACTAAAGGTGGCCTCTTATAACCTCCGACCGGTGGGTTCTTCAGATAGTCTGGTTAGGATACACCCTCAATCTGTATTCCAAACCTCCAAATTGTCCTCAGAGCTCGTTCATTCAGCTCTCCTCACAAGCAGGTACTTGCAGAGGAACTCTCCGCCCTTCTAAAGGCCCAAGCGGTCAAACCCATTCCACCAAGGGAAGAAGGGCTGGAATTCTAATCCAGGTACTTCCTTGTGCGGAAGAAAACGGGGGATACGTCCCATCCTAGACCTAAGGGCCCTGAACAAATTCCTGGTCCGAGAAAAGTTCAGGATGGTTTCCCTAGGCGCCCTTCTTCCCATGATTCAGGAAAACGATTGGCTATGCTCTCTGGACTTGAAGGATGCTTATACTTATATCCCGATACTGCCAGCTCACAGGAAGTATCTTTGATTTTGGCTGGGAATGCAGCACTTCCAGTACTGCGTGCTGCCCTTTGGCCTAGCATCAGCTCCCAGAGTGTTCACAAAATGCCGAGCAGTAGTTGCAGCGTTGCTATGCAGGCTGGAAGTGCATGTGTTCCCTTTTCTCGCCGACTGGCTGGTGAAGAGTACCTCGGAGGACAGTGCTCGGGAGTCCATTCAGATGACTATTCAGGTGCTGTAACTACTAGGGTTCGTAATAAATTACCCCAAGTCCCATCTAACTACGGTCCAGAAATTGGAGTTCATTGGAGCATTGCTCGACATGAGAATGGTTCGAGCCTACCTTCCGGAGACGCAGGCAGACAACCTTCTGTCCCTAGTGTCCAAGGTTAAAACATCTCACAAGTCACAGCTCGGTAGATGTTGAGACTCTTGGGGCACATGGCTTCCACAGTTCATGTTACACCCATCTTTTTGTTTCTTTTGATCCCAACAGGGCACTCAGGGAAGACAAAGCCATAGAAGAGAGATTAAATTAAATCTTTGCTTTGGTCTTCATAGAGGAAGATTTGGGAGAGATACCGGTGCCAGAAATGGTATTCAAAGCTGACGAGTCAGAGAAACTGAATGAAATCTCTATAAACCTGGAGGATGTAATGGCGCAATTTGACAAATTGAAGAATAGCAAATCTCCTGGACTGGATGGTATTCATCCAAGAGTACTGACAGACTTGAAAAATGAACTTGCAGAACTATTGTTAGTAATATGTAATTAATCTTTAAAATCAAGCACGCGGTACCGGACGATTGGAGAGTGACCAATATAACACCGATTTTTAAAAAGGGCTCCAGAGGCGATCTGGAAAATTATAGACCTGTGAGCCTGACGTCGGTGCTGGACAAAATGGTAGAGACTATTATAAAAAACAAAATTACAGAGCATATTGAAAAGCATGGATTAATGAGACAAAGCCAACATGGATTTAGTGAAGGGAAATCTTGCCTCACCAATCTATTACATTTCTTTGAAGGGGTGAACAAGCATGTGGATAAAGGTGAGCCAGTCGATATTGTGTATCTGCATTTTCAAAATGCATTTGACAAAGTACCTCATGAAAGACTCCAGAGGAAATTGCAGAGTCATGTGATAGGAGGCAGTGTTCTACTGTGGATTAAAAACTGGTTAAATGATAGAAAACAGAAAGTAGGGTTAAATGGTCAGTATTCTCAATAGAGAAAGGTAGATAGCGGTGTCCCCAATGGGTTTTGTGCTGAGACCATTGCTTTTTAACATATTTATAAATGATCTAGAGATGGGAGTAACTAGTGAGGTAAATAAATTTGCCAATGAGACAAAGAGGGGCATAATCAAATGGGGCGCCCAAGATTTCCTGAGGGCATCCCCGCAGGACGGCCTTGTGAAGGGGCGGGGAAACCACTATTATTGAAACAAGATGGGCGTCCATCTTTTGTTTCGATAATACAGTCGGGGACGCCCAAATCTCAACATTTAGGTTGACCTTAGAGATGGTCGACCTAAATGTTGAGATAGTCGACCTTAGAGATAGTCGTCCCCAGTTTTCGGCAATAATGGAAACCGAGGACGCCCATCTCAAAAACGACCAAATCCAAGGCATTTGACCGTGGGAGGAGCCAGCATTCGTAGTACACTGGTCCCCCTCACAACCGGGCACCCTAGGGGGCACTGCAGTGGACTTCACAAATTGCTCCCAGGTGCATAGCTCCCTTACCTTCAGTGCTGAGCCCCCCAACCCCCCCCCAAAACCCACTCCCCACAACTGTACACCACTACCACAGCCCTTAGGGGTGAAGGGGGGCACTTAGATGTGGGTACAGTGGGTTTCGGGTGGGTTTTGAAGGGCTCACATTTACCATCACAAGTGTAACAGGTAGGGGGGGATGGGCCTGGGTCCACCTGCCTGAAGTGCACTGCACCCACTAAAACTGCTCCAGGGACCTGCATACTGCTGTGATGGAGCTGGGTATGACATTTGAGGAAAGACTAAAGCGGCTAGGGCTCTTCAGCTTGGAGAAGAGTTGGCTGAGGGGAGATATGATAGAGGTAATGGCGCTTTTGGGTAGTGAGTTAGAAAAAGTTAGCTTTAATCCTCACATATATGTGAATGATGTCATGATCTACATTCCCTTCATAGGGAACATCACTAATATACAAAAAAGGTTCAACAAGGTCTGGACACTATGGACACTTTGGCCTCCACATTCCAACTAAAACTAAACAAAGAGAAGACTAAACAATTTGCGTTAAACAATGTTCACCATCCAATTACAGAAAAGTCCATTATGTTAGGGAACTCCAGCTCCTCTTTTGAAAACAGCCTAAAGGTCCTAGGGGTAATCATAGATCAATACCTAACATTTGACACACAGATATCAGCAGTCACCACAAAGGAATTTAGGACTCTTTGCAAATTGAAAATTAGAAGCTTCTTCTCCACAAACACATTCGGAATCCTAGTTCAATCACTCCTCTTATCACAGACTGTGGTCCAAGCTGAAAGAAGTAATAAACAGGGCCACAGACCTTTATGTAAGGAGGGTAAATAAAAGCAAGAGAAAAAGGAAACCGATATGGTTTTCAAAGCAAGTGGCTGAGAAAATAAAGGCTAAAGAGTTAGCGTTCCAGAAATACAAAAAATCTCAAGTAGAGGAACACAGGGAGGAATACCGGATGAAACTGAAAGAAGCCAAGAGAGAGGTACGTCTGGCGAAGGCGCAAGCGGAAGAACAAATGGCTAGAAATGTACGGAGGGGAGACAAAAACTTCTTCAGGTATATTAGTGAAAGGAGAAAGACTAAAAAGGGGATTGTGAGACTAAAAGATACAGCAAAACGCTATGTAGAAAATGATGAAGAAAAAGCCAATTTGCTAAATAGATACTTTTGTTCTGTTTTTACTGAAGAAAATCCTGGGGAAGGACCAAGAGGGACTGGCAAAAGTACACCTGAAAACGAAGTGGATAGAGCGCCGTTCACGGAAGAGAGTGTGTATGAACAACTTGGAAAGCTAAAGGTGGACAAAGCCATGGGGCCGGACGGGATCCACCCCAGAATACTGAGGGAACTCAGAGAGGTTCTGGCGGGTCCTCTTAAAGATTTGTTTAATAATCCTTGGAGACGGGAGAGGTTCCGAGGGATTGGAGAATGGCGGAGGTGGTCCCTCTTCACAAAAGTGGTGATAGGGAAGAAGCTGGAAACTACAGGCCGGTAAGCCTCACTTCGGTTATTGGAAAAGTAATGGAAGCCATGCTGAAGGAAAGGATAGTGAATTTCCTGGAAGCCAATAAGTTGCAAGATCCGAGACAACATGGTTTCACCAAAGGGAAGTCGTGCCAAACGAATCTCATTGAATTCTTTGACTGGGTGACGGGAGAATTAAATCAAGGACATGCTATGGACGTCATCTACTTAGATTTCAGCAAGGCTTTTGACACGGTTCCCCACAGGAGGCTCTTGAATAAACTAGAATGGCTGAAGATAGGACCCGAAGTGGTGAACTGGATTAGGAACTGGTTAACGGGCAGACGCCAGAGGGTGGTAGTGAATGGAGTTCGCTCGGAGGAGGGAAAGGTGAGTAGTGGAGTGCCTCAGGGATCGGTGCTGGGGCCGATTCTGTTCAATATATTTGTGAGTGACATTGCCGAAGGGTTACAAGGTAAAGTTTGCCTTTTTGCGGATGACACCAAGATTTGCAACAGAGTGGACACCCCGGAGGGAGTGGAAAACATGAAAAAGATCTGAAGAAGCTGGAAAAATGGTCTAACGTTTGGCAATTAAAATTCAATGCGAAGAAATGCAAAGTGATGCACTTAGGGAGTAGAAATCCAAGGGAGGCGTATGTGTTAGGTGGGGAGAGCCTGATAGACACGGACGGGGAGAGGGATCTTGGGGTGATAGTATCTGAGGACCTGA